>NC_036875.1:13770441-13821415 GCF_002910315.2 Salvelinus sp. IW2-2015 | reverse complement strand
AGTATCCATACTCTAAGCCATCAAAATTTCATGAGTCCTGAAGACAATCGTGTATCACCCTGGCAATTTTCTCGTCCCCCATCTCACCTTGACCCAGGTATGCGGCAGCAATTCCTTGAGAATTCCGAACACAAACCTGATCCTCGAATATTGATATCAGAGCAGAAACTACTTTTACCATTGATTTCTCCACTTCCAATTTCAATAATCGTAGGCTGTCGACCACACTTGATACACTAAACTTTAAAAATGTTCTGCAAATGTTGCAAACTAGCCAGCATAAGGAACAACTTTGTACTAAATGGATCCTACCCGGTCTGAAACAGTGATAATCATAACATGTATCACCCCCTTCAACGGGATGTGGGGAGGGGTTCTTGAAATATAATATCCAATTAACATCTTGCCGCTGGGAGCCAGAGGATCATTCAAACAGGTTTGCAATACAAAAGGATCCAGACCTTCAAGGGAGGTGTGACGCAAGACTAGATACAACAAAACTCAACATGATATTTTGATTTGTTGTCTTGAGAGTAAGAGATGACAGAGCAGAGAAAGCAAGATGGAGTCATAATTATGATGCTCAGATTGAAAGACATTGAGAGCAGACTACTGAAATGAAGTGGCAGTGGAGTATATTGTACAGTAGAGTGTCTTTGACTGTGAAGAGCTCAGAATGGAGTGTTCATTCATGATGGAATGCAGTGTTTTTATTGCCTCAGGTCACCCTGTTTGTACTTCTGTCTCTGTCTATTGTCTCCCTCGCAACTGTCACTCGGCTCTTCTCTCTCACCATTTAGGAGTGAATCTGTCCCTCTTCTTCTCTCTCTTTCTCTCTCCATCTCTCATCTCTCTCCATCTCTCTCCATCTCTCTTCTCTCTCTCTCATCTCTCTCTCTCTCTCTCTCTCTCTCTCTCTCTCTCTCTCTCTCTCTCTCTCTCTCTCCTCCCTCTCTCCTCTCTCCTCTCTCTCTCTCTCTCTCTCTCTCTCTCTCTCTCTCTCTCTCTCTCTCTCTCCTCTCTCTCTCTCTCTCTCTCTCTCTCTCTCTCTCTCTCTCTCTCTCTCTCTCTCTCTCTCTCTCTCTCTCTCTCTCTCTTCCTCTCCTTCTCTCCTTCTCTCTCTCTCTCATGTGGTGTTGGCTGTGCTTCTGAAGGAGCAGGAGACAGACTGGGTCTTTGACTTGGGCCGTGATGTTATCTCTGCTTCAGCCCAGTCTCCAGCACAGGCCACATATTCTTCTCCTCTCCACCACCACTGCCTCTCCTTTTTCGCTGTGCTCACTCACTCTACCTCCTTACTGTTCCTCTCATCCCGCAGACTCCCTGCCTCAATAGACACACATATAAACACAGAAAAAAAAAAACAGAGGTGAGAGAGGGAGCAGAGAGAGTGTAGAGAGAGGGGAGTGGAGGAGGGGGATAGTTGGTTCGATGTTTGGTTTCTCTTTTCTCTTTCATCAATTAAAGGGGGACACATCATAAAGGACCAACCACCAGTGTTTGGCAGTCGTTACTGCAAAAAAGTTATATATTACATATTATTCGTTACTTCTATCAACAATAACACATTATTTTACTTATTACTCCCTGGAAAAGTATTCATTACATTACTTGTTATATTACTTTTGCGTTACACCTCAAAACTCTTTGAGCGTCCTCACTCAGTGTTAACACTGTCAACGTTATGTAACGTAGCGTATACACCAACACAGGTAGCCTAATAATGACAGATCTCTACCATGGATAAGGCAGCATTACCTTTCAAGCATACCCAGCTATAAGCTGTCTCTGTTAATTGTGTATGTGTGTATGTATTAATTGTGTATGTGTGTACATGTTAATTGTGTATGTATTAATTGTGTATGTGTATACATGTTATTTGCCCACACATGATTTTTATATGCCCTGGTATTATTTGACCTGTAAAATGAGTGTCTGATGCGTGAAACATGCTAATTCTTTGATCAGATTTCTGTGCGCTTCAGTATATATCACATAAGAAAAAATTATGTTGGACCTTCTCTTAAAATGACACTCCTTTCAATTAACACAAAGGACAAGCTCGACCTTCAACATGACAATATTGTCATTGAACCAGTTTTATTTAGTCCTTTATTATGACAACTAATGCATTTTTAAAATATTTTTTTTATCCTATTTCCTATAAAGTCACAGAGGAAGGCACAGGGGGAGGAGGTTGCTTTCGGAAGTGTTGTGGAATAGTTGGCAAGCTGCCGTCACTCCTACCAGTTCCAGTTCCTGTATTGGCTGTCAAACCTACAGCTTCCAAGACTACAAGGAAGAGCATAATTAAAATGCACCTGGGAATGAAGCAATGTGTTGAGGTGGTGAAAAGTCCTGACAGGGACAACATCCGACTGCCAGAGAAGAAGCTGTTGTCTGGCCCTCTAGAGACGATTTCATAGTTGCTCAGAGTTGGAGTCAAAGGGTCTTGAGACCCCAAGGACTGTCATATATTGTAAGAGAATTGAAGACTCTTCTTTACTGTACAACAATGTTTTTCAGCATTTTGTTGGGGAGAAATCTGTGGATCCAGCAGGAGCAGATGACACACTTGAAAACAGGCTTTTCGACATGTACCAGTCAGAGACACCGAACACATACAATTGCACATCATCGTAGCCTTGACAGATGAGTCATCCAATCTCAGAGTTGCAATGGCTACTTCCAGTGGTGGAAAAAGTACCCATTTGTCATACTTGAGTAAAAGTAAAGATACCTTAATAGAAAATGACTGAAAAATCTGAAGTAAAAGCGAAAGTCACCCAGTAAAATATTACTTAATTAATTAAAAGCAGATAATGGGACAGCTGGAAAGGATATCGGGACACCTTGCAATCATGACACAATAAACCCCTACACATGCAGACTGTTGGTTTAGCTCTCTGTAACTTTGTAGCAAGTACAGAGGGACCAATACTTTACATTTTGTATACTTTTCGACTTTTACTTAAAACTTTTTAGGGATGTGGGGCAGTATTCGGAAGTTTGGATGACTGAGGTGAAGTGGCGCTATGCTGTCAAATCCTCCCATGTTTCTAGTTTGAGCAGCTGTTTTTAGCAACTGATATTTTTTTATTTGCTTGTCATATTGGCAGGTTTTAAAGCAACCAACTATTTATCAAGCTTTTAGCCTAGTGTTTGATATGCAATGTGATCTCCTCGTAATGAACAGTGTTAACTCTCCTGACGAGAAGGCAAACCTTTCTAGCTATGCCAGGCAAAATCGGGCGTTATCAGCTTATTGTTATGGATGTATCCAAATGAATGTCAATAGAGAACAGCTACTTTAATGTTATTCTGGCTGCAGAGATTGTGACTGTTTTAGCTGTAGCTAGCTGGCTAGATACAGTAGCAAGCAAGGGATAAGAACGTTGCCAGCGAGCATGGCAACAGAACATAAAGAACGAATGACTGGGTTGCGTCTAGGGCTGTGACTGTCATGACATTTTGACAGTTGGTGATTGTCAAGCAAATAACTGCCGGTAATTAACATAAACATCTTTAACATTGCCTGCTTTCCATGCATAGCCCACAAGCCACTGATGCAGACCCTTGGAACATCTCAGTTTGAAAAAGTCTAATAAATCCATTTACTATAGCCTACATCACAATAAATCCGTTATTTATTTTAGACAGGTCTAAAGAAACATCATATGAAGAAAATGTAGTCTATTTCAGAAGAACAGAATAGCAGAATAGCACAACTCAGACAATACTCAGAATTGTCTGAGTTGTCCTCATGTTAGGTCCTGATCTGGCTATGCCATATGGCTATGGGTTACACTAGTTCATTTAGCAGACAAGATTTGCTTAGAATTTTGCGGCATAATTTTATTTTTTATTTTATAGTATAAAGAATACAATTAAACAAAGCTGAATAAAATAGAAAGGATATTTTCTCCAAACGATTTCCAAGGAAGTGCGCACATGTGGCTATTCTGTGTTGAGCGGTTAACAAAGAAATAGGTATTCCAATATGCTTAATTTAGATTTATTAATGTAACTTTAGTTGTTCTAAAAACGTTGTGCTATACGTTTTGATATTTACCACATTCTAAGGCTGCATGATACGACTCCAGTGATGATTTTTTCAAAGTCACATGAAAGGCATGAGCTCTGATTTGTTTCTTGTGCAGGCTGCACACACTTCATCAGTCTCTCATTCACAATTAGACAAGTACTTGATAATATTCTCACCAGGCCTTGAATTTCCAGGCGGCATCCCCCTTGTGTGGCCGTAATGTCCCCTAAAAAATCCATGTCTTTTGCTGCCAAAGTGGCCGTTGTGCCTTTGGGCTGAATACAATAATTATAATTCCCTTCTCCCGGCTGCCAGGCTCCAAAGCACCTCTCACTCAAGGCTCTCTCAGATATCTAAATTCTTATTAGCCAATGCCAATCACGTAAGCAGTTCCTTCTCACAGCTAAGAAGTAGGCTACAAATGAAGAGAGACACATTGGGGACGCAACTGCGCGCACCCCTCTTATCGAAATTCCGAGGCGCATATTGAAGATATTAGAAGAACTGTCCACATTTAGCCTACTTTTCTTCAGGCAACAAGATGAATAGGCCTAACAAACAGCAAAAGCACTAGCCTACGTCAATCTACTAACTGCTTTAATTTTGATGGACCCCAGGAAGAGTAGCTGCGGCTGCAGTAGCTAATGGTGATCCATAATAAATACAAATACTATCCCCCATCGTACAAAAGTTTACCTACTCTATTGGTCAAATTGTCTTTCTGTGCAATAAATAAATATTCCAAACATGTGCTGGGACAGTTGTGGGATGCAATAGATCCCAAATTAATACAACCATTAATACAACCACTCGCGCCCCAAAAAAAACGTTCGGAAGCAATGAGGCTGATGCAACAGGTCAGAATGTTTATCTTAAAATGTTGATCAACTATTAGGTTATTTTTTCACATTATAAGCGCAGTAATGCGCACATGGCAGTGGGCTATAAGCGTGAATGTTCCAAAATGCAATCAATTTGCAGAAAAACACTGTTTCTCAAAAGTGACCGCAAATGCGATTATGCATGTAATGCTTTATTATAAAGGTGCATTATGGTGAAAATTATCTTCCCTAAACTTGCCAGTTAGGCTCTACACCGGTTATAAAGAAGATTAATATGCTTAATTTTAACACTTTATTTGGCCACTTTAGTTGTTATATCAAAACAGATAGTCCTATGGGCATCGTTCACAGGTGATAGGCTTATATTGTCACCCATCAGACTATTTTTGATTTAATATTGTATTTACATATACTAAATAATATGTGGGAATTTGTATATTTTTTTTTTAGAAGGGACCATGCCATTTATGAACATTTTGAACATCTTGGCCATGTTCTGTTATAATCTCCACCCGGCACAGCCAGAAGAGGACTGGCCACCCCTCATAGCCTGGTTCCTCTCTAGGTTTCTTCCTAGGTTTTGGCCTTTCTAGGGAGTTTTTCCTAGCCACCGTGCTTCCTACACCTGCATTGCTTGCTGTTTGGGGTTTTAGGCTGGGTTTCTGTACAGCACTTCGAGATATTAGCTGATGTACGAAGGGCTATATAAAATAAACTTGATTGATTGATTGACCATTATCATGCACCTGTCTTGAAACAGGGGCAGGGGGAAAAATACATGTCGTCTATGTACTTAAATAGTGAATGAAAGACACTTTCCCTGTTGTTCATTTTCATGCAATCCAGGTAGGCTATACTCCTGTTTTAAAGAGAAGCAATGTGCTTAACATTAGGAAAGTTGAGAAATAAATATAGTTGGCCTAGCCTATTGAACACTGATGGGATCCTCCTCTTTTTAATAGAGGCCATCCAAACTCTGTTTTCTCACGCAATTGCATAGTCTATTGAAATGTTGCGCAACATGATCTCACGGGCTCTAATGAAGTGTTTGATTAGATTTTCGATTACATTTGCATTGATGTCAGAGTGGTTAGAGGGACAATATAGTGCTGAGTACCAGGCAGTTAGCAAGATTGGTAGGCTACTAATGACCATCAGCAGCATCAGCGCTTGTAGAAGCCTAAGTACCAAGACTAAACATTACTCATGACCGCTAGTGTGATGGTAATACGGTCACCATTACAGCCCTAATCTAAAGTATAGAGTGGGCCAAGATGTGACCTGTCACCCATAGTTACTTGTTCATAAAGTGCATTTTTGAATATTTCACTTTTCCCTTTCACTTGACTTCAATAAATAATCCAGATTTGGAAACATCAATGCTCAGTGGATTGTATGACTTTATTGTAAATGAACTTGTAGTTGCCTTTTTTGGGTGAAATAAGTAACAAAGTGTACTACTATAAACTTTACACAACTTTTAAAGTAGAAAAGGTATGGGTTTTCCTCACAGTGTTGGCCCAGAGAATTGGGAAAACGCTAGATTATAGCTGTTGTGTTACTGCTCTTGTACAGTGTACACATCACAGCCCATAAAACATATTCCTATATGACGTTTCAGACAGCAACAACAGGAAGAATGTTAACAGTACTTAACATTGTAAGTAAAAATAATTACACAAATTCATTTTTTTAAGTACATTGAATAATTACGGAAATAAATGCACCAAAGAATGAAACGTTATAAAAGTAAATGCACATGTTTTCTTGTCATTTGTTTCAGTACTATATCTTCTTTCCTCTTTCTTACACTACTTCTCTAACTGTGGCATTTAAGATAACAATTTCCATTCTAGGGTCTCAGCACTACAGCTGAAATCCACTGTCAATGTTTGTGCCTCTGTCTGCAGGCCAAACGAGCAGAGAGTTTGTCCTTCTCACGGTGTAAGTTCAGCTTGTGGTTGCTGATCCAAAACACTAGTTCTACATAGTCCAATTTTTGTAATAGGTTTATTTGTAAGTTCTGGAAGCCTGGTTAGAACCTGCCAGGTGTCAAAGCAAACACCTTCTGATCAAGAAGCACACTTACTATATGGTTGATGTCCTCAGATATACCTGAGATTGAGTGCTTTCCGGACTCTGGCTTCAGCTCACAGTCTTTATCAAATTGCTGCATGTGGTCTATCTGCTTTCCAATAGTCCTGCTGACACACTGTGCAATGTCAAACTGGACATGGGCCCCTTGATGTTAGATGATGTGTTTTGTGAGGCGCACACGGTGTTCGCAGTTCTTGCATCAAATACTTGGGTATTGCTCTGGACCGATTATCTTGAAGACATATACCAATTCTTTCCAAGTACCACTAAGTATCCTTGACTAGAAGTAGTTGTAACAGTGACCTTAAATAAAAGGAAAATAAATTGTAACATCTGAGACTGTCATCATGTATTATGCGACAGATTTGCAATGATAAACGTTGTGTATGTGCCATGTAAAATGGGCTTTATCAGTTACTTCATTGTCAGGGGGGGAAAAAACGGTATAAATGATCTAGGCTACAATTGTCACTATGATCAACTGAATATATTATTAAATGTATAGCATACAAATGTGAGCCTGTAGGACTTGTGCTACACTGTTTTCGACCTCTATAAAGAGTGTAATGATTAATACTGAAATAACAAACAAACAATCAAACAAAAGTTCACCTGTAGCTGCATGGCCGATTGCATTGACAGAAGTTAGCTGTAGACAGCTATGTTGTTCCAAGGTAGAGCACTTTAACCTAGCACTGATCACTTTCCTTGTTGTCACCTACAGCCGATGATGCACCAAAAACAGTGCTTGTAGCTGTTCATTTCCTACATCTGGCGGCTGGTCATCTGCCGCTGGGGCTGGGTCCCTGAAATAGGTCTCGTCTTGCTGGACTCTCAGTGCTTTCCTGAACAAACACTCTTTTGGTACTTCTGTGGATCGAGCCAGACACATCTTTTTGTTCTAACTCTAGAATCTTCTCTTTCCCTCACAAAACAGCTGATTCTTTCCACGTCATTGGCACTTCTTTTATATTTGAGAAGAAGATTGCGACAGGAGCCACATATTGCTTTTGAAAACCCATCAGTCAGCATGACAGGTCCCATTATCTCTTCTAAAGCCAGTGTGTAGTCCGGTCACAATAAATATCATTTACCTTGTAAAAGGTTATGTTTGTTCCAGTTACAGTGGTACGGTTCACAACAGACACGACATACATCAACATATTTTGATGGGGTTAAAATTGGCGATTTCATGGCCATACTTACGTACTGTTGCACCTATGACACTAATCTAGTGATCACCTCCGCCCAAGCAAGGCATTTCATTGGTTTGACGTGTTACGAGGCGTCACTGATTTACACCGGGTTCCCACCCTTTTCTAGCTGATTGTGTGCCATGGACATCACCAGTCTTCCCATTTAGGGCCTGGTTTTCCGTGAGGCTATTTGCTATCTAACATTAATATGACCGACACAGAGCTCAAAATAACCCTTACAAGCTAGGACACATTTCAGTATTATTAACTCTTTTGACACAATGTTGCCCAGATGTGCTACCAATGTCTAACCTCCCTCCTTTCACCATGTGACATAGAGGAACAATAGGAGATGGAATAAGCCCTGTAATTACATTTAAGCTGAAGAGAGCTCCTAAAAAAACCTGTCTGTCTGTCTGTCTGTCTGTCTGTCTGTCTGTCTGTCTGTCTGTCTGTCTGTCTGTCTGTCTGTCTGTCTGTCTGTCTGTCTCTCTCTGCTCTTTCTGTCTCTCTCTCTCTCTCTCTCTCTCTCTCTCTCTCTCTCTCTCTCTCTCTCTCTCTCTCTCTCTCTCTCTCTCTCTCTCTCTCACCACAACACAAAACATGCACACACGCAGTTATGCTCATGCCACGCACGCACGCACGCACACACACACACACACACACACACACACACCACACACACACACACACACACACACACACACACCACAACACACACACACACACACACACACACACACACACACACACACACACACACACACACACCACACACACAACACACACACACACACATACACCACACACAGAGACAGACAGACACAGAGGCCCTGGGTTTGGCTGGGCGACTTTCCACACTCTTGAGGTTAATGCCTGCTAATAGAAACCAGAGGTAATTACACTGGTTTCTTAGGCTGTCTTATAGTGTGTGTGTGCGTGTGTGTGTATGTGAATGAGAGAGCGGTGCTTATGTCACCCTTTATAAAGCACTGGTTTATGTCATATTTGACGTAGTGAGTCATGTCATATTTGACATAGTGACTTATGTCATATTTGACATTGGTGGTTATGCCACACATTTATGCCATACTTATAAATCCTTTATAGAGCATGACATGAAGTTATAGATTATTTGGAGGTACACGCAATGCCGTCAGGGATAGGCCAATTTAAAATGTGATTCACATCTAAAAGATAAAAGTATTTTGTGAAAAAACAAAAATTCTTCACATTTTAAAATTGTCCATTTATATTTTCCAACGGGGCTATACATTTGGGTGAGGTTTTTTTCTAGCCTGAGTAGCCCCGTTTCACTGCCAAAAATACAATTAGTTTTCAGCGAAATAACCATCTAGTGTTCAGCGAAATATCAACACAATGTCAAATACAGGTAGCCTAGTCAAATAATTAACATCCAATCACATTAACCGTTACTCTCTCGCTGGAATTCCACTAACATGTAGCCAGGCGTAGCTGCTGCTCATTCCGTTTGCTCGAAAATGTATAAATGGTTAAAAAAAGTAAGGCCCGCGTCCATAGAGACACATACCAGCTCTACTGGTAGTACTGCTACTACCAGCAGTACTACACCTGCACCTGTCGATGACACTAGTTGTTCTACTTCCATGAGCACATCCAATGCTAGCATCAGTAATTGTACATTTGTTGTTAGCATTGATTTGGGGTTGACTTATATTGGGAGTAGTGCCTTTCCTCAGCCACAGTGTGTTATATGTGCAAAAGTTCTATCTCACAACTCGAAGAATCTTCACTCTTGCGCAGACATTTCGAAACAAAACATGCCAATTTGAAAAATAAGCGATGGGAGTTTTTTGAGTGAGAATTAAGATGACTTTTGAGTAGTAAGACATGTATAAAAGCAACAGATACCATTAATAAGAAGGGGCTAGAAGCAAAAAAAACACTGTTTCACGACGCATCAGTGATATGGCAGGAGATGTTTTGAAACAATTACTGCTTTGCATACCAGCCAGTGAATTCTATGCGTTACAGCTAGATGAGTTAACAGACGTGCCTGGCACAGCTCCTGGTATATGTCCATTACGTTTATGGGTGGTCAATTAAGGAAGACATCCTCATCTGCAAACCACTGGAAACCAGGACAACAGGAGAGGATATTTTTAAAGTACTGGACAGCTTTGTGACATCAAATGGACTTTGGTGGTCAAGATGTGTTGGTATCTGTACTGATGGTGCAAAAAACATGACTGGGAGATATAGTGGAGTGGTAACGGGTGTGCAAGCAGTTGCTCCCGACGCCACTTGGGTACACTGCAGCATCCACCGAGAGGCTCTTGCTGCCAAAGGAATGCCTGACAGCTTGAAATATGTTTTGGACACTACAGTGAAAATGGTTAACTTTGTTAAAGCAACGACCCTGAACTCTTGTGTATTTTTTTGCACTATGCAATGATATGGGCAGCGACTATGTAACACAACATACAGAAGTGCACTGGTTATCAAGGGGCAAAGTATTGACCTTTTTTTTAAATTGAGAGATGAGCTTAAAGTTTTCTTTACTGACCATAATTTTCACTTGTCTTACTGCTAGCATGATGACGAGTTTCTCACACGACTGGCCTAGACGCAGAAGTTGACACCGACAGAGATGGTCACCTCACTTCGAGTCATTATTTCTTACCTTGTAACCCCAGGAAAACGTCTTTTTACACTCAGCCGGGAAGAACTATTGGATGTAAGAGCAACGTCAACTTACCAACATTACGACCAGTAATACGACTTTCCCAAAGCAGATCCTCTGTTCGGACCACCACCTAGGACAATGGATCTAATTCCAGTAGTTGACCCAAAAAAACAGCGCCGCAGAAGGGGCAGGCGAAGCAGCCACCTGGTCAGGCTCCGGAGACGTGCACATCACCCAATGCTCCCGAGAGCTTCCAGAGAGACATCAGAGATTTTAACATTCTCTTTTTCACGGAAACATGGCTCTCTCAGGATATGTTGTCGGAATCGGTTCAGCCACCGGGCTTCTCCATGCATCGCGCCAACAGAGATAATCACCTCTCTGGGAAGAGAAAGGGCGGGGGTGTATGCTTCATGATTAACGACTCATGGTGTAATCATAACAACATACAGGAAGTCAAGTCCTTCTGCTCACCCGACCTAGAATTCTTTACAATTATGCCGTCCATTTTACCTACCAAGAGAATTCTCGTCAGTTATAGTCACAGCTGTGTACATTCCCCCTCAAGCAGACACCAAGATGGCCATCAAGGAACTTTACTGGACTATGTGCAAACTGGAAACCATCTATTCTGAGGCTATATTTATTGTAGCTGGGCAAATTTGAGAACAAGGCTACCTAAATTCTACCAGCATATTGATTGCGCTACCCTTGACTCTAACTTCCGCAATGCATACAAAGCCCTCCCCCTCCCTTCCTTCGGCAAATCAGACCATGCCGCCATCTTGCTCCTACCGTCTTATAGGAAGAAACTCAAACAGGATGTACCAGTGAAAAGAACCCTTCAACGCTGGACCGACCAATTGGAAGCCACGCTTCAAGATTGTTTTTATCATGTGGACTGGAATATGTTCCGGTCAGCCTCAGAGAACAACATTGACCTATACGCTGACTCGGTGAGTGCGTTTATAAAGAAGTGCATTGGAGATGTTGTACCGACTGTGTCTATTAAAACCTACCCTAACCAGAAACCGTGGATGGATGGCGGAATTCACGCAAAACTGAATGCGCGATCCACCGCATTTAACCATGGAAAGTGGTCTGGGAATATGACTAAATATAAACAGTTTAGTTATTCCCTCTGCAAAGCAATCAAACAAGCGAAATGTCAGTACAGGGGCAAGGTCAAAATTCAACGGCTCCGACACGAGACGCATGTGGCAGGGTCTACAGGAAATCACTGTCTACAAAAAGAAAACCAGCCACGTCACGGACACCGACGCCACGCTTCCAGACAAACTAAACACCTTCTTTGCCCGCTTTGAGGATAATACAGTGCCACCGCCGCGGCCCGCTAACAAGGACTGGACCCCCAACCCCCCCCTCTCCTTCTTCGTGGCTTACATGAGTAAAACATTTAAACGTGTTAACGCTCGCAAGGCTGCTGGCCCAGATGGAATCCCTAGCTGTGTCCTCAGAGCATGTGCAGACCAGCTGGCTGGTGTGTTTACGGACATATTCAATCGCTCCCTATCCCAGTCCATTGTCCCCACATGCTTCAAGATGGCTACCAATGTTCCTGTACCCAAGAAGGCAAAGATAACTGAACTAAATGACTACCGTCCCGTAGCACTCACTTCTGTCATCATGAAGTGCTTTGAGAGACTAGTCAAGGATCATATCAGCTCCACCTTACCTGTCACCCTAGACCCACTTCAGTTTGCATACCGCCCCTATAGGTCCACAGATGATGCAATCGCCATCACACTGCACACTGCCCGTTCCAATCTGGACAAAAGGAATACTTATGTAAGATTGCTGTTCATTGGCTACAGCTCAGCATTCAACACCATAGTACCCTCCAAGCTCATCATCAAGCTGGAGGCCCTGTGTCTCAACCCCGCCCTGTGCAACTGAGTCCTGGACTTTCTGACATGCCGCCCGCAGGTGGTAGTTTTGGCAGTGTTGGTAGGAAACAACATCTCCACTTCGCTGACCCTCAACACTGGGGCACCACAAGGGTGGGTGCTCAGCCCCCTCCTGTACTCCCTGTTCACCCACGACTGCATGGCCATGCACGCATCCAACTCAATCATCAAGTTTGCAGACGACCCAACAGTAGTGTGCCTGATTATCAACAACGACGAGACAGCCTACAGGGAGGAGGTGAGGATTCTTGGAGTGTGGTGTCAGGAAAATAACCTCTCACTCAACGTCAACAAAACAAAGGAGATGATCGTGGACTTCAGGAAACAGCAGAGGGAGCACCCCCCTATCCACATCGAAGGGACAGCAGTGGAGAAGGTGGAAAGTTTTAAGTTCCTCGGTGTACAAATCATGGACAAACTGAAATGGTCCACCCACACAGACAGTGTGGTGAAGAAGGTGCAATGTTATGGGTCTCAATGTAGGCATCAGTAAGACACTGATGCAACCTCAGGAGGCTGAAGAAATTTGGCTTGTCACCCAAAACCCTGACAAACTTTTACAGATGCACAATCGAGAGCATCCTGTTCGGCCGTATCACAGCCTGGTACGGCAACTGCACCACCCTCAACCGTAAGGCTTTCCAGAGGGTGGTGCGGTCTGCACAACGCATCACCGGGGGCAAACTACCTACCCTCCAGGACACCTACAGCACCCGATGTCACAGGAAGGCCAAAAGATCATCAAGGACATCAACCACCCGAGCCACTGCTCACACCGCTACCATCCAGAAGGCGAGTCAGTACAGGTGCATGAAAGCTGGGACCGAGAGACTGAAAAACATCTTCTGTCTCAAGGCCATCAGACTGCTAAACAGCAATCACTAACTCAGAGAGGCTGCTGCCTACATTGAGACCCAATCACTGGCCACTTTAATAAATGGATCACTAGTCACTTTATACAATGCCACTCTAAATAATGCCACTTTAATAATGTTTACATATCTTACATTACTCATATCACATGTATATGCTGTATTTTATACCATCTATTGCACCTTGCCTATGCCGCTTGGCCATCGCTCATCCATATACTTATATGTACATATTCTCATTCACCCCTTTAGATTTGTGTGTATTACGTAGTTGTTGTGGAATTGTCAGATTACTTGTTAGATATTACTGTACTGTCGGAACTAGAAACACTAGCATTTCTCTACACTTGCATTAACTTCTGCTAACCAGGTGTGTGTGACAAATAACATTTGATTTGATATCTGGGTGATGTTTTTTCTCACCTGAATGATCTGAATCTAGGATTACAGGGACTCTCCGCAACTATATTCAATGTGCGGGGCAAAATTGAGGCTTTGATGAAGAAGTTGGAGCTCTTCTCCGTCTGCATTAACAAGGACAACACACAGGTCTTTCCTTCATTTTTAGATTTTTTGTGTGCAAATGAACTCAAGCTTACGGACAATGTCAAATGTGATATAGCGAAGCACCTGAGTTGGGTGCGTAATTACGCAGGTACTTTCCCGAAACGGATGACACAAACAACTGGATTCGTTATACCTTTCATGCCCTGCCTCAAGTCCACTTACCAATATCTGAACAAGAGAGCCTCATCGAATTTGCAACAAGCGGTTCTGTGAAAATTTTATTTAATCAGAACCCACTGCCAGATTTCTGGATTGGGCTGCACTCAGAGTATCCTACCCTTGGCAAATCACGCTGTTAAGACACTGATGACCTTTGCAACCACGTACCTATGTGAGAGTGGATTCTCGGCCCTCACTAGTATGAAAACGAAATACAGGCACAGACTGTGTGTGGAAAATGATTTAAGACTGAGACTCTCTCCAATACAAACCAACATTGCAGAGTTATGTGCATCCTTTCAAGCACACCCTTCTCATTAACCTGTGGTGAGTTATTCACAATTTTCGATGAACAAATAAAGTTTTATATGTAAGATGGCTAAATAAAGAGCAAAATTATTGATTATTATTATATTATTACTTGTGCCCTGGTCCTATAAGAGCTCTATGTTACTTCCCACGAGCCGGGTTGTGACAAAAACTCACACTCATTCTTATGTTTAATAAATGTATTGTATAGTGTGTGTGTGGCAGGCTTAGAATGATGGTAAAAAACAACATTTGAGGTTGAATGTTTGAAGGGCTACGGGACTATAAAAAGTTTGGGAACCACTGGTCTACAGTATGTGGGTGACGTGTAAAGTGAGGTGGAGCAGGGGTAAGTTAGAGCAGAGAAGATAAGGGCTCTTTAGACAAAGAGGCCCATTGTGAGGCTATGGTCCCTCTCAGTCACTGCAAGATGATACGGCACCGCAGTCTGCCCTGTGAAAGTCTGCCCTGTCACAAGCCCAGTAAAACAAAGTGGGACCAGACGCTTTAACTAGAACCAGGAACCACTTCCGTGCACAAGGCCTGGGCAAGAGAGGGATAGGGCCAGAGTAGGAGGCGAGAGGAGGAGGACAGGAGAAGAGAGGAGGGGGAGGAAGTGGAGGAGGAGAAGGAAGATAAGAGGGGAGAAGGGAAGAAGAGGAGAGGAGAGGAGAGGAGAAAGAGAGGTTCATAATGGCTATAGGGGCCTTACCTAGGAAAGTGCAATGCTTTGAGTTTCCACATCCCTAGCTTTACGGGGTATTCATCTTTATCTAAACCTTGACAGGATTCAATCAAAGTGTTTGGAACGGAATCAGGATTTCAAGCTGTTCTTTTTGTAGGTTTCATGGTTTTGTCACACTGACTGTAGAACACATTACTGTAACTTGGTGAGTAGGCTGAATGCAGAACCACTTGTTTTCAATGGAATTAACCATTGTCTCGTACTGTTAGACCTGTATTTACAACCAGAAAGGCAGTAACTCAATGTCACATAAACACACTCTCTCCCATACACACACACCATACACACACGGTATATGAGGGGTGAGGGTAGCATAGGCCAGTTTCAAAGGCTTCGGTGTGTGTGTGTGTGTGTGTGTGTGTGTGTGTGTGTGTGTGTGTGTGTGTGTGTGTGTGTGTGTGTGTGTGTGTGTGTGTGTGTGTGTGTGTGTGTGTGTGTGTGTGTGTGTGTGTGTGTGTGTGTGTGTGTGTGTGTGTGTGTGTGTGTGTGTGTGTGTGTGTGTGTGTTTGTGTGTGTGTGCGCTTAAATGGAGCGTGATGGCTGTGTACTGCCTGAGTGCTGTGCCCCCTACGCTCTCCCTTTGAACTCTGCCATCAAGCACCCTCTCAGCAAAATTCAGCAAACAGGGTGTGTGAGAGAGAGAGAGAGAGATATAGAGCAACAGAGGGACAGGGACAGAAGTAGATATATAGAGAGACAGAGGGACAAGGACAGACATAGTTATGTAGAGAGACAGAGGGACATATATATATATATAGAGAGAGACAGAGACAGAGAGATTATTATGTTGCTAGTTGAGTATTAAACCAACCAGCCCAGGGTCAGGAGGGTCAACAGACACAAGGGGTGGGGGGGATAAGTGGAAAGGAGGAGGGGTGGAGAGTAGAGAGACAGGTTCTCAAGATGAAAGACAAGCATCCACAGAGAAAAAAGAAAAACCGCAACTCTCCAGAGCACTCACATGTAACCAGTGTGGGATATCATTAAGAAACACCCTTTCTGTTTTCCAACTTATCCCCCCTCCCCCACCCCTTTCTTGCTTCACCTCACTCGCTTTTTAGGGCGAGGTGTTTTTTAAAAGTCTGCACAAAAAAACAGCAATAATTGAGCAAAAAAAGGTCGACAGAAAGAGTAAAATATAAAGATGTTCAGTGTTTGTCTACAATACAGAATTTAAACATTGCGTTTATGTTTGTTATGAATGTATATGCACAAGAATATGTGACACCCCTTCAAATTAGTGAATTCGGCTATTTCAGCTACACCAGTTGCTGACAGGTGTATAAAATCTAACACACAGCCATGTAATCTCCATTGACAAACATTGGCAGTAGAATGGCCCGTATTGAAAATCTCAGTGACTTTGAACGTGGCCCAGTAATAGAATGCCATCTTTCCAACAAGTCAGTTCGTCAAATTTCTGCCCTGCTAGGAGCTGCTCCGGTCAACTGTAAGTGCTGTTATTGTGAAGTGGAAACGTCTAGGAGCAACAACGGCTCAGCCGCGAAGTGGTAGGCCACACAAGCTCACAGAACGGGACCGCCAAGTGCTGAAGCCAAGTGCTGAAATCATCTGACTTCAGTTGCAACACTTAATACTGAGTTCCAAACTGCCTCTGGAAGCAATGTCAGCACAATAACTGTTCATCGGGAGCTTCATGAAATGGTTTCCATGGCTGAGCAATCGCACACAAGCCTATGATCACCATGCACAATGCCAAGCATCGGCTGGAATGGTGTAAAGCTCGCCGCCATTGAACTCTGGAGCAGTGGAAACTCATTCTCTGGGGTCATGAGTCACGCTTCACCATCTGGCAGTCAAACGGCCAAATCTGGGTTTGGCAGATGTCAGGAGAACGCTACCTGCCCAAATGCGTAGTTCCAACTGTAAAGTTTGGTGGAGGAAGAATAATGGTCTGGGGCTGTTTTTCATGGTTCGGGCTAGGCCCCTTAGTTCCAGTGAAGGGAAATCTTAACACTACAGCATACAATGACAATCTAGACGATTCTGTGCTATGAACTTTGTGGCAACAGTTTGGGGAAGGCCCTTTCCTGTTTCAGCATGACAATGCCCCCGTGCACAAAATGAGGTCGATATAGAAATGGTTTGTCGAGATTGATGTGGATGAACTTGACTGGACTGCACTGGACTGCACAGAGCCCTGACCTCAACCCCATCGAACACCTTTGGGATGAATTGGAATGCCGACTGAGAGCCAGGCCTATTCGGCCAACATCAGAACACCCCGAACTCACTAATGCTCTTGTGGCTGAATGGAAGCAAGTCCCCGCAGCAATGTTCCATCATCTAGTGGAAAGCCTTCCCACAAGAGTGGAGGCTGTTATAGCAGCAAAGGGGGACCAACTCCATTTGAATGCCCATGATTTTGGAATGAGATGTTCAACTTGCAGGTGTCCACATACCTTTGGCCATGTAGTGCATGTGTGTTACATGTGTGTGTGTATTGTGGTGAGCATGTCGTTGCGTGTGTCTGGGAGATTTATATACTGTATGTGTATAAGGTCTA
This sequence comes from Salvelinus sp. IW2-2015, assembly GCF_002910315.2. NCBI lineage: Eukaryota > Metazoa > Chordata > Actinopteri > Salmoniformes > Salmonidae > Salvelinus > Salvelinus sp. IW2-2015. The sequence goes on along the minus strand of NC_036875.1, from coordinate 13,803,460 downwards.
GTGCCGACAGAGGTGTATCGCAGGACCAGTCAGAAGAAAGACACAGGCCAGAGGCGTCTGTACTCTGAGCAGTTTCAAAAGGATGTAACTGTCTGTGAGTGTCTGTGTGTCACAACAGGACACTCTCTTTCCTGACATCCCGGTTATGTGCAGAGGAAAATGGGGAGCAGATAAATGGACATTAACATCTTTTGGTAGGAAGTACAGTGGGGTCCGAAATGACACCTTTGACAAAGATGAGCAATAATGACTGTATCAAATAAACAATTAGAATACTAATCTATTGTATGCTACAAAAAAAAAATTATAATTATATTATATATTATAATATAATTGGGAAATTATATTATTTTATACTAATACAATCACTCAGAGGAAGACATTTAGTTTATGAAGTTTCTGTCAAAAAGGTAGGAGTCAAAATTATTGACACCCCTAAATTTGGTCCCATATTTCTAGTACGCAATGACTACATAAAGCTTGTGGCTCTACAAACTTGTTGGATGCATTTTCAGTTTGTTTTGGTTGTGTTTCAGATTATTTTGTGCCCAATAGAATGAATAGTAAATAATGTGTTGTGTCATTTTGGAGTCACTTTCTTGTAAATAAGAATAGAATGTGTTTCTAAGCACTTCTACATTAATGTGGATGTTACCATGATTACGGATACTCCTGCATGAATCCTGAATAATGATGAGTGAGAAAGTTACAGAGGACCAAATATCATACCCCTAAGACATGCTAACCTCCCTTGTTATTCATGGTGAGAGCTTAGTATGTCTTGGGGGTAGGATCTTTGACCCTCTGTAACTTTCTCACTCATCACAATTCACAAATAAATTCACAAAACACAACCAAAACGAACTGCAGATGCAGTCAGCCAGTTTGTGGAGTCCCACGGTTTGTACTTGTTAAACAAAATCTCTTTCTCAGAGCAATTGTACTAGTATAAAATTATTTTATTTCCACATGTTCTTAGCATTCAATTGTAGCTCAGTATTTAAATTATTATTTTTATACTAGAATTATTGCTAATCTTTATCAAGGGTGTCAATAATTCTGGACCACACTGCAGTATTCTATTTCTTTCTCTCTCTCTTTCTATCATTTGCACGCACGCACGCACGCATGCACACACACACACACACACCACACACAACACACACACACACACACACACACACACACACACACACCACACACACCACACACACACACACACACACACACACACACACACACACACACACACACACACACACACACCACACACACACACAATAGATGTCCTACTTAACCCCTGACCTGCTGGCTAAACAGGACAGACGAAGTGCAGGTCTTCTGAGGCAGAAAGCAGAGGAGAGAAAAAGAAAGGGACAAGGAATAAAGGAGAGGAGGTACAATAACTTCACAGAGGAGAGTTAGGGCACGTCTCCTCTCTTCTCCCAACGTCCCCCGTCACTCCTGACCATGGGGACGGGCCAGGGCTGCAGATTACACCGTGGGGGTCGGGTCGGGGGGGCCGACTGAGATCTGAGGACCCGCCACTCTTCATTTAAGATCAATATCCCTCCACGCTTCACCCCATCCATCTATACCTCCATTCCTCCATCAATTCTTCCGCCAGCCCCGCCCTGACCCACCCCATATTGTAATCAGCACATAGACACATCCAAGAAGAAATTAAGACTAGCCCCAAACAAGCTGTCATTCAAGCACACATTATAAAAGTTATAATTTTAAGATCACACACTCTCCATTCAGACATGTGCGTAAGCATGTCCACAATACACACTCATGCTTATACACAGAGGTACAAAGAACACACGCACACGGACAGAAATGAGAAAACACACACAGACTCGTATGCATGAATGTAAAAACACACACACACACACAGGCCCCATGCTGACCAGGTCAGAGTTTGACCTTCGTCTTTATGTCTGAGGACACAGGACACATTCCAGTGTGTCTAATGTAGTCTTCACACACACACACACACACACCACACACCACAACACACACACACACACACACACACACACACACACACCACCACACACACACACACATACAAACAAGAGCAGGCTGGGCGAGATACAAAAAAGACTCCAAATAAATAATTAAAAAAAGATGACGGGGAGAAACGGACTGTAAAAGGAATAGATTTCAGCCCGGGCCCCTGGGGTACAAACAGGGCTTTTGATCCCAACGGCGAGTGAATGTGGAAATAAAGAGATGCAGTCATATGTATGCAAAGGGAGAGTAGAGAGAGGGAGGGAAGAAGCAGGAGAGCTTTTAAATATTTTGGACCATGGGTTGAGATGAGAGAATGCTCCCATACCTTCAGGTTCATGACATAATGAGATTTTTACTTCACTGAGTGCAGTGTGTGTGTGTGTGTGTGTGTGTGTGTGTGTGTGTGTGTGTGTGTGTGTGTGTGTGGTGTGTGTGTGTGTGTGTGGTGTGTGTGTGTGTGTGTGTGTGGTTGTGTGTGTTGTGTGCGTGCGTGCGTGCGTGCGTGCGTGCGTGCGTGCGTGCGTGCGTGCTGCTGCTGCGTGCGTCGTGCGTGCGTGCGTGCGTGCTGCCGTGCGTTGCGTGCGTGCGTGCGTGCGCTGTGTGTGTGTGTGTGTGTGTGTGTGTGTGTGTGCGCGCATATATATACAGCATCAGTCAAAAGTTTGGACACACCTACTCATTCAAGGGTTTTTCTTACACTATGAATAAACACATATGGAATCATGTACTAACCAAAAAAGTGTGAAAACAATAAAAATATATTTTAGATTTTAGATTCTTCAAAGTAGTACTGAGAGAATGCCAAGAGTGTGCAAAGCTGTCATCAAGGCAAAGGGTGGCTACTTTGAAGAATCTCAAATATAAAATATATTTGGATTTTTTAACACTTTTTGGTTACTACATGAATCCATCTGTGTTATTTCATAGTTTTGATGTCTTCACTATTATTCTACAATGTAGAAAATAGTAAAAATAAAGAAAAACCCTGCATGAGTAGGTGGTGTCCAAACTTTGACTGGTACTGTATTTGAGAGTGTGTGACAGTGGCTGTGTGTAATTCCTGTCCATCTCTATTTTTGATTCTGTCATTCAGTACTCAAGGTCATGAAGCAAACTTGACCATTCCCAGGCTCCAATCATAACCTCCATTGACTCCCATTTGACAGTATATTCTCACAGTGAATAAGAAACATTTATACTGCATAGCCTCTTCCCATCCTGTTTCCCGGTGCTGCAACTGGCATTAAACAAAGCATGTGTGTCCATGTATGCTGATGATTCAACCATATATGCATCAGCAACCACAGCTGATGAGTCACTGAAACCCTTAACAAAGAGTTGCAGTCTGTTTTGGAATGGGTGGCCAGTAATAAACTGGTCCTGAACATCTCTAAAACTAAGAGCATTGTATTTGGTACAAATCATTCCTTAAGTTCTAGACCTCAGTTGGATCTGGTAATGAATGGTGTGACTGTTGAACAAGTGAAGGAGACGAAATTATTTGGCTTACCTTAGATTGTAAACTGTCATGGTCAAAACATTTAAGATTCAATGGTTGTGAAGATGGGGAGAGGTCTGGCCGTAATAAAAGAGATGCTCTGCTTTTTGACACCACACTCCACAATGCAAGTTCTGCAGGCTCTAGTTTTGTCTAATCTTGATTATTGTCCAGTCGTGTGGTCCAGTGCTGCAAGGAAATACATAGTTAAGCTGCAGCTGGCCCAGAACAGAGTGGAACGTTTTGCTCTTCATTGTAATCAGAGGGTTGATATAAAATACTATGCATGCCAGTCTCTCTTGGCTAAGAGTTGAGGAGAGACTGACTGCATCACTTCTTCTTTTAATAAGAAACATTCATGTGTTGAAAATCCCAAATTGTTTGCATAGTCAACTTACACACAGCTCTGACACACACACTGTCACGTTCCTGACCTGTTTTCTTTGTTTTGTATGTGTTAGTCGGTCAAGGCGTGAGTGTGGGTGGGCATTTCTATGTTATGTGTTCTTATGTTGGTAAATGGGTGACTGATATGGTTCTCAATTAGAGGCAGTGGTTTTCATCTCCTCTGATTGAGAACCATATTAAGGTAGGTGGTTTCACATTGTTTGTTTGTGGGTGATTGTCGCTGTGTCTGTGTTTATTGCACACACTACTGTCTCGTGTCATTCGTTCGTTCGTTCTTTCCTGTTCGTGCGTTCTTCATTTTATGTAGTTTGCATGTTCAGGTCAGTCTACGTTGTCTGTTTGTTATTTTGTATTTATCAAGTATAGTTCGGTTCAGTGTTCGTCTTGTCTAATAAATTAATGATGTCTACATACCTCGCTGCACATTGGTCTTCCGATCCCTCTCTCCTCTCCTCGTCTGAGGAGGAGGAATATGACGACTACCGTTACACACAACTTACCCCACCAGACATGCCACCAGGGGTCTTTTTCACAGTCCCCAAATCCAGAACAAATTCAAGAAAGCGTGTAGTATTATATTATTATATAGAGCCCTTATTGCATGGAACTTCCTTCCATCTCATATTGCTCAAATAAACAGCAAACCTGGTTTCAAAAAACAGATAAAGCACACACCTCACGGCACAACGCCTCTCCCCTATTTGACCTATATTGTTTGTGTGTATGCATTGATACATAGGCTACGTGTGCCCTTAAAAAAAAGGATGTAGTTCTGTCCTTGAGCTGTTCTTGTCTATTGATATTCTGTATTACGTCATTCTGTATTATGTTTCATGTTTTGTGTGGACCCCAGCAAAGAGTGCTGCTGCTTTTGCAACAGCTAACGGGGATCCTAATAAAACACCAAAAATACCCTAAACATTATACCCCAAATGTCCCTTTTCCTCGAGGTTGGAAATGGAACTAGCACACAGGACACCCGATCCTGTGTCAGTCGGCCAGTCCATCAGTCAGTCAGCCAGGTCAGTCAGCACACAGTCAGTCTGTTTGTGAATCAGTCATGTCAGCCAGCCAGTCCATCAGTCAGTCAGCCAGTTCAGTCAGTCACACAGTCAGTCTGTTTGTTAGTCAGTCAGTCAGTCCAGTCGCCAGTCCATCAGTCAGTCAGCCAGGTCTGTCAGTCACACAGTCAGTCTGTTTGTTAGTCAGTCAGTCAGCCAGCCAGTCCATCAGTCAGTCAGCCAGGTCTGTCAGTCACACAGTCAGTCTGTTTGTTAGTCAGTCAGTCAGTCGGCCAGTCCATCAGTCAGTCAGCCAGGTCAGTCAGTCACACAGTCAGTCTGTTTGTTAGTCAGTCAGTCAGTCAGGCCAGTCCATCAGTCAGTCAGCCAGGTCAGTCAGCCACACAAGTCAGTCTGTTTGTGAGTCAGTCAGTTCAGCCAGCCAGTCCATCAGTCAGTCAGCCAGGTCAGTCAGTCACACAGTCAGTCTGTTTGTGAGTCAGTCAGTCAGCCAGCCAGTCCATCAGTCAGTCAGCCAGGTCAGTCAGTCACACAGTCAGTCTGTTTGTTAGTCAGTCAGTCAGTCGGCCAGTCCATCAGTCAGTCAGTTGGGTGCCGGGTGTTGGTTTAGCAGATCCCAACCATATTTGACACATACATGTGCCTTTCATTTGTGCTGTATATAAAATCCAGCCTCCATATTTATGAGTGTGTGTTTGAGGCGAGGCTGCGAGGAGAGAGTGACAGCCTCTCAACACACTCCACACCTGGCTGTGCTTTAAATAATCAAAAGCCATGTAGCCACTCCATCTCCCTCCTCCACCTCGCTCACTCTCTTTTTTCTCCTTTTCTCCTCATGTTTTTGGTCTCAGTCATTGTTTTCCGCTGTGGTCAGGTTTCTTTCTACTGATGTGTAACCTTTTATGCAAATCTGGCTTTTCTTCTTCTCTTTATCGTGGTTTGTCTGCGTGCATGATGGTGTTCTTTTCTTTGTATCAAACCACCACGTTATTTGCTGCATTCTCCTTCCCTTTTGAACAACTGACTAAGAAATGCCAACTGACATTGACTCCTGTGTTGTTGAACTGTTGCACTCTCTATAGTCACCATGGTTATTATCTGACCCTGCTGTTCATCTATGAACATTTGAACATCTTGAAAAACAATCTGACTTAATGGCCACATGTACTCTTAAATCGCCACCTGGTACAGCCAGAATAGGACTGGCCACCCCTTGGCGCCTGGCTCCTCTCTAGGTTTCTTCCTAGGTTCCTGCCTTCTAGGGAGGTTTTCCTAGCCAATGTGCCTCTGCATCTGCCTTGCTTGCTCTTTGGGGTTTTAGGCAAGGTATATCTAATGCAGTTTGTGACAACTGGTTTATAAAATACATTTGATTGATTGTTTGATCTCCATCTCCCTTGACTTTCCGATTAATGACTTGTCTCTCGGTTTGTTATCAATACTGCAAATGACATCACCTTTTTTATCCAGTGGTCTGCAGGAGAAAACCTTATAGCACTCCCCATGTTAACCCCCCTCCAACCCACACTTCTTCACTTCCCTCTACTCCCCCCTCGCTCCACCTCTCCCTCTACCTCTCCCTCCATCCCGTGGCGTCCACATAGGTCTTGGCTCAGCACGCTGTCAATCAGAGAGTGACCTTCCCAGACCGCTGCCGGTGGCATATCAATGCATTATGGGTACATTAGGATGAATGCCTGTTGTTGGGGTGGCGTGTTGATTACAGCGTCCACACACACGCTGATATTAATGGGTTCACAGTGCTCGCCTCCTCACCGCTCCCTCAATCGATAGATTGCTCGCCGACTGTTAATTCGATCAATGGTAGATTTTTTCCTCTCTGGGTTTTTCAATTCACTCTAATAAAAAACATTGTGGACACCTCCCACTGTCTGGTGGTTTCCACAGTTTCCACGGTTTCCACAGTAGCCAGCGCTTTAGACGGTGTGTTTAGTTTCCATTTTAATCCCTAGACAAAACAATGTGTGTTTTTGATAGACTAATACAGAAATGGTTTCCACTGTCTTACAAATAAACAAAAAGAATTCAAACAAGTCTCTGGTCGATGAGAAATGTACTAAACTGTCGAGCATCTCTGTTTATGTAATGTAAAGACTTCAAAGGTACATTATCATCTCTGTTTATGTAATGTAAAGACTACAGAGGTACATTATCACCTCTGTTTATGTAATGTAAAGACTACAAAGGTACATTATCATCTCTGTTTATGTAATGTAAAGATGACAACGGTACATTATCACCTCTGTTTATGTAATGTAAAGACTACAAAGGTACATTATCATCTCTGTTTTTCCAGCTGTGTGAATGCCCGGAATACTTCTGCTCAGAGGACAGTAACACCCCTTTAACCTCAGCTGTTATATCACATTAATATTTCTACTGATTGGGACTGTAGTATTACTGTACTCACCTCCTCTAACCCTGCAGCGAAGGTCAGCCACAGACAGTAGTGAGGCTAAATAATCAATTCAATCAGGTTTTCCATTTAATCCACTCACACTGATGCTACCCTAGACATGTAATTTACATGGCAGGGATATTGTGTCAGAAGTGAGCTGCTGTACTGTGGGCCTATGGTGTTTCTGATTTGTAAAAAAAAATATATATATATATTGTGTCAAAGGTATTATTCTTAAAATGGCAATGGCTGAAGCTCAATGTTAAATTCAATATGACACCAATGTCAATGAAAAGTCGCAAATCATCTTGGATTTGACGTACACAACACACTCCATACCTCTCGTCATGAGCCGTCCGTCATTTACGGAGAACCACATACCAGATTTTTAACAGGGTAGTTAGCAATTGAGTTATTTTTTGTTGTTGTGACCACCTAGCTCAAATTTTAGACATCGGATTAAAACGAGACTATAGTGTCCATAAAGTGACCATTGGACTTAAAAATGTGTAGGTGCAACAGTTTTTATTAAATGTATAATCTATCTCTCTCATGTTCCTTATTTCTGTCTATTAACGATGTGCTACCTTTTTGTAGCATTTCTGACAATGCTAACATCTTTTTCAGCCGAAGCGCAGACTTTCTAATGCCGGCAACAACACAGCTGCTGCTGCACCAGGCTGCCAGTCATAAGAAGTTGATGAGGACCTAGGCTACTGTAGATAGCTATCTATATGGTGGTATTCAAGCTGAGGTTAATCAATAAATGCAAACAGACATGTTGATTAGCTAGGTAGCTAGCTAATTTGACCTAGCTAACGTTAACCTGATAGTTCATCAGCCAATCTTTGTAGCTAGCTAACACCAGTCATAGTTCCAAAGAATGGCCCTAATATAGTGTATAAGAGGTCATACAATAAGTTTTGTATTGATTCTTATGTTGATGATGTAAATAATATTTGCTGGTCTGTTGTGTGTAATGAGGAGCAACCAGACGCTGCACTTGACACAATTATGAAATTGCTGATTCCAGTTACTAATAAGCATGCACCCATTAATTAAAAAAAGGACTGTAAAAACTGTTAAAGCCCCTTGGATTGATGAGGAATTGAAACATTGTATGGTTGAGGGGGATGAGGCAAAAGGTATGGCCAAAAAGTCTGGCAAAAGTCTGGCAGCCCAATCGATTGGAAAACGTACTGCAATTTAAGAAATCATGTGACTAAACTAAATACAAATAAAAATAAGCTATACTATGAAACAAAAATAAATTATATAAAGAATGATGGTAAAAGGCTTTGGAGCACCTTAAATGACATTTTGGGCAAAAAGGCAAACTCGGCTCCATAATTTATTGAATCAGATGGCTCATTCATCACAAAACCGATATTGCCAACTACTTGAATTACTTTTTCATTGACAAGTTAAGCTAACTTAGGCATGACATGCCAGCAACAAATGCTGACACTACATATCCAAGTATATCTGACCAAATTATGAATGACAAGTATAGTACTTTTGAATTCAGTAAAATTAGTGTGGAAGAGGTGAAAACATTATTGTTGTCTATCAACAATGACAAGCCACTAGGTCTGAGAATCTGGATGGAAAAAACTGAGGATAATAGTGGACGATATTGCCACTCCTATTTTCCATATCTTCAATTTAAGCCTACTAGAACGTGTGCGCCCTCAGGCATGGAGGGGAGAAAAGTCATTCCACTACCAAAGAATAGTAAAGCCCCTTTACTGGCTCAAAGAGCTGATGAATCATCCTGTTACCAGCCCTTAGTAAACTTCTGGAGAAAATTATGTTTGACCAGATATAATGCTATTGTACAGTAAACAAATTGACAACAGACTTTCAGCTCGCTTATAGGGAAGGACATTCAACAAGCACTTTCACAAATGACTGTTGATTGGCTGAGATAAATTGATGATAAAAAAAGATTGTGGGGGCTGTTTTGTCAAACTTCAGTGCAGCTTTTGACATTATCGATCATATTCTGCTGCTGGAAAAATGTATGTGTTATGGCTTTACACCCCCTGCTAGGAGTTACTTGTTTAACAGAACACAGAGGGTGTTCTTTAATGGAAGCCTCTCAAACATAATCCAGGTAGAATCAGGAATTCCCCAAAGTAGCTGTTTAGGTTCCTTACTTTTTCAATCTTTACTAACGACATGCCACTGGCCTTGAGTAAAGCCAGTGTGTCGATGTATGCGGTTGACTCAACACTACACACGTCAGCTACTACAGCAACTGAAATGACTGCAACACTTAACAGAGCTACAGTTAGTTTCACAATGGGTGGCAAGGAATGAGTTAGTCCTAAAATATTTCCAAAACTAAAAGTATTGTATTTGGGACAAATCATTCACTAAACCCTAAACCTCAACTACATATTGCAATGAATAAGGTGGAAATTGAGTAAGTTTAGGTGACTAAACTGCTTGGAGTAACCCTGGATTGTAAATTGTCATGGTCAAAACATATTGATACAACAGTAGCTAAGATGGGGAGAAGTCTGTCCATAATAAAGCACTACTCTGCCTTCGTAACAACACTATCAACAATGCAGGTCTTACAGGCCCTAGTTTTGTGGCACCTACGACTACTGTTCAGTCATGTGGTCAGGTGACACAAAATTGCAGTTGGCTCAGAACAGGGCAGCACACATGGCCCTTAAATGTACACAGAGAGCTAACATTAATGATATTGTTGCATGTGGCAGTACTGATAAGGGGATAAACCGTTGAAGGCTCATATCACTTTGCTCCCTGCTTAGCAATAATGATGCAATGTTTAGCGATAAGGAGGAGACTCCACCCAAAGTGGAGTAAAGCCAGTGTGTCGATGTATGCGGTTGACTCAACACTACACACGTCAGCTACTACAGCAACTGAAATGACTGCAACACTTAAAACTTCTTGAGGGCAGGGGGCAGCTTTTTCGCTTTCGGGAAAAATAGCATGCCAAAATTCAACTGCTTGCTACTCATCCCCAGAATATAAGATATGCATATTATTAGTAGATTTGGATAGAAAACACTCTGAAGTTTCTAAAACTGTTTGAATCATGTCTGTGAGAATAACATAACTTATGTAGCAGGCAAAACCCTGAGGACAAACCATTCAGAATTTGTATTTTTTTGATGTCATTGTCTTTTCAATTATATTTTTTAGAGACACCAGATTTCTAATGGACTTGCTTGCAGTTCCTACCGCTTCCACTGGATGTCACCAGTCCTTGGAAATCGGTTGAAGATATTCCTTTGTGTAGTGAAGAAGTAGGGCTATCGTAAATGAGGGTCACATGGAGTACATTTTTGGAGAGAGTCACGTTATGAAAAAAGTTGCGTCAGTTTGGTTTCATTTGGTATTGAACACAGATCATCCCGTCTTCAAATTGATCGATTATTAACGTTTAAAAATACCTAACGTTGTATGACAAAAGTAGTTTGAAATGTTTTGGTAAATTTACTTGTAACTTTTTATATATTTTGTAGTGACTTGGCGAAAGTTGGAAGCGGTGTTTTTCTGGATGAAACGGTCCAAATAAATTGACATTTTGGATATATATCGACGGAATTAATCGAACAAAAGGACCATTTGTGATGTTTATGGGACATATTGGAGTGCCAACAAAAGAATTTCGTCAAAGGTAAGGCATGATTTATATTTTATTTCTGCGTTTTGTGTCGTGCTTGCAGTGTTGAAATATGCTACTCTGTTTGTTTACTGATGTGCTATCATCAGATAATAGCATCTTATGCTTTCGCCGAAAAGCTTTTTTGAAATCTGACATGTTGGCTGGATTCACAACGAGTGTAGCTTTATTTTGGTATCTTACATGTGTGATTTAATGAAAGTTTGATTTTTATATCATGTTATTTGAATATGGCTCTCTGTATTTTCCCTGGCTATTGGCCTGTGGGACGTTTGCGTCCCACCTGCCCCAGAGAAGTTAACAGAGCTACAGTTAGTTTCACAATGGGTGGCAAGGAATGAGTTAGTCCTAAAATATTTCCAAAACTAAAAGTATTGTATTTGGGACAAATCNTTAACAGAGCTACAGTTAGTTTCACAATGGGTGGCAAGGAATGAGTTAGTCCTAAAATATTTCCAAAACTAAAAGTATTGTATTTGGGACAAATCATTCACTAAACCCTAAACCTCAATGAAGAGGCAGAGTTCCTCTGTCCAGTGTCTGTGTTCTTTTGACCATGTTAATCTTTTCTTTTTATTGGCCAAACTGAGATATGTCTTTTTCTTTGCAACTCTACCTAGAAGGCCAGCATCCCGGAGTGGCCTCTTCACTTTTGACATTGGGACTGGTGTTTTGTGGGTACTATTTAATGAAGCTGCCAGTTGAGGACTTGTAAGGTGTCTGTTTCTCAAACTAGACACTCTAATGTACTTGTCCTCTTGCTCAGTTGTGCACCGGGGACTCACACTCCTCTTTCTATTCTGGTTAGTTTGCGCTGTTCTGTGAAGGGAGTAGTACACAGCACATTGGAACACAGGAGTGATGGTTGCTGATAATGGGCCTCGGTACTCCTATGTAGACATTCCATTAAAAATCAGCTGTTTTCAGCTACAATAGTCATTTACAACATTAACAATGTCTACACTGTATTTCGGATCAATTTGATGTTATTTTAATGGACAAAAAATGTGCTTTTCTTTCAAAGACAAGGACATTTCTAAGTGACCCCAAACCTTTGAACGGTAGTGTAAACATTTTATACTAGGTCAGCGTCATTAGGTAGTTGTGGCCCTGACCCCTGACCCTGTGCACTTCAGCGAAGGTATTAAAAATGTGTTTGTTGCGGGCACTTGCTGAAGGTGTCAACACCTGTATAGGGGTTGAGGCTAGGAGAGGATGCGGGGCAACTGGCATCACAGCCGTGACACAAGACTAACCCCAAACACTGGTGTCCCAACTGAGTATATGACTAGTTTCGAACAAAACGGTGTTAGCACGCTGAGATGTAGCATTAGCTTGGGGAGCTAACGGAAGCCTTCAGGTCTCAGTTACACCCACAGCAGTGCACTTTTATCGCCTCCTGACCTCTTCCTAATCTCATCACCAATGCTAATTCATATCATAGACAAGTAAGTGAATAACTCTACTGCACTGTAGGCGCCACCACCTGGAAAAAAAACTACCATCATCTGAATATTGATATAAAAAAAGATAAACAAAATTCCAAGAGGTAAGAAATTGGGAGTTGTGCAATTATCCTCCTCACTGGCGAGTTTAGATTACTTGATATTCCACTCGATATCATTCGTAATTAAACCAAGCACATCTCCTCCAGTTAATTGAACACTGAAGACTCTGACCCTGCTGGTCTGGTTGCATGTGTGGAATTCTGTATATCTGTATTCAGTGAACGTCCTGAGGTGATTGTGTCTGGCGAACTAACCTATGCTGAGAGAGAGAGGGAGATGATTATGCAGTGTTGTGGTGTGTGTGTGTGCACTCGTGCGTGCGCACACACGTTTGTGTGTGTTTGGGGAGGGATATTGAGGGGGTTGTCAGCCTGTGTCTTGGCTAGATCTGGGTAGCCTGCGGCGAGGTGGATGGTGGGTGGTGGTGGGTACGGGACCGGCTGAGGGATCTCCTTGCCCTGGCCATGTCCGTAGAGAAGGCCTCTGTCTAGCTGGCGCCGTACCCCCAAACCTGGGCCTCTGGGGATATATGGAGAATATACAGGCAGAGTGGGCAGGAGGGTAGAGAGGGAGGCGAAGGGGGGGGGGGGGTAAAACACACAAAAAAGAAACACAGTCTAAGAAACAAAGGCAGGAAGATCAGTAACCATGGAAACCCACCACCAAAGCTCTGACCAAAGCTAAATTAGCCTTTTTTCTCCTCTCTCTCCACTGTTTACTTCTCACACCAGAACTCACCATTCACCAGTTCTTTCCCTCTCTTCCATTTCTTTCCCTTTTTCATCCTTTTCCCTTAATTTCTTCCCCCATTATCATCCCCCATTATCAGTCAATTATGTCTTTCCATTGTAACCTAGTCCACATTTCCTGCTCTCTTTCTCTCAGTGAACTATACTACATCCTATCAAAAACTATACTACATGTCTATCAAAAACAGATCAATATATGACACTTCCCACCATGTGTCCATACACCTCCCTCCCCCCTCCCCCTCCTCCCTCCCTCCCTCCCCTCCCTCCCCCCTCCCTCCCTCCCTCCCCCCTCCTCCCTCCCTCCCTCCCTCCCTCCCTCCTCCCTCCCTCCTCCCTCCATCCATCCAACCACCAAGAGGCATGGCCAAGCAGGTTATTGAGGGGGAGTTATAGAAAGGGCCAGGTTAGGTCTGGTGGCCAGGCAGAGAAACATGCCCGGCAGCCGTCCACATTGAACCAGGCAGAATAATGAGCCCCTGGTGTGCCTGAGCTTCTGGGCCGGGAAGACCGGGACGACCTGGGGGCTGGGGCCTTAGTGACCGTCAACTGGGTCAGCCTGGCCCTCACTGCTGGAGCTCCTGCTGGAAAAGAGGACTTCATAATGACTGAGACACCGGAGTTAATCCACATGGGGGGGGGGCTGTGTGTGATTATGTACTGTAGTGTGTGTGTTTTAGAACAAAACAATTTGTAAAAGCTAAGGCTGAGATTCAATCTGAAAACGCACTTTAGTGCGCTTGACATTAAAAGAAAATTCCCAGTGAGCCGACATTTACTACATTTAAAAGCTACATTGTCAACTAGAATGCTCGGAATGATACCCGGCCTAAATCATTGGTGTAATACTAAATCTTGTTGAATGCTGTAGTTCGCCCAGTGTGTGAATGAATTGTCTTTGAATGAGACTGGTTTATTTCTGTGTTTCGGGTTCTGTATTCTTGCCTTAGGCTGTTTTGGTCACCGGTTGTGTGCTCTTGTTTCTTTATACAGTATGTACAGTATTAATGTATTCCCAGACTCCTCCACCCGCTAATTCTAGTAACGTTAATCCTTTCATTGTTCGTTTTGAGTGTGTGCTCATATTCATTAATGAGTGTCTCTCTAGTCTCTCAGATGCTATGGTATAATCACTGTTTCCTAAAACACATGCAATGCGTGCATGCGCCGCACGCACGCACGCACGCACGCACGACACACACACACACCACACAACACACACCCACACACACCACACACACACACACACACACACAACCACACAACACACACACACACACACACACACACCACACACACACACACACACACACACACCACACACACACACACACACACACACACCACACACACACACACACACACACACAGCAGGCAGGCACCCCCCAGACAGACTGTCTTGTGCTGTGTTATCACCATCTATCATCTCTATGAAAAACAAGAGGAGGAGAAATTACTTTGCCTCCCAGCTACAGCAGCACTCAATCTCTTACCTACTGTCTCACACACTTACTTCAGGTGTGTAGTACAGGCCTTTGATGTATGTGTGTGTGTGTGTGTGTGTGTGTGTGTGTGTGTGTGTGTGTGTGTGTGTGTGTGTGTGTGTGTGTGTGTGTGTGGTGTGTGTGTGTGTGGTGGTGGTGTGTGGTGTGTGTGTGTGTGTGTGTGTGTGTAAGAGGGAAGTGTGTGTGAATGTGTGTGTGTGTGTATGTGCGTATGAGGACATGTGTGTGTGTTCATATTTGCGTGTTTGCGTGAGGGCCAGGTTAAAGGGTCTGTTCTATCGCAACGTGTCCAGACGAGAAGGTAGCCCCTGAGAAAAGAGAAGAAAGAAGAAATGAGAGGAACGGAGAAGAGGAGAGAAGAGATGGCAGTCATTTGCGGCTCCGTTGCTCTTATCTCTTGTGAGAGAGAAAACTAGCTCATCAAATTCTCCCTTCACCTCCCTCTCCCCCACCGCAATAAGAGCACCTCTGTTTGTTTAACATCCAGCTCCGGTGTCAAACTTAGATTAATAAGGGGGCTTTTTAAAGAGGTAGACACACACACACGCAGCACACACACGCACGTTCTAAAGAAAAAGCGGGCTACTGTCCGTGAGTGTAGAGCTCTCCTCTCTTCTCTCCAGAGCCGTAGTGCTGATGACATGGTCATTTCACTGCAGTATTTGTCCTCAGCTCATAATCATGGTCGGGGCCAGTGGTAAGAGGAGAAGAGATCTGCTGATCTGCCGCTGTGGGATGGAGCTACGCATGTTAATCCCGCTGGAATAGCAGCTAGGCTGATTAAGGATTCATAGGGTATAAGCTTTACCGTTACTGCTATACAAATCTCACTGTCTTATCAGGTTTGGCCAAGCTTACGCTAACTAGGTGAGCTAACCCAGGTGTGTGTGTGTGTGTGTGTGTGTGTGTGTGTGTGTGTGTGTGTGTGTGTGTGTGTGTGTGTGTGTGTGTGTGTGTGTGTTGTGTTGTGTGTGTGTGTGTGTGTTTGTGTGTACACCCACGTGTGTGTGCTTCAGTGCATTATCTCCAGAGTGTATGTACGAATGATGTGTATGTAGTGTGAATTAGAGGTCGACCGATTAATCGGTATGGCCGATTAATTAGGGCCGATTTCAAGTTTTCATAACAATCGGTAATCGGCCTTTTTGGGTGCCGATTATGGCCGATTACATTGCAATCCATGAGGAGACTGCGTGGCAGGCTGACCACCTGTTACGCGAGTGCAGCATCAAAATGACCTTGTGGCTGCAAGGAGCCAAGGTAAGTTGCTAGCTAGCATTAAACTTATCTTATAAAAAAACTATCAATCTTCACATAATCACTAGTTAACTACACATAGTTGATGATATTACTAGGTCAACTAGCTTGTCCTGCGCTGCATATAATCAAAGCGGTGCCTGTTAATTTATCATCGAATCATAGCCTACTTCAACTTCGCCAAACGGGTGATGATTTAACAAAAGCACATTCGCAAAAAAATAAATAATCTTTGCACAAATGTACCTAACCATGAACATCAATGCCTTCCTTAAAATCAATACACAGAAGTATATCTTTTTAAACCCGCATATTTATTTACAGGACATGCATGTTAGCAGGCAATATTAACTAGGGAAATTGTGTCACTTCTCTCATGCGTTCAGTGCAAGCAGACTAGAGTCAGGGTATATGCAACAGTTTGGGCCGCCTGGCTCGTTGCGAACTGTGTGAAGACCATTTCTTCCTAACAAAGACCGTAATTAATTTGCCAGAATTTTACATAATTATGACATAACATTGAAGGTTGTGCAATGTAACAGCAATATTTAGACTTGGGGTTGCCACCCGTTCTATAAAATACAGAACGGTTCCGTATTTCGCTGAAAGAATAAACGTTTTGTTTTCGAAATGATGGTTTACGGATTTGACCATAATAATGACCAAAGGCTCGTATTTCTGTGTGTTTATTATAATTAAGTCTATGATTTGATATTTGATAGAGCAGTCTGACTGAGCGATGGTAGGCAGCAGCATGCTCGTAAGCATTCATTCAAACAGCACTTTCCTGCGTTTGCCAGCAGCTCTTAGCAATGCTTGAAGCACAGCGCTGTTTATGACTTCAAGCCTATGAGCTCCCGAGATTAGGCTGGCAATACTAAAGTACCTATTAGAACATTCAATAGTCAAAGGTATATGAAATACAAATGGTATAGAGAGAAATAGTCCAATAATAACTACAACCTAAAACTTCTTACCTGGGAATATTGAAGACTCATGTTAAAAGGAACCACCAGCTTTTGTTCTCATGTTCTGAGCAAGGAACTTAAACATGAGCTTTTTTACATGGCACATATTGCACTTTTACTTTCTTCTCCAACACTTTGTTTTTGCATTATTTAAACCAAATTGAACATGTTTCATTATTTATTTCAGACTAAATAGATATTATTTATGTATTATGTTAAGTTAAAATAAAAGTGTTCATTGTTCATTCAGTATTGTTGTAATTGTCATTATTACAAATATATATTAAAATCAGCCGATTAATGAGTATCGGCTTTTTTTGGTCCTCCAATAATCGGTATCGGTATCGGCACTGAAAAATCATATTCGGTCGACCTCTAGTGTGAATTATGGGCAGGTGGGAATGGGTTGTGTGTACAATCCATTACCCAATTCACCTCTGGAGCTGAGGAAAATACCCATTCCTTATCCTAGCCAAGCACCCTAAACAACACAGGCAATGCAAGTGGCCTTGCGCCGATGCTTTCCCAATACCCTAATCATGTGTTGTGTGGTTTATTGACCCCTTGGGTCAACCAAGGAGTCAAAGGTTGATTTATCCATTCTGAATCTATTACAGGCTGAGGCCGCGGAGGACAGAATATCTGTCATTATTCAACGTACTGGGGCTATAAATTAGGAGATTACCAACAATGATTGTTGATGAGTCAGATTATATGAACGTTAATGTACAGTTTTTACCCATAAACCAGCTTATGTGTGTGAAAATGGTTTCCCAGAGCCACGGAAAAGCATCCAACTAACTCTACACAGGTGAGTTGAGTGGCATCATCAGTAAGTGTCGATGTGGCCCCCCCCACATTTTCCCCCTATCTGTCTCTCTCTCTCTCTCTCTCTCTCTCTCTCTCTCTCTCTCTCTCTCTCTCTCTTCTCTCTCATCTCTCTCTCTCTCCTCTCTCTCTCTCTCTCTCTCTCTCTCTCGTTCATCTCTCTTCTCTCTCTCTCTCTCGTCTCTCTCTCTCTCTCTTCTCTCTCTCTCTCTCTCTCTCTCTCTCTCCTCTTTCTCTCTCTCTCT
The DNA here is from genome assembly GCF_002910315.2 of Salvelinus sp. IW2-2015. Lineage (NCBI taxonomy): Eukaryota > Metazoa > Chordata > Actinopteri > Salmoniformes > Salmonidae > Salvelinus > Salvelinus sp. IW2-2015. Next base: position 13,785,367 of record NC_036875.1, on the reverse strand, counting down.
CTCTCTTCGTCTTTATGAATGTGTGGTCTCGCTCTCTACTACACTGAGCAATCCCCCCTGACAAAGAGAACAAATCTCCATTGTGACTGTGTGTCAGCCAGGCCACGGTCTATTGTATAGCACAATGGCTCCTCTAAAGTAGGTGTGCATGTATTTCTTATACAGTAGGCTGCGTCCTTTATTGCAGGGTCACTCCAGTTGATGAGAAATGTTTTTAGGCCGGCTGAGCCCAGGTGTATGGGAAGTCTGAGGAACAATGGTGATTGTGTGTGTGCCTTTCAAAGTGCCTGTGGCTCTGAACACTGGTAATCAAGTCTGTTCGCTATTCTTCAGCGCTGAGCATTCCTGTAACTTTAGAGTGACTTAAAAGTAGGACATGGGACACACACACGGTAACACACATGCATAAACACACATCATAACCGAGTAAGTGCCATGTGCACATTGCAGAGGAAAAGATATGGATCCAGCTATATGCAATCAGGTTTGTCAATGTGACCATGATCACATGCAAACACACACATGCATGCACATTGCACACACGCCCATACAAATGAACTCGCTCACTCATACACACACACTTGCATAGCTGTTTGCGGAGTTGGCCAGAGGCTGTGCATCAACACCTGAGTGGATGCCTGGATTTGCGACTGTGGAGTGTGTGAAAGTTATTACAGTCATGGGAGGGTGTGGGAAACTGTCATTCTATTCGGAAGAGCCGGCTCAGGTTAACAATGAATGTGCTTGAATGTAACCTAACCTTTCGCTCCTTTCCTTTCCTCCAAATCTGTACACACACACTTACCAGGATATATATACATTGATATTGCAGATCTCCACATCATTAGCACATACACTACATGACAAAAAGTATTTGGACAGCTGCTCGTCGAACATTCCAAAATCATGGGCATTAATGTGTTTTTTTCCCACTCCTTTGCTGCTATAATAGCCTCTGCTCTTCTGGGAAGGCTTTCCACTAGATGTTGGAACATTGCTGCGGGGACTTCCATTCAGCCATAAGAGCATTAGTGAGGTCGAGCGATGATGTTGGGTGATTAGGCCTGGCTCGCAGTAGGCATTCCAATTCATCTCAAAGGTGTTTGTTGGGGTTGAGGTCAAGGCCCTGTGCAGGCCAGTCAAGTTCATCCACACCGATCTCGACAAACCATTTCTGTATGGACCTCGCTTCGTGTACGGTGGCATGATGAAACAGGAAATGGCCTTCCCCAAACTGTTGCCACAAAGTTGGATGCACAGAATTGGCTAGAATGTCATTGTATGCTGTAGCGTTAAGATTTCCCTTCACTGGAACTAAGGGGCCTATCCAGAACCATGAAAAACAGCCACAGACCATTATTCCTCCTCCACCAAACTTTACAGTTGGCAGTATGCATTCGGGCAGGTAGCGTTCTCCTGGCATCCGCGAAACTCAGTTGTCCGTCAGACTGCCAGATTCATCACACCAGAGAATGCGTTTCCACTGCTCCAGAGTGGCGATACCACTCCACTAACACTTGGCATTTCGCATGGTGATCTTAGGCTTGTGTGCGGTTGCTCGGCAATGGAAACCCATTTCATGAAGCTCCCGAAGAACAGTTCTTGTGTTGACGTTGCTTCCAGAAGCAGTTTGGAACTCGGTAGTGAGTGTTGCAACCGAGGACAGACAAGTTTTATGATTTATGCGCTTCAGCACTTGACGGTCCCGTTCTGTGAACTTGTGTGGCCTACCACTTCGCAGCTGAGCCGTTGTTGCTCCTAGACATTAACACTTCACAGTAATAGCACTTACAGTTGACCGGGGCAGCTCGAGCAGGGCCGAAGTTTTATGAACTGACATGTTGGAAAGGTGGCATACTATGACGGTGCCACGTTGAAAGTTATTGAGCTCTTCAGTAAGGCCATTCTACTGTTAATATTTGTCTATGGAGGTTGCATGGCTGTGTGCTCGATTTTATACACCTGTCAGCAACAGGTGTGGCTGAAATAGCCCGAATCCACTAATTTGAAGGGGCGTTCACATTGTTTTGTATGTATAGTGTATTTGCTGTTCATTATCAATCTAGCGTATCTTCAGTGAAATTTGGAGAAGAGTTAGCGTTGCACTATACAAGCATCAACACAATGACCACCTAACTGTTAGGAACGTGTCTCATTATTTAGGGACATATTCATCACTATAGACTATTGCCTAACAATATTCAAATCAATCAATTCTATTTTTCCCCAAGAGGCAACTTTAGCTGAGTGGGACAATAAACAACAGCAGTCTATAAACAGTAATAAACACATAACCAACATACTTTAACTACACAACCCAAACTATCTGCACATTAATTACAGACCAATTCAGCTGATTAGTTTATTCCTAGTTTATTCCTAATTCATTCTTCGCTAAACATAGCGCATGTGTACCTACTATGATCAACAATAACATCTCTCTCTCTCTCTCTCGTCCTCTCTCTCTCGCTCTCTCTCTCTTTCTCTCTCTCTTCTCTCGTCCTCTTCTCCTCTCTCTCTCTCTCTCTCTCTCTCTCTCTCTCTCTCTCTCTCTCTCTCTCTCGTCCTCTCTCATCTCTCTCTCTTCCTCATATAACTGTGTGCTAAGTCTGACTCTGGGGTTTCCGGCGTCTCATGGGCAGGTTGTTATGTTGGTATCTGTGGTATGCAGCATGTGTGTAAACAACCATCCTCAGGTGAAAGCGTGTGTCTCTCTCTTCTCTCTCTCTCTCTCTCGTCATCTCTCTCTCTCTCTCTCTCTCTCTCTCTCTCTCCTCTCTCTCTCTCTCTCCTTCTGTCTCTCTTTTTTCTCTTCCTCTTCTCTCTCTCTCTCTCTCTCTCTCTCTGTGTGTTTGTGTGCAGGCGTGCGTCTGTGTATATGATTAGAACACCCTCAGGGTAGACAGTTAACTTGGGGTGGTCAGCTCCGTGATTTAGGACCCACCTGGTGGTTCTCACCGTCACGTGACGGGGTTGACATTTCGCCCTGAGGTCACAGAGACAGTGGGGGTGCATACCGCGACTGTCAGTCTGAAGTGTCAACCCAGTAGCAGCATGACCTCGCCTCGGTCTACTAATCCCTTGGATAGAAATATGCCATTTTAGCAGACGCTTGTATCCAAAGTGACTTCCTGTCATGCGTGCGTACATTCTAACGTATGGGTCGCCCGGGACTCAAACCCACAACCCTGGCGTAGCAAGCGAGCCATACAGGACCAAAACTGGATTGCCTTTGACCTCACCACAATCTCTTTCTCACACAGAGACACTACACACACCTGCTACAGTCAATCATTTGAAAAAACTCAACCTTGACATGGAGTGATCAAACCCAATTAGACAGAGGTGGGAGAGGAGGTGAACAAGAGACGTAAGAACAGAGAAGGAGGAAAAAGACAGTCATGTAGGGGTGAATGGCTGAGTGGGCAATGGACTGATCCTGATGCTCTCTCTCTCTCTCTCTCTCTCTCTCTCTGTGTGTGTGTGCGTGTGCGGGTGTGCGTGCGTGTGTGTGTGTCTGTGTCTGTCTGTCTGTGTGTGTCTGTCTGTGTGTCTTGGAGTTGGGCTGGTCTAGGGCCATGCATCTTTCATAGCTCCATCCTCACAGAGATTATATGCATGACCACCGGCCCTGCACACTTACTGCACACTTTCTGGCCGGCCACAGTCTGCTTACCGCATTCCTACCGTCCACCCATACCAATGGGCCAGGGAAATCATTACCTGCATGTCTGGGACTGTGTGCTCCACCATCCATATTCACACGACTTTGAGGATGAACGGTAGAAGAAAGAGAGGCTTGTGCTAAACTACCTCCACCAATGCTAGCTGTAATATTCAAGAGTAGAATGCGTAAAGAGATTTGCAGCAAGGTGGTTTTAATACCTTAGACGCATTCTCCCATGTCAATCAATGCTTCAGATTGTTTTGCTTCATGTGGTGTGGTGAATTTAAATAATGGGTTGATTTCTTCTCTGCCGGACCGGCAAATTCATGGGAGCACGGATCAAGATCTGTTGGGATTCTTGTTTGTGTGTTTATGGGAGCATGCGTGTCTGTTTATATGTGGCAGTTTGGTATCAATGTAGTATACAGTACTATTTGCATGTGTGTGTTGGTGTGTGTATTGTTGCCACAACTCCAATTTGCCCAATAGCCCAAAGCGTGACATTCCCCAACCAACCTGCAAAGAAACCTCACCCATCTCCTCCACAGCCTTCACACGTAATCGATTAACAGAAGTCAGGATTTACACTGCAGTTTACGCTACTTACCATTACTTACCATATACTCATGCCAATACGGTCTATTTCCAGGGTGCTTAGAGCCCTACTTTATATAAAGCGTGACCAAGCGCTTTGCAAAAGAGTCTACTGATAATAATAATCTCTCTCTCTCACGTTAACTGGATTTATAGGTTGTGTTACAGTTAAACCTCTATCCAAAAACAGTAGAGTATGAAGATGTCTAGAAACTGCTTTTCCAATAGAAATCCCTGCTCATGCTTGTAGGCAGTGTCATGGTGGCATTGTCTCACTGTCATCTCACGCCGAACTGCGTGTCTGCCCGGCCGTCAAATCAAAGGCACTCCTTCAATATAAAGTTGTTTGGGATGGAAATGAAAACGTGTCAGTTTGTCACTTTCAACGAGGTTGGAGTAACAACATGTTCAGCTACTTCAGACATTGGCTTGAGAATCTACGTTGTGCCTTTAGATTTGGGGAAAATGAACAACTAAGGAGGATTTCTTTTACTTCTCCCATCGACCCCAAACCCTGGTCTGTCGAGTATGCTTCACAAAGCCTTCCCAGAAGTATTGCGATGTTGGGCCTCTGGGTTTAGAAACTCGGTTCTCTTTCTGCTCTGCCGTTCTGCAGATACTTATCTCGGCCTTTAAAGTGAAATCGTGTTAATATTTCCATCATGCTCTCTTCTCCGGTCTCTGTACGTGAGATTACAAACATAGGCAATTAGTGTTAGGCCAAACAAGCACTAGAAGAATCGCTGAGTGCTTCATAATTACTACAAGCCCCCTATCCAAAAAAGAAGTTGACATATTTTGATAACTGTCTGTTTTGATACGTAGCCATGGCGTTAAATATGAATGTGGCTTCTGTGTTTGTCAGGCAGGCAGGGGGTTGGAGATGAGATACTAATGGCTGTGTTTGATACATTATGAATGAGGCTGAGGACGAGGCTGAGGACGAGCCCGAGGACGAGGCTGGAGCTACTGCACTGTACGAGAGATAGCTAGTGTGCATACGGAGCTGAAAGAGAAGCTAATGATGCTTACCATACAAAGGGTTCCATAACACTTCCCTGTAGAGGTATACTTTAGTATATACTTTAGAATTACTTCAGGAGGTCAGAGTAGTTGTGTTGACATGTAACCAAAATGTGTGGACCCAGTCTGCTTCCCTGAATTTTCGTGTTTACCTCTTCCTGGAATCAGGTCCCACTTACTAGTGGCCTCTGAGAAGATGAGGAAATACGACACAGGCACCACAGATCTCAGACGACCATGCTCGCACGCACGCAAGCAGTACACACAACACAACAGCAACAACACACACACACACACACACACACACACCACACACAACCAACAACACCACCACACACACACACACACACACACACACACACACACACACACACACACACCACACACACACACACACACACACACACACACACACACACACACACACCGATACCCAAATCCTCTGTCAGTCCTCTGGACTGAGAGGGGAAATGAAGGAGGAGAAGGAGGGAGTGAGAGAGAGGGACGGTTGAAGGGAATAATTGGATTGTATAGGAGTGGTGAGGTTGCCTAGGGAGTGAAGGAGTGAGAGAAGAATCTCCCTGGGAGAGAACTAAGTCTGGGATGAGAGAACTAAGAATTGTGTGAGAGTGGAGAGGGAGGAGAGAGAGAGAGAGAGAGAAAGAAAGACAAGAGCTAGAGGGAGAGAGAGAGAGAGGGAGAGAGAGAGAGAGAAGGAGAGAGAGGGAGAGAGAGAGAGAGAGAGAGAGGGGTAGATTGTGAGGTAACATCCATGCAAACAGTTACATTCCCTCTCTCTCTCATATTCTCTTTCTCTCTCTTGCTCTCTCTCAGCTTCAGAGCTCAGGGTTTGGGGTTTGGGTAAGTCTTGAACACCCATAAAACATGACACACAACTACACAGTTAACACACACACACCAACTGCACTCAGCATACACACACACCAAGTGTTACGCAAGAGGGCTTGAATCCCAAGCAGCCATTTTCCACTATTCCCAACCCTGAACTTTCACTTGGGGTATGTGGGTGTGTGTGAGAAAGAAGAACAACAAACTAGAGCGCATGACATTGCTATACTTGTCAGATACCAAGTGATTACATCATCCAGATGAAGGAAAAAGAGCAAACAATGGGAAAATGACATGAAAGACGATTACACTCAATTTAAATGGTTTCCAGCATAACTCTCCAGCCTGCTTCAAACATACACACAGACACACATAGCTACACACAGAGAAAACACAGTTATGCCAACATGCAAGTCGATGGTACGTGCGTGCTCACCCACGCCCATACCAGCCAAACCATGCATTATTCACGCACAGATGCCCACATACAATGTATTAATTTTGACAAATGTCTTTCTTTTTACTTTTTGGATTATGTATGTATTGTTTTCTATTGCTAGCTATTACTGCACTGTTGGAGCTAGAAACACAAGCATTTCGCTGCACCTGCGATAACATCTGGAAATCTGTGTATGCCACCAATAAACTTTGATTTGATTTGATGCCCAGGTGTACACACACACATATGCACGCACTCCCACAAACACACACACACACACACACACACACACACAAATGCTCACAAAAACATCCCACTCCCCTATCACACAAACTCATGTACTGCCGTAAATAATCCATTGGCAACCAAGTGTCTTCACCCCCTCCACCCCCCTCTCTGTAATTGCTTTAATTAATCAATATATCAATATGCTCTGGCATAAATAGAGTGAGAAAAATAACAGAGGTGACACCACATATCCCTTCTCTCTCTGTAGACTCCATGATATACTGTCTCCCAGGCACAATGGAATCAAAGCAATTGCATTTCAATGCTGTCACTGCAGAAGAAAATGACTGCGCATCTACGCTCTTATGTGAATCGATAGACCCTCCCAAACAATGAAGACGACATAGCAAACAATTATTTATTACTCTTCTGCCTTTACTGAATTAGACACTTCAAAGGTAATTTGAGCATTTCTAAAGTAAAGAACATTCTGGAAATAACGAAGAAGAGAGGGCAGTCAGAAGTCAAGACAAAAGGGTTGGAAGTGACAGAGAGAAAAATAGTTTGGAGAGGAGATGACTGTATGAATGCTTTGTTACAAACAATACAAGGGCCCTGTGTTGGAGGAGTGATGTACAATTGTTGTTTGTGACAGTTACTGAGTGTTGGGTTTGCTTTTCAGCGATGGTGAGTCACTTTCACCTGGCGTGCTTGTTATAAAGAAGAGCACTTGTTAGGTTGAAGTGTCACAGTTATGGAAAGATCACAGTAATCTACACACAATCTCAGTGGTGGAAAAAGTACCCAATTGCCATACTTGAGTAAAAGTAAAAATACTTTAATAGAGAATGAGTCAAGAAAAAGTGAAAGTCACCCAGTAAAATACTACTTGAGTAAAAGTCGAAAAGTATTTGGTTTAAAATATACTTAAGTATCAAAAGTAAATGTAATTGTTAAAATAAAGGATACATTATTTCACATTCCTTATATTAAGCAAACCAGATGGTAAAAAAACAAAAAACAAACGTACCGCCTTTTTTGTGATATCCAATCGTGATCTTGTCTCATCGCTGCAACTCCCCAACGGCCTCGGGAGAGGCGAAGGTCGAGTCATGCGTCCTCCGAAACATGACCAGCCAAACCGCGCTTTTAACACCCACCCGCACCAAACTGTCAGAGGAAACACCGCTCAACTGACTACCGACATCAGCCTGCAGGTACCCGGCCCACCACAAGGAGTCACTAGAGCACAATAAACCAAGACAAGCCCCCCCCAGCCAACCCCTCCCCTATCCCGGACGACGCTGGGCCAATTGTGCGCCGCCCTATGGGACCCCCAATCACGGCCAGTTGTGACACAGCCTGGAATCGAACCCGGGTCTGTGGTGACACCTCAAGCACTGCGATGCAGTGACCTAGACCGCTGCGCCACTCGGGAGGCCCTAAATTCATTTTTCACAGATAGCCACGGGCACACACCAAGAATCGGACATCATTTACAAACAAAGCATTTGTGTTTAGTGAGTCCGCCAAATCAGAGGCAGCAGGGAAGACCAGGCATGTTTTCTTGATAAGTGTGTGCGAATTGGACCATTTTCCTATCCTGCTAAGCATTCGAAATGTAACAGTTTTGGGTGTCAAGGAAAATATATGGAGTAAAAAGTACATTATTTTCTTTAGGAATGTAGCGGAGTAAAAGTAATCAAAAATATAAATAGTAAAGTACAGATACCTCAAAAAACTACTTAAGTAGTACTTTAAAGTATTTTTACTTAAGTACTTTATACCACTGCACAATCCATTCTTCATTATGTACTGTGTATGCTTTAATTTTCTCTCACACTCTTTTCTTGTCATTTTTTTCTCTTTCTTCCCCCTGTCTCTCGCCCTCCTTCTTAAATGATCTCTCTCTCTCTCTCTAACTTTGATGCCAGAGATGACTCCTGATCATTAGGAACCCCTCTACCATGAGTATCCTCTCCCTCCTCTGATCTGGACGTCACTCTTTCAGTGCTGCTCCCTGAGTGCCACTCGTCAGGTCTGTGACTCAGAGAAACAGGAGTACGCCCAGGCCTCTCAAACCAGTGCTGATTCACTGTTTTGGTTTTTGTGTTTGGCTAACATGTAGTCACTGGGACGATGACGCAGCAGTGCTCTATCAGGTAGTTATGACAGGGACAGCGATGGATATGCATAGAATTGGATAACCACTTTGCATCTGACAAATAGTAAGAGGAAACATGTTCCTATTTTAAAACCCCTATGCGGTTCTTCTCAGCTCTTCTCTTCCTCTATTGTTCCTGTTTCCTGTTTGTCTGTCTCTTCTCTCTGCCTCGGCTCTCTCTCTAGACTCCCTCCTCTCACTCGTCCCTTGAGTTCTCTCTCTTTAATCCCCGTTCCCTTATTTTCTTCTCTTCAGTTGGAGCTCGTCATTTGGAGCTCGTCATTTGGATTGTGTGGAGACCCCTTCCTGCAGTCATTAGCACTAGCCATTAGTGGCGTGTAGGCTATGAACATGTAAGGATAAGGTGCTACCGTTTGTGGCTACGATGAGATTCCTTTTGAAATGATAGTCAGGTCCAAAATGATTGGCACCCTTGATAAAGACGAGCAAAAAAAACTTTGTAAAAAAAATTATGCAAATACTGACTGACCTACAGTATATTGTGTGCTTCAAAACATTTGAAAATTATATTATTTAATACTATGTAACGATTCTTGTTGGTGGAAGGAGAGGAGGACCAAAATGCAGCGTGATACGTATCCATAATACATTTTAATGAGAATGAATACAAAACACAAAAAGAACAAGAGAATCAAAATGAAAACCCAAACAGTCCCGAATGGTGAAAACACTAACACGGAAAACAACTACCCACAACCCATAGTGGGAAAACAGGCTACCTAAGTATGATTCTCAATCAGAGACAACGATCGACACCTGCCTCTGATTGAGAACCATACTAGGCCAAACACATAGAAATATAACACACAGAACAAACATAGAAAAAACAACATAGAATGCCCACCCCAACTCCCGCCCTGACCAAACTAAAATAAAGACATAAAAAAGGAACTAAGGTCAGAACGTGACATACTAATACAATTACTCAGAGAAAGAGATTTTGTTTAACAAGTAATAAAAAATACATCTATAAAAGATAGGGGCCAAAATAATTTCCAACCCTGTTTTCAATACGCCAGCACCCTCACCTTGCGAGGATAACGACACCTTTTTCTAAAATGTTTTATGAGATTGGAGAACACATTAGGAGGGATTTGAGACCATTCCTCTATACAGAATCTTTCCAGATCCTTCGTCTGCTCTTATGGACTGTCCTATTCAATTAAAACCACAGGTTTTCAATGGGGTTCAAGTCCGGAGACTCATAGTCATTGCAAAATGTAGATTTTGTGGTCTATTAACCATTTCTATGTGGATTTGATGTGTGATTGGGGTCATTGTCTTACTGGAAGACCGCTTTGCGGACAAGTTTCAGCCTCTTGGCAGAGGCAACCAGAACTTTGGCTAAAATGTCCTGGTACTTGTCATGTTCATGCTGCCATTGACCTTACCAAGGGCCTCAGGACCAGTGGAAACAAAATAGCCCATATCATCAAAGATCCACCACCATATGGGACATCTTAGTGTGTGTGTCTGTTTTTCTATCTGTCTGTGTGTCTGTCTGTCTGTCTGTCTGTCTGTCTGTCTGTCTGTCTGTCTGTCTTTCTATCTGTCTGTGTGTCTGTCTGTGTCTGTGTGTCTGTCTTTCTATCTGTCTGTCTGTCTGTCTGTCTGTCTGTCTGTCTGTCTGTCTGTGTATGTGTTCTTTGTGTGTGTGTGTGGTTAAGAAATACAGTTATTATTTAATGTGGGGAAAAGAAGCCCTGGGAGCATCCTGGTGCTGTTCCCTTCCAGTGTTCTCTCATTGGTAACATTGGTAAGGCCATTAGGATGTTCCTGTTTCTGCTGCTAGACCGCTGTGTGATGACTGGAGGGTCCGCCGTACCATCATTAGCCCCGAGGTCAGCGCACACACACACACACACACACACACACACACACACACACACACACGCACACGCACACGCACACGCACACGCACACGCACACGCACACGCACACGCACACGCACACACCTACACACACACGCATACACACACAGGCACAGGCACAGGCTTGCAAGCACGCACATATACACGTACCCAGTTGGATCACATGTGAACTACCTCCACACTAGTGCTAAGCTTTTTGAGACTAAATGGTTGTTCTGCAGGGTTGACCACTTCAAGGTCGCCTCGTCTCAGCTGCTTGACAGCTGATTGTATTTTTCTCTCACAGGACAAATAGAAACACAGCACACGTACGGTGCTGTGAATCACACAGACACATGCCAACACACAGCACACACTAACTGACACATGTATCAACTCAGACCAGTCCACAGAAGGCCAGAGCGTGCTGTGACATTGAAGTGCTGTCGGGGGAGAACAGAGAGAACGGCTCTGTGCTTGGAGATGAAAGACGGAGAAGGGAGATTTACGGAGCATAAAATGCAACCCAGAGCCGGCCAGCAGAGGAGAATCCTGGGAAAGGGTCAGAGGTCGGGCAGCGTGCCCCCTTGGGAACAGTAACCCCTGGTGCTCTGAGGGATGCCAATTGGCCACGCCGGGGAGCACGGGGGGAGCGAGGAGATGAGGGAGAACAGGTACGGGCGGTGGTGGCTGTGTTGTGTTGTAGGGAGATAAGGGGAAGGCAGGCTCATTCAGCACGCATTCTGCTGACACGGACGCCTGGGATGGTAGCTTTGTCCTACTCATCATGTCAGGGCACGGGAGAGGGGGATGGAGAGGGGGAAGAGGGGAAGGAAGAGAGAGAGAGGATGTGTATCGCCTGGGGAACATCTGTCCACGCGTCTGTCATAAGGTGAATTGGCCTCGGTGTGCAGGAAGGAGAGCCAGGGAGAGAGAGATGGAGAGGAATGGAGGGACAAAGAGGGAGGGGGGTAGAACGAAGAGAGAAAGATAGACAACATGCTTGAGCAGATGGCAAAATAAGAGCATGTTTTAATGACACACGCACGCTGGCATCCACTCTCTCTCAAGCACAGAACGACAACAAAGGGTTCAGCGACTGAGGAAAAAGTCCACAAACCCTGTGGCTTTCACAGATTCCACAGAATATAGACGTTTGACGGGACTCACGCGTTCCAAAAGACTCCAGAGCTCCAAGATTCCAGAGCATTCGAATGCAACATTCCTAGGTTCCACTCACTCAGCATCACAGTGTACACACACAGACCACGCTGTGTACACATGAACCACGTACACGCCGCTCGTTGCCGCCATTTCGATGTTCATTTGCGCATGTCAATCGATGTGACAGTTGATCCTAATGCCACGGACCTTTCCCCTACACGCAACGTGCACATAATCGAACAACAACAACTACCCACTTTTAAAAGCAAAGCCCAGAAGACCAGACTACTGTAGTATTCAGTAGCTCTAGGCAATTTATTTTATAGAGACTTACAAAGACTAGGTCTCCAGCTGGATGCTAATTATCGTTAAAACGGGGTGTAATTACTATCGCTCTACCAACCCAGACATGTGTGTGGTGGTGGGTGGACGGTGGCCAGAGTTAGTGTGGGAGGGTTGGTGTGTGATTATGCCCGGTACATAAAGACACTGGAGGGCTAATGAGAGAGACAAGCAGACTGTCAGCTTCTTGATTAGTGGGCCATAGGCTGTATGGGGGAGAGCGACTGTAGACCATTTTGTGTCAATTCCGGTCGCTACAAACGACCACAGGAGAACTGCTACAGGACACACGCTATCCTCTCCAGTGAAACCACACAGTGAGGGCGTCTGAACCTTTCCTCAGAAACGTCAAATCAACCCGACTTCACATCACATCTAACCAACGACAGGACAACTACTTGGCTGTTTATGATGAGTGACAGTGGGAAAGAGGGAGATACATGGGTAAAGAGAGAGGAAAAGAGAGGCTATTTCCTGAGGATGCTACAATTAGCATGAGGGTCTGTGTGTTCAGAGCTAATCCAGTCTTAAGGTCAAAGGTGAGGTGGGGACTTTGTGTCCTCACTGCCGTTCCCATCCCAGTCAGTCACACCAAGAGACAGAATCCCCCCCACACACACTGTGTCTCTGTCACAAGAAAACACACGACGTCCCACGCGTGGCAGCAGTCATAGGCCCCGTCCCCGGGGGGGTTCTGATTGCTTGAGTTCAAACAGGAAGTATCAGGGTGACCTCATTCTGACAATGTCCTGGGAAAGACTGGGGTTGAGTGGTGCTAAAAAATATAGTCAGTCAGTCCATTGGCGTTTGTCCTTGTCAGAGTGTGGGTGACATGAGCGAGAATCTTATCTACGTATTCCATCCTCTGCCAGTATGCTCCCCAAACACAACATCTACGTATATCCACTAGTTAAGAGCAGTGTAGTTTGAGTGAGAGTGAGAGAGAGAAGAATAGCTAGAAAAGACTGAGATTGGTTAAGGCCAGGCACCACGGGCTGAAGTTACATTTTGGCATCTACAGTACTTATCCATTTTGAGTTTTTAATTTTATTTTCTGTTACTTTAAAAAAAAGTGAACTTTTTTTTTCTTCTCATAAACCTTTGAAAATTTCATTCGTTTGAACTACTTCAAATCAAATCAATTGTAGTTTTCACACGCTTCGTGAACAACAGGTGAAGACTGACAGTGAAATGCTTACTTATGGGTTATTTTCCAACAATGCAAAATAAAGATAAAGACAAAAAATCGTAAACATGTTTTAAATAGTGACACAAGGAATAAATACACAATACACAAATAACCATAGTGAGTAATAATACTATGGCTATATACCGGGAGTAACAGTACGGAGTCGATGTGCAGGGGTATGAGGTAATTGAGGTAGCTATGTACAGTACATGAACTGAGTTTACAAAACATTAGGAACACCTTCCTAATTTTGAGTTGCACCCCTCTTTTTGCCCTCAGAACAGCCTCAATTCGTTGGGACATGGACTCTACAAGGTGTCAAAAGCGTTCCACAGGGATGCCGGCCCATGTTGACTACAATGCTTCCCACAGTTGTGTCAAGTTGACTGGATGTTCTTTGGGAGGTGGACCATTCTTGATACACACAGAAAACTGTTGAGTGTGAAAAACCCAGCAGTGTTGCAGTTCTTGACACAAACCCGTGTGCCTGGTACCTAGAACCATACCCCGTTCAAAGGTACTTAAATATTTTGTCTTGCCCATTCTCCCTATGAATAGTTCACATAAACAATCCATGTCTCAATTGTCTCAAGGCTTAAAAATCCATCTTTAACCCGTCTCCTCCCCTTCATCTACACTGACTGTAGTGGATTTAACAAGTGACGTCAATAAGGGATCATAGCTTTCACCTCGATTCACCTGGTCAGCCTATGTCATGGACATATGTTTTGTACACTTAGTGTATAGGTAGCGGTAAAATGACTAGGCAACAGGATAGATGATAGACTGAGCTGTAGCAGCAGCGTATGTGGAGCAGTAGCTAGTAAAGCAAAGTAAAAATTTTGACAACTGGGGGACATTTTGTTAGTACGCCACAAGGTCAAATGCTATTTCTAGGGTTTAGGGTTAAGGTTAGAATAGTGCTAGGTTTTAGAATTAAGTTAAATATTAAGGTTCAGGAGCTAGGGTTAGTTGTAAGGGTTAGGGTTAGGAGCTAGGGTTAAGGTTTAGGGTTAGGATAAAGTTTAGGTTTTTGGGTTAGGGTAGGGTTCAGGGTAGGGTTAGGGTTAGGCGTTAAGGGTTATAGGTTAGGGTTAAGGTTAGGGTAAAGAGTACGGGGTTTTTTTTTAGGAAAAAAAATTAGGGGTTTTTAAGGGTTGTTTTTAAAGGGTTTTTTAGGGGGGTTTTTTAGGGAAAAAAAAATAGATTTTGAATGGGACCTGAATTGTATGTCCCCACAAGGTTAGCTGTACAAGACTGTGTGTGTGTGTGTGTGTGTGTGTATGTGTGTGTGTGTGTGTGTGTGTGTGTGTGTGTGTGTGGTTGTGTGATTGTTGTGTTGTGTGGTGTGTGTGTGTGTGTGTGTGTGTGTGTGTGTGTGTGTGTGTGGGTTTTG
>NC_036875.1:13768633-13770350 GCF_002910315.2 Salvelinus sp. IW2-2015 | reverse complement strand
TGTGTGTGTGTGTGTGTGTGTGTGTGTGTGTGTGTGTGTGTGTATGTGTGTGCTGGGGTGTTAGTGTAAGTATGTGTGAATGTGTGGGTAGAGTCCAGTGTGTGCGCAGAGTCAGTGCAAAAGAGTTAGTAAAAAAATGGGTCAATGCAGGTAGTCCGGGTAGCCATTTAATGATCTATTTAGCTGTCTTATGGCTTGGGGGTAGAATCTGTTCAGGGTCCTGTTGGTTCCAGACTTGGTGCATCAGTACCACATGCTGTACAGTAGCAGAGAGAACAGTCTATGTCTTGGGTAGCTGGAGTCTTTGACATCGCCTTTAAAATTAACATACAGTACATCCATAATTTCAAATCTCACTACATTGAATTACACATCTCACAATTACACATTTCAAAGCCCATTTTATAGAGAATGTTACAAACTGGACTTATTGTAGTAACTTACTTTGAAGAGATGGTGATTGGTAGGCTATAGTCAGTGTACTTCTCTTTAACTGCCATCCCACATGCCCCCCAAACATGATCCCTTTCAGAATCATCTACATTCAACAACAATTGTGTGCTTATCCTTAAATATGTTATTTTATTCTAGATAACATTTTAAGTACAGAGAGAGAGATGAAAAAAGTAATTATCCATAATTTGGCCTGAGTACTGGAGTGTCTTAACAAAATGAAAAAAGATTTAGGCTAACTTCATCCGGTGTCCAGAAAATGGATTTGCAGTATATGCAAATACCTGCATATGTAATGCATTGTCACCTAATTTGATACATTGTTTCAGAAAATGTTTAATAGAAGAACGTATTAGATTCATGTCTATATTGAACTAGTACCATTTGATTATGGTATGATTAAGAGAAACTCTCAGAGTTTTTGTCGTTCCGCACGGTTCCATATTGATCTGTGGCTCGGAGTGATGAAGTCACTTTGCTAAACACCGTCGCCTGTCCTCCATTGTTACCTCACACTGTCGACGAGTGACATTAAGCTTCCTGTGACAGCGAGCTCACGAAACCAAACCACTCAAAAGTCATCACTACCTGCGCCAACCGTTGAAACCCGTCTGCTGCGTGGTAAAGACACTATTTCTGTATTTCATAGCCCCAATCCCTCATTGTGCTCCCATCATTGTGAAAGGCAGTGTTGTATATAGTCTACTAAGCTCTGACAGCGAGAGGATTCTACAGAGGAAACAGCTTTTATCAAGTTTATTCCTTCAGAGAGTGAGTCAGGCAAAAGTGAAGTGTAACTTAACTGGGACATTTGGAGAATGTTTCCAGTGGAAAGTTAGGACTAACAGGCGGGTTAGATGGGTTGATCATCACAGTAGGAAATGGCTAGAGGAGATGTGCTTGGTAGAATGACACGCGATAGTCTGGCCTAATATAATGAAAAGAGCCTTTATTCTTTAAAAAAAAGTAAGATCATAGCCATGCACACACATAACCACACACACTGCATACATTTACAAAGCATTTTGTGTTTGGCGGAAGCCTCAGGGGACTCACTCTTATCATGCCATGTACCTGTATTTGATCATTTTCCCTTTTAAGAACTGCATGAGGCTCTCATGAGTATTTAGAAATGGACACATAAATAAGTGTACACACACACATGCACACACACTTCCACTATCTCCTCCACACTTCAACTACCTCCTCCACACTTCAACTACCTCCTCCGCACTTCAACTACCTCCTCCACACTTCAACTACC
>NC_036875.1:13766702-13768608 GCF_002910315.2 Salvelinus sp. IW2-2015 | reverse complement strand
TAAAGCCTAGGGAATAGGGCTCCTGACTACACCGCCCCGACACCATTTACATTCACAATCTAGGCCTTCCTCCACACTTCGAAACTGGTAACCCTGTCGTTTGCCTCTTCCAACCCTCGCACACTATGGTGGACAAAACGACAGCATCCACACAGATTCGCTCCCTACCTGCCAACTGTGACTTCCTATAGATTCACGCCTCGCATCACATCAAGTCAACTAAGGGGGAGAGGCACTAAATCCAACAAGCAAAATGTTGCAACCAGAAGCCGCCAAAAGCACAGAGGCGGTAAGGGAAAGCTGTGGAGAGGTAGTTGAAGTGTGGAGGAGGTCGTTGAAGTGCGGAGCGCAGGTAGTTGAAGTGTGGAGGAGGTTAGTTTGAAGTGCGGAGCGGAGGTAGTTTGAGTGGCGGAGGAGGTACGTTGAATGTGGAGGAGGTAGTTGGAAGTGCGGAGGACACTTCAACTACCTCCTCCACACTTCAACTACCTCCTCCGCACTTCAACTACCTCCTCCACACTTCAACTACCTCCTCCACACTTCCCTTACCGCTCTGTGCTTTGCGGGGGCTCTGTGTGCAGACATTTTGCTGTTGATTAGTGGCCTCTCCCCTCTGATGAGCGTGATCTATAGGAAGTCACAGTGGCAGGGACAGCTGTGGATCGCTGCCATATGGAGTTGGAGGCAACAACAGGACCTCTAATGAATGTAAATGGGGCTTGTCAGAGCCCTATTCCCAGTGCACGCACACTCACACGCACACACATGCACGCGCACACACGCATACGAGCACACACGCACACATACACAAATCATAGACCTCTGGCACTGCCTATGAGCCTGAAACAGTGTCCTCTGCTACAGCCAGAAACACTCAGTTCAACTGCAGCCCTTCCCTTCATCTCAATACAGCATGACATTAAGAGAACATACAGAGATGCCGCCCCGTGATGCCATGGTTTGGATGTGAGTGTATGTGAGAGTGAGTGTGTGTGTGTATTCCCCTTATGAGGAGCAATAGTCTCACAAATGTTCCTTTCAAATGTATGGATTTACCATAACAAATTAGGAAAACAGAGATCATACTGGTATAGAGAATAATATGGAATAGATTAGAGCATTCTATGGTAACAAAGTTCCCTGCTCAGTGACATCTCTGACAGACCTCTCCTCTCATTACTAAACACTGAACTTCAGTCAGTTCTATCCCATCCCATAGATCTTTACTGAATATACACGTCACCCTTGTGCCCTAGAAGACACTAAATTGCACTTCCCTCTCTCTCACTCCACGAGAAGGTGTCATTTTTAAACCCAATTACCCGGAGATGCCACGGCAACTGTGACAGAGACAGTTTCTAAGGCTTTGGAACCAAATGACATGGAACGGGAGAGAGGAGAGAGAAAATGAGAGAACAGGAGAGAGTGAGGGGAGAGGTTCCGTTTCGCATGGGAGTGATGGTGTCGGAGGCGAGTATATCCGTCTCTCCGTTAGTGACCCGCGGCGTGCAGTGTGTGTGTTTGTGTGTGTATGTGTGTGTGTGTGTGTGTGTGTGTGTATGTGTGTGTGTGTGTGTGTGTGTGTATGTGTGTGTGATGTCTGTGTGTGTAATGGAGCGATCAGTGCAGAGGAAGGGGAGCAGAGTGGGTAGACATCGAAGACCCCCGCAAAGAAAAGCGTGTTATGGTTGGGAGTAATGTGATGTGCAGCAAGGCAATGTGCTTAATGTCTGAGAGAGAGCAAGAGAGAGAGACAGCGTGTGAGAGAGTGAGAGGGTGGAGAGAATGAGTGAGAGAGAGAGGGGGAGAGAGTGAGTGAGTGAGTGAGTGAGTGAGAGAGAGGGAGAGAGTATTAAGGCCTCTGCCTATAATAAAGCTTTAAGAATAGAGATGGGAGCTGGAGAGA
>NC_036875.1:13756578-13766176 GCF_002910315.2 Salvelinus sp. IW2-2015 | reverse complement strand
ACACACACACACACACACACACACACACACACACACACACACACACACACACACACACAGGTTAGACATATTGTTTAATTCATATCCAGTTCATATGATTTCTCTCTGAAGCTTGGAGAGGTGGTATAGCACAGGCCAATGCCTACATTCAAATGGCCCTGAGAAAGAGAAGCATGTTCTGCATTTAACATACCATACAACAAAACACTAGAATAGCTTTTTAAACGAGGGCTTTAAAAAAGTATATTTTGATGCCATGGAGAGCTACTTTGGAGCTACTCTGATGCTGCTATATGTATTATTAGTATTATTATTGTATATACAGTGCCTTTGGAAACTATTCAAGACTCGAAATTGAGCTCAGGTGCATCCTGTTTCCACTGATCATCCTTGAGATGTTTCTACAGCTTGATTGGAGTCCACCTGTGGCAAATTCAATTGATTGGACATGATTTGAAAAGGCACACACCTGTCTATATAATGTCCCACAGCTGACAGTGCATGTCAGAGCAAAAACCAAGCCATGAGGTCGAAGGAATCCTCAAAGACAGGATTGTGTCGAGCAACAGATCTGGGGAAGAGTACCAAAAAATGTCTGCAGAATTAAAGGTCCCCAAGAACACAGTGGCCTCCATCATTCTTAAATGGAAGAAGTTTGTAACCACCGAGACTCTTATTAGAGCTGGCCGTCAAGCCAAACTGAGCAATCGGGGGAGAAGGGCCTTGGTCAGGTAGGTAAACAAGAACCCGATGGTCACTCTGACAGAGCTCTATAGTTCCTCTGTGGAGATGGGAGAACCTTCCAGAAGGACAACCATCTCTGCAGCCCTCCACCAATCAGGCCTTTATGGTAGAGTGGCCAGACGGAAGACACTCCTCAGTAAAGGTACATGACAGCCCGCTTGGAGTTTGCCATTAGCACCTGAAGACTCTCAGACCATGAGAAACAAGATTCTCTGGTCTGAGGAAAACAAGATTGAACTCTTTGGCCTGAATGCCAAGTGTCAAGTATGGAGGAAACATGTTGAGTAACGTGTACTCAAGACATCTTTATACAGGTTAGAAGCTATACAAATTAAAAATTCTAAAAATATACACACCACACACAACTACCACACACACACACCACACTACACACAAACCACACACACACACACACACAACCACACACACACACACACCACACACACACGACACATATTGCCTGCGCGAAAGTACTGCAGACCCCTTGATTTTTTTCCACATTTTTGTTCACTTACACGCCTTATTCTAAATTGACCTAATATCGTGTTTCCCCTATCACTATTATCACACATACCCTCATAATGACAAGCAAAGAAAAAAAAACTGAACTATTACATTTTACATAATGAAATTCAAACCCTTTACTCAGTCACTTTGTTCAAGCACCTTTGGCAAGCGATTACAGCTTGAGTCTTCCTTGGGGTATGACGCGTACCAAGCTTGACACACCTGATATTTGGGAGTTTCTCCCATTCTTCTCTCACAGATCCTTCAGCTCTGTCAGCTCTCGGATGGGGGCATTGCTGCACACGCTATATTTCAGGTCTCTCCAGTATGTTCTGAGTCGAGGTCGTGCATTGGGTCCGGGCTCTGGCTGGGCACCAAGGATCTGAACCCGATCGAACATATCTGGAGAGACCTGAAATTAGCTGCTGCTAGCATGCTCCCATCCAACTGACAGAGTGAGAGGACTCTGATAGAGACGAATGGGCAAGAAGAAGCTCCCCGAATTCGCTGACCAAAGGTGCTTCAACAAAGTACTGCAGTAAAGGGGTCTTGAACTTCTTATGTAAATGTAATATTTCTCATTTTTTGTTTTGCTCTTGTCATTATTGAGCGGTATTGTGTTCGTAGATTAATGAGGGCGAAAACGACGATTAGTCAATTTTAAATAAAGGCCTGTCAATGTGAACAAAATGTCTGTTAAAAAGTCGAAGGGGTCTGAAGTACTTTTCGAGAGGCATTGTGTGTTGTTGTGTGGGGCTGTGCTGTGTGTGTGTGTGTGTGTGTGTGTGTGTGTGTGTGTGTATATATATATATATATTTTTTTTATAGTTCTGACCTGTTATAAAATGTCTTGAGTACACGTTACTGTTACATAGTCAAAGCGTGTTAAAGGGTTTCCACTGAATTGATTCACCTCTCTTCCAGCTAAAACATGATAAACCCAGCTAGCTAGCTTGCGCTGAGGCTACAATCTCTATGGCTGTATGAAATAGCTTGGCTAACTCTCTCTTAGTTTTGTTCTTTGTTATACTCCCTGGCTTTGGTTTGGAGAGGCTAGAGGGATGAGAGAGTGACTCACGTTGGGGATTTCAAAATCAACCACTGGGCTGTTTTTCCCTTAATTGAATAGTTGAGGTTACAGACAGACACACCTAGAGAAAGATACGCAAAAAGACATGAACAAACATATTTATGAAATCTGTCTCACTTTATTTGAATGCTCCTTTGCAATAGCTAAGGTATATAGCTGACATGCTGTTTGAGAAGATAGGCTATGTAACGACAGCTTATGGCGGATTATACCATATCGCAGGTCTTGGCACAGACCTGTTATGAATCATGAGTCATCATACAATGAAAGCTCACTGAAACGGTTTCGGTCAGTCATGTAGTAGTGCTGGTAGAAGTAATACTAGTAATACTAGTAGATTAGTAGGCTGGGCCCTAATGTATGTACTCTCTGTCACCTTTGGCCGCATGGCAATTGGCCCAAGACAATGCCTAAAGGTCAGTACTTCCTATGAGGGGCCAAAATGTGTCTCTTCATTATCCAGAGGACTGACTATTGAATGTGTGATAGAATAATGCGATAGAATCCATGTTTGGGATGTATCTGAAACTTGTCCTCCTGAGTAGAACTCTGATGCCATCTATATGGATGTATGATCTATGAGGTAACTTGTATCTGTCCTCTGTCTTATTTCCATTGATCTCATCCCTCACACAAGCCTTTAGATGCTGTGACACCCTGTGGAGATTGGGCCAGGGTGATCAGGCTACTGTAAACTTGGTGTAGTTAGATTGGTCAATGGTGGTTGGCTTTACACATTCAGATGTTATGAATGAAATGAAGGTCTGTTTTTCTCTCTCTTATTGCGTATCATGTCCTTTGGAGAAATGTTGTATGGCATTTTCTCATTTCCTAGGTTTCTAGGAGTCTGTTTTTCTCGTTCGTCCATGCTATTTCAATATTTCAATAATAAATAATTTGATTTTTCCATTGTGTCAATTATGGCAGATTGATTGACTTCCAAGTTGTTAATATACATTTTTTCAAGATGAGTGATGAGAAAATAATTGGGTTTTCACTACACCCCCAAATGACGTCTTGAAATATGCAGACAGACAAGTTTACATTGTAATACTTCTGATAGCCAACTTTCTAGCTCTGCCCACAACATCCAGACTTTATAGCATTCCCAGAAAGCATGGAAACTACCTTGTGAAGCTGGTTGAGAGAATGCCAAGAATGTGCAAAGCTGTCATCAAGGCAAAGGGTGGCTACTTTGAAGAATTTCAAATATAAAATATATTTTCATTTGTTTTACACTTTTTGGGTTACTACATGATTTCATATGTAAAATTTTATAGTGGTGATGTCTTCACTATTATTCTACAATGTAGAACATAGTAAAATAAAGAAAAACCCTTGAGTGAGTAGGTGTGTCCAAACTTTTGAATAGTACTGTATATATTACACCAATTTACAAAACTATCTCAATCATTTCTATATGGTCATGCTTCATAACCAATTGATGCCAATGGCAAGCTGTGTCATGACTGTGACAATCACCATTACGGTGGCATTCAAATATGTATCTGCCCATGCAACGGAGTTAAGGACATGCTCAACCCATTGGGACATTGTCTAGGAGGGTGGTCACCTGTGTTGCGAAGCAGAGGATCACTGTTTCAAGCCCAGTATGGGGCAGTCAGACAGTTGAGAAAGTTAAGCTGTTAGCAGCCCTGTTACACCCACACATAAAATTGAAAAACACAAAGGAATCCAGTATTGGGGAATGAGGACACATTTTTCTGTTTTGTCTCTGTGTGTGAACATATGACTGTGGATGTGTAACCATGTGGTTCTTTGTAAATGTCTTTCTTTGAAAGCCTCTGTCTAACTCACTAACTGTGTCTCTGAATGACACTCCATAACTAAGTGATTGTGTGTGTGTGTGTGTGTGTGTGTGTGTGTGTGTGTGTGTGTGTGTGTGTGTGTGTGTGTGTGTGTGTGCTTATGTGTGTCAATGTGTGTGTGAGAGAGACTTTCATTGACTCGCCACATTTGTATCCCCCTACCACACAGCGGTGACACAGGGTCGGTGGGACACAAAAGCCTGCTGGTCGTGACCTATGCAGACTGAATGCTAACGCCGGCGAAGGAATTCCATCGCTGGCACCCGCTCAACGCCACTGAGACTGACAACACCAACCACTGGCGGCCATGTTTGATTTGTGGGCGACGGCGCCACCTCAGCACAGAGGAGACAACATGCCACACTACACTGCCAACAGGGCAGATCAATTGAGGGAAGTTTTGAAAAGAAAAGGTCAATGCCTCCAAGATGGATGATGAATGGCTGAGGTTTATTATTTCTGTTTGGCCCTTTTCACCCTGTGTTTTCCGGGTGTGGGTTTTAGACTTTTGGAGAATGTCTCTCAGTTTGATGCCATCCTGATACTTTATGGGAATGTGGTTTCACCAGCTGAGTTGTTGAATTCATAACAAGTGGAGTGTTACCTTTACATTGTGGTTGATGTTCTACCAGACATACCGTATTTCATGTTTCATTTGGATGCTCCAGATTACAGCATCCAAGTTCATCTGTAGTTTGACTGACCTCATTTTGTGTTTATGAATATATGCATGTATGTTATTTGCGCAGATATAGTCATATTTTGTATTTTTTGTATGTTTTGTATTTCACCTTTATTTAACCAGGTAGGCCAAGATAAAGCAAAGCAGTGCGACAAAAACAACAACATAGAGTTACACATGGGATAAACAAACGTACAGTCAATAACACAATAGAAAAATATATGTACAGTGTGTGCAAATGTAGTAAGATTAGGGAGGTAAGGCAATAAATAGTCCATTGTGGCGAAATAATTACCATTTAGCATTAACACTGGAGTGATAGATGTGCAGATGATGATATGCAAGTAGAGATGCTGGCGTGCAAAAGAGCAACAACAAAAAAATAACAATATGGGGATGAGGTAGTTGGGTGTGCTATTTACAGATGGGCTGTGTACAGGTACAGTGATCGGTAAGCTGCTCTGATATTTTAGTCAATATACTGTGAGATTCTATGTGTGAACTTCTCAGTATGTCTGTGTCTGTCTGCGAGTGATTGTATGTGGTTGGTGAGTTGTTTTCATACTGTTGTTTGCAGAGCAGCAGTAGTTTCAGGGTTCCACCATAAACTATTATGACCAGCGCAGCCACAATGTCCACAAACCTGGCTGCTGGTGTCTACCATAGTCTGGGATCAGTTAGGTATACCCTTTGACCTCTTTGAAAGAGCTGGGAACAAACCCAGGGGGTTAGAGGAGAAAATGGGTGATTTTATTGTCCTCATCCCTCCCATTCATACCAAAACATCTAGAAAAACATGACCTCCCAGCAGGGGAAAAGGAAGATAGGAGATGGGTGGGTGGAGCAGGAAAGGGGAGAGAGGGGGAAGGATAGGTGAAGAGTGGTAGAGTGATAGGGAGAGAGGTAAGGCACGGGTACACATACTCAAGTGACGTCAGATGAGGAAGGAAGATTTTTTACGATGGTCCCTCAGGAGAGGTCTAGTTTGAGCCGTTTCCGTCCTCTTATCCATGTGTTTCTCTCCCTTACATTGTCCTTGGCCATGTCTCACAATCTGTTTAACTACTATCCTCTTATCTTACCACTTCCACCTCTACCTCTACCCTTCCTCCATCTCTTTCTCCCTCCCTCCTCTTGCACAGATATCCTATTATTAAACCTCTTCCCCATGTCCTCTCCTATGACTCTATTCTCTTCAATCCTTCCTCCCTCTTTCTCTACCCCTCCCTCCCTACCTCCCTCTCCCCTCCTCTCTCTCTCTTCCCTCTAATGGTGTTGTCTGTCCCTTGCCGCGGCCCCCTAGTGTGGCCCGCCCCGCCCCCCTGACCCCAGCAGTGCCTCCCTGTGTGTGACAGGTGAGGACTCTGGGGACAGAGTGACAGATGGTGAAGGACGGTGACAGTAGTGTCGAGACGGTTGTATGTGTTCACGCGAGGGGTGTGTGTGTTGACCCGACCAGTGTGTGTGTTCACACGCTTCTCCCAGTCTCTTACTGGGTTTCCCACAGTGACCGGGCCGTATAGCCTGCTCCTGACCACTAGATAAATAAACAGAGGGCTGAGAAAACATTCCCAAACAACAACAAACAACAACAAACAACCGTAACTATACCCTACTGCAGTCGGTCAGCTATCTCAAGGCAACCCACACAGACACACACGGTCACACACAGGGTAGCAAGTAAACAAACTCAGACAGGCATACACCCACACTCCCACAAACAATTAAACAGATGAAAGATGGCGTCTACCTGTTTCTGTCATCTCCTCTCCCCTCCTCCTCCCCTCCTCTCTGCACTCTGACCCATAACACTGCTCCTGAAACACTACCCCCTCAGCACTGACCCTTATTGAGTGTGTGATGACACACAGGGACAGTTAGAGCACTTAACAGGCCATACTCACACACACGTACTCAGACACACACGGAGACTCACTCGCACACACGAGTGCACGCACGTGCGTCAATGCACACACTCTTCAAAGACATGACAGACCAGCACAAGTGGGTGAGAGAGTAAAGCTGAGAGTCACTGATGATAGTTACACTATCAAAACCAAAGATCTCATAGTTTCCTTTCGAAATTCGACGTATTGTGGGTGATCGTCTATTTTTGGTACATTCATTCCACGATGTTATAGGGTTAAACCAGAAACAACTCAAAGGGTTAAGTTTAGGTATTAATACTGAGTGGTTAAGGTAAGGGGTACGCTTTGGGGAAGGCTTTAAACTATCAGGTATCATCAATATTCTCAGTATTCTCGCAGCTTGCTAGAGCATTGCAAACTGCCGTAGCGCAGTGGTCTAAGCAGCGTGCGCAGTGGTCTAAGCAGCGTGCTCAGGCTCTGAGCATCATGTGTTTGCTCCCAGCGCTGGCCAATCGTTTTTAGGTTTTTCAAACGCTATTTCTATTGATCGGTCTGCACAGAACAGTATGTGTCTGAGTGTGTTTATCTCGTGTGATTCATGCTTGCGCATGTGTGTTTGTGTGTTGTGTGTGTGTGTGTGTGTGTGTGTGTGTGTGTGTGTGTGTGTGTGTGTGTGTGCTGTGTGTGTGTGTGTGTGTGTGTGTGTGTGTGTGTGTGTGTGTGTGTGTGTGGTGTGTGTGTTGTTGTGTGTGTGTTAATTATGCATGCTTGCACATGTGTGTGTATACATGAACTGTCAATCTCCCTGTGTGTCAGGAGACAAAGTGTACAGCGCAGTGATGTGTGACATGGAGAGAAGGACTCTGATATCTCAAACACAATACCTGGGAGGTAAACCCACTTCTCTCTCCATCAATTTGATCAGTATAATAGTAGGCCCAGGCTGATAGACATACAGATCACACTCACAGGAGGTTGGTGGCTCCTTCACTGGGGAGGACGGGCTCGTGGTAATGGCTGAAGCGGAACAGGTGGAATGGTAGCAAATGCATCAAACACACGGTTTCCATGTGTTTGATGTTATTCCATTTGCTCTGTTCCACCCGTTATTATGAGCCGTCCTCCCCTCAGCAGCCTCCACTGATCACACGGGTACTGACTGTCGCCTTATTACCAACTCTACCGTCAACGGCCGTGTCTAGACGTGACAGTTCACGCAGCTTTAGTGTTCTGATCATAGAGTTCTTATCATGCAATTCCGAGCGTGTCACTCATCCCGCGCTATATTCAAATGACAGTATGCAATCTACAAATGGTGGAAAAGGCAAAATATGATAATAACACGACAACTGATGGCAGTTAGCTGACCTCTGTATCTAGCCAGCAGGCTAGCAAGCAACGCTAAAGGGATTGCAAACAATTTTCCCCCCCTAAATATTAACTAGCTGCCTGTGATTTATGAGGCCAGCAAACACGTTCCTCACACGCTAGGAATGTACTTCCTCCAGAGTTCTAATGAAAAGGTGCCTCTTGGTCCCAAAACACAAGTTTCTGAAGACTTGTGGGAGGAGTCCTGATGACGTCATCCACTGTATGCGCTTTCGGTAGCTTCCAGACTGAGGAAAGATCTGCACACAATGCATCCCTGACCACCTCCTGAAGTGGTCAGCCAGATCTGAACACAATCAGACCACAACGTGACTTTTTGTGCATCCAGACCCATATTTTCTATGTGATCTTCGTATTCTGATAGCAGAAGTCGCATGTAAGCCTACACGACCAATAAGAGCTTTAAAATGTGCAGGTCTACAGATCAGCTTTTGGCCAATTCAACAACTCTCTTGAACTACTAGCTCTCAGAGTCTCAAGTCAGAATAAGATGTTTCTGAAACGTCAAATTTCGAAGTTGTTACAAACATCACATTTCTAAGTGTTTAAGGTTAAGTTCAGTGATTAACTCAGAATGGTTAAGGTAAGGGTTAAGGTTTGGGATAGGCATAAAACAAAAATATGAAAGACAACTTTCTATCGCTGGATTTGAACTTCCATCCTTTGGAATCAGAAGCAGATGCTTACACCTTAGCAAAACCAAAACCAACTTGAAGGTAATAGCACTCACTGTTGCTCCTAGTGACCGGTTTCCACGTAATCTCCCTACTTCCTCAGAGATGGATGGACGTCAAATACTGACTTGTATCATGGGTGACCTGGCTAATCTGGAATTATTGAATAGCTTTCAATTTTTATCAGCTTGGATTCAGTTTATCAGTTTGGATTCAGTAAAACTATTCGCTCTCTATCTATCTATCTCTTTGTCTCTCTCTCTTTCTCTCTCTGTCTCTCTCCCACACACACAAGCATCTGTCACACACACACACACACTCACACACACAAACCACCCACACACGTGCAGGCATACACACACAAAAGCTAGGCCATCTCTATTACAGCTCTCTCTCTAATGTAAGGGAAACTCTCTGGGCCAGTCATAAGACGTAGTGGGGTGGGACCAGCAGGGTTAGGCACACAGAGGCTGGGCCAGTTGAAACTCCACTATATTTACCCAAACCAAGGGGAGTGGAAGTGGGGGATTAGTTACAACAACTTACAGCCTGTGCTCTTATACAGCCCAGAGGAGGACAAAGGCCACTTCAGGAGGAAGAGGAAACAATACCACCAGGACGTGCATGGGGTAAGGTAGGGGGGGCTGTGTGTGTGTGTGTCACTGTATGTGTGTGTGTGTCACTGTGTGTGTGTGTGTGTCACTGTGTGTGTGTGTGTGTGTGTGTCTGTGTGTGTGTGTGTGTCTGTGTGTACGTGCATGTGCATGTGCATATCTCTGTATGTGATGGGAACGGAGCGCTGAGTGACGCAAAAG
>NC_036875.1:13680581-13756441 GCF_002910315.2 Salvelinus sp. IW2-2015 | reverse complement strand
GGGAGAGAGAGAGGGGAGAGAAGAGAGGGAGAGAGAGAGGGAGAGAGAGAGAGAGAGATGAGAGCAGAGAGATGAGAGTAGAGAGAGAAGAGAGTAGAGAGAGAGAGAGAGGAGAGAGAGAGAGAGAGAGAGATGAGAAGTAGGAGAGAGGAGAGAGGAGAGAGAGAGAGAGGCAGAGGAAAGTCAGGAAAGCATAACAAGACAGGCTAAAAGCAGCATTGCCCCCTCGGCCTCCTCACCCTGTGCCCAAATGGATGTCCTGAGGGAGGGAATGTGGGAGTGGAAAAGGCCAATTGGCCTGGTTGACCCTGTATGTGAGAGATAGATAAGAGGGAGGCTGATTGGCATGTAGAGCCAGGATGTACAGTTGCATGTAGAATGAGGCCTAATGCTCCAAGATCGTTCAGCACTGGTTGCTTTAAGGACAGGTATCTATTGCACGTTGCTGGAGGTGTATGGGTGGAAAGACTTGGACAGCACCTATAGTCCTATGTGAAGTCTTGTGAGGGTCATTGACAGCGTAACCTGGAATACAGGTCTACAAGTTTTACCTGTAGCCCTGCACCACACTCCATAATCTCTGTTGCTTGTAGTTCTTGAAAATGTCTCCATTTTCCTTGGAAGTTGTGTTGGTTATTGTTGTTTTACTAACTCGTGCCAGCCCTTTGACCTGGGTGCTGTTGGCCTAACAGGATCTGCAGACACACACTCATGTGATGCTGGTGACATCATACCGGCAACTTATACAGATGACTCACTTATTTTGGTGACTTATTGACCACTCATCTGCCAGAGATTGGGCTGAATTCATGTAGCATTAAAGTAGGACAATAACATTATTCATTTGAAATGGGGAAATTATCACTCGACAAATAATTATAAATATTGAAGCTCATTACAGTGCAAGCTATTTTAGTTTTTTCCCCACCTAGCTCATCAAATAAGAATGCAATAAGAATAACACTGCTTCCAACATTTAAGTCCATTGGTCCTTATCTACAGTAATTGACAGTGGTCTATTTTCTTTGGTAGCCAGCATCACTCAACCCCTTCATCACTCAGCAAGCTAATTATCTGTAATGGTTTTTCCCATGCAGCCAAGCGTTTGTTATGTCTCTGTGTCGGGAGGTGTCTGTCTTTCTGTCAAGGGAAACCCTCCTCGCCACAGAGAAACAGAAACACACACACAAACCCTCCTTGCCTCGCCACAGAGACAGATCTATGGGAGTGTACATGTAAACAAACCTAACAACGGACGCCGGCTACACGATTACAAAATGGCTCCTGGGACTGGGAGATACTGCTGTGTGGTCCTATGGAACAAGTTCCACTGCACAGACATCTCATCACAGCACAAGCAGAGACCAGACACAAGATTAAGACACGCAGACGCACAGTCGCTCAGCCTGACAGACACACAGGCGGACAGACAGACAGACAGTCAGTTTCTATTCCAGTCAGGAGTTACATCAGACAGACTCCAATGTGATCAGAGGGGGCGAGGAGATTGGGTTTGAGGGATTTCTGGGTACTTTGTGCCACAGCGGCGGCAGCTATAGAGCTACCCAGACACTCTACCACACAGACAGACCGACCACATCCTGAGCAGGATTAGACTGTTTGGGTTTATATTAAGAAAAATACTTTTTAAGAAGTATAACTGAAGCATAACTGCCAGTGAAGGAGCTGATTGTGGACTTCAGGAGACAGCAGCGAGAGCATGTCCCTATCCATAAGGATGGGGCCGCAGTGGAGAGGGTCAAAAGCTTCAAGTTCCCTGGCGTGCACATCACTGACAACCTGAAATGGTCCCGTCACACAGACCTCGTAGTGAGGAAGGCGCAACAGCGCCTCTTCAACCTCAGGAGGCTGAAGAATTTTACCTTGGCCCCTAAGACCCTCACAGACTTCTACAGATGCACCATTGAGAGCATCCTAGGGTGCTGTATCACTATCTGGAATAGGAAATTCACAGTCCGCAACCACAGGGCTCTCCAGAGGGTGGTGCGGTGGGCCCAATGCGTCACCGGAGGCAGACAAGTCCCTCCAGGACATCTACAACACCCAGTGTCACAGGAAGGCCAAGAAGATCATCAAGGACCTCAGCCACCCGAGCCACGGCCTGTTCACCCCGCTAACATCTAAAAGGCGGAGACAGTACAGGTGCATTAAAGCTGGGACCGAGAGACTGAGATACAGCCTCTATTTCCAGGTCATCAGACCGTCAAACAGTCACCACTAGCCGGCCTCCACCCAGTACTCTACCCTGCACCTTAGAGACTGCTGCCCTATGTACATAGAGTCATTGAACACTGGTCACTTTAATAGTGCTTACATACTGTTTTACCTACTTGATACTGTATATATACTGTATATTAGTCATGGCTCATCCTATCTAACTACTGCTGTACACACCTTTTCTATTCCATACTGTCTTTACACACAATAATATGTACAGTATATATACAGTACCAGTAAAACGTTTGGACAATGCCAAGAGTGTGTACAGCTGTCATCGACACAGGGTGGCTACTTTGAAGAATCTAAAATCTAAAATACATTTTGATTTGTTTAACACCTTTTTGTTTACGACATGATACCATGTGTTATTTCATAGTTTTAATGTCTTCACTATTATTCTGCAATGTAGAAAATAGAAAAAAAAAAAAGAAAAACCCTGGAATAAGTACTGTATATATTTATAATACGGTCTCTGACATTGCTCGTTATTATTATTATTATTGTTATTATACAGTATATATATCTTTCTGGATTATGTGTGTATTGTGTTTTTTTACTTTGTTTTGCTAGGTATTACGGCATTGTTGGAGCTAGAAACACAAGCATTTCGCTCCACCTACGATAACATCTGCAAAGCTGTGTACTTCATTTGATTTGATTTGGAAATAATAACGGCATAATTAAAACATGTCAGGTAGTTTGGGCTGCTGGCGTGGGATAAGCACTTTACAGGCTATATGGCGACACCGTATTTTATACCTGTCTCTCTCAGCCTCCAATGTGCAGAGCACACACACACTCTCCACAGCTCCAACTGGGGATGCTAGTAATGTTACAAGGCAGATTAGCAGAGATGGTGAAGAGGTGTCAAAACCTCAATGAAGGCTGGGAGAAATGGGCTTGGCTGATTGGTAAGAACCAGTTATGGCAGTTTGTCCAATCAAAGAGGTATAAGCACAGAAAAAAGTGCGAGGAGGTATAGTGTTGTCTGCTGAAGTACAGTGGGCCTACTGATTCCTTCTGGTTTGCGTCATTATAGTCCAAAAATATGTGAGAAGAATGACCAACCCTTGTTACAGCTGCCCGAAGAAAGAGGATTTACAAGCTCCTGAAAAACAAATTGCAACACAACACAAACAATAAGTAACCAACTAGTGTTACTCATGTCAAACATTGCCAAGCACATGTGGATAAATTATGTGTAATCTCTTTCAAAATAGAATGCTGATGCGAACATCATGTAAATCACATGCGTACAACATGTAAACCACATGCAAACACTGTGTAAACCACATGCGAACACCATGTAAACTACATGCGAACACCATGTAAACCACATGCAAACACCATGTAAACCACATGCATACACCATGTAAGCCAAATGCAAACACCATGTAAACCACATGCAAACATCATGTAAACCACATGCAAACATCATGTAAACCACATGCAAACATCATGTAAACCACATGCGTATGCCTTTCAGCTGTA
Source organism: Salvelinus sp. IW2-2015 (assembly GCF_002910315.2). NCBI lineage: Eukaryota > Metazoa > Chordata > Actinopteri > Salmoniformes > Salmonidae > Salvelinus > Salvelinus sp. IW2-2015. The sequence continues at coordinate 13,752,709 of NC_036875.1, read as the reverse complement.
TGACATCAGATATGGTCTGATCAGGTCTGTTCTGGTTCTGTCTGCTTTAGGCACCAGCTCTCATCTGACTGATCAACAACAGGAACCGCTGAGGAACTGTTGATAGAAACCATGTTGTCTGTCCACCCTCCTGTCACACACACACACGAACACAACACACACCACACACACACACACACACACACCACACACCAACACAACACACACACACACACACACACACAGCCACACACACACACACACACACACACACACACACACAGGACAGAAACCATGCTGTCTGTTCACCCTCCTGTCTTGTCATGCAGCCTTCCTGTCTTCCTGCTTAAAGTCGTCATCACACCTCATTCAGCCCTGACCCCTGGGGATCAACGTGTGACCTCACCCACCGCTTCAAACCAGGGTCAGAGGTCAATGTTTCAGCGGGCTGAAAGCGAGACTCTACAGATGTCTGTCTTGTCGTCATCAACTACCAGAGTTGAGAAGAAAAACAACACATTGTTGTGTTCGACTGGAATCTTAAGGGATTGGGGTTGGTTCGTTTATAGGATGGTACATCTATGCTGGCATGGTAATCGTCATTGTAACACATGGGAGGGTGAGGTGGAGTGCCACTGGCATCATTTCCAAAGATAGACACAGCAAGAAATAATGTTTCCAGCTTTTCCTAATATAACGATAAGATAACGCATAGCCGCGTACTCCTGGGGCTGTGTGTGTATTCTCAGGCATGTTGGGACAGGAACCATACCCCCGCCACCTCTACCCTCTCTCTCTTTTCTACCTCCCCCTCTCTCTCTCATCTCCTGAGAATGTCACGCTCAGCGCTCTCTCTAACCCCAGTGTGGAAACGTAATTAATCTGATGATGATAATTCTGCGCCTCATGTGGTAGATGAGTGCTAAATGCCCTTTCTCTTTCATGTTTATTTATTCTCTCTCTCTCTCTCTCTCTCTCTGTGTTTCCTCTCAACGATGATCTGAGAAAACTTGTCAAGAAGAGGGAAGGAAGGAAGAAAAGAAATGAAGAGAGAGTGAAACAGAGATGAAGAGAGAGAGAGACAGAGAGAGAGAGACCAGCAGTGCAGCAGTCATCTTCTTTAATTAAAAGTAATAAATCGTTGATTGCTCTCGTTGGTTCTGGCAAGAGGCTAACCTTTCTCTCTGGAACGACATGACCCAGATCTTCAGTACACCTCCCAGACCTCTGACAACCCTCCCTCCTTACCTCCCTTTCATACCTCCACCCCCACCGTCCATCCTCTCCTCCACCAAGTCCTGAGAAACGGTTTCGGCACGTACACTCAAAAAAATGCTGGGGTATAAACAACCCAGCGCCGGGTAAATAGTGGACAGAAAACACGTTGGCTTATTTTTGACTCGGTTGGGTCACTTAATTGGGTTATTGAGCTATGATACACCGGGTCAGATCAGAAGACAGGAAGTGTGGCTTAGTAGGGGCGTGTCTTTCAGACAGTTCATTTTGGTCACCCATGAGAGTAAATGTAATTCTGTTTTGTTGTATTGTCAACACATGTTAAAGGTATCGCACAGCCATTCTGATTCCCATGTAAAAAAAGCCTTTTATTAAATGACTGAAATGTCATTTTTTTGGGGGGGTGATTTGTCGGTTGTTGGAAAATTACTTTTCTCTCATGGCTAACTACCAGGAATTTTGAAAAGACAGGCTGAGTGTGCCGGTAACTTATATTCATGAGCTCTCCTCGACTGACAGCTCTTTGAAACACCTACACTACCGGTCAAAAGTTTTAGACCACCTACTCATTCAAGGGTTTTTCTTAATTTTTGCTATTTTCTACATTGTAGAATAATAGTGAAGACGTAAAAACTATGAAATAACACATATGGAATCATGTAGTAACCAAAAAAGTGCTAAACAAATCAACATCTATTTTATATTTGAGATTCTTCAAATAGCCACCCTTTAACTAGATGACAGCTTTGCACGCTCTTGGCATTCTCTCAACCAGCTTCACCTGGAATACTTTTCCTTCACTCTGCGGTCAGACTCATCCCAAACCATCTCAATTTGGTTGAGGTCGGGGGATTGTGGAGGCCAGGTCATCTGATGCAGCATTCCATCACTCTCCTTCTTGGTCAAATAGCCCTTACCCAGCCTGGAAGTGTGTTGGGTCATTGTCCTGTTGAAAAACAAATGATAGTCCCACTAAGCGCAAACCAGATGGGATGGCGTTTCACTGCAGAATGCTGTGATAGCCATGCTGGTTAAGTGTGCCTTGAATCCTAAATAAATCACAAACAGTGTCACAAGCAAAGCACCCCCACACCATGACACCTCCTCCTCCATGCTTCACGGTGGTAAATACACACGCAGAGATCATCTATTCACTCCCACCGTGTCTCACAAAGACACGGCGGTTGGATCCAAAAATCTCCAATTTGGTCTCCAGATCAAAGGACAAATTTCCACCGGTCTAATGTCCGTTGCTCGTGTTTCTTGGCCCAAGCAAGTCTCTTCTTATTATTAGTTTCCTTTAGTAGTTCTTTCTTTGCAGCATTTCGACCATGAAGGCCTGATTCACACATTCCGCTCTGAACAGTTGATGTTGAGATATGTCTGTTAATTGAACTCTGTGAAGCATTTATTTGGGCTGCAATTTCTGAGGCTGGTAAATCTAATGAACTTATCCTCTGCAGCAGAGGTAACTCTTGGTCTTCCATTCCTGTGGCAGTCCTCATGAGAGGCAGTTTCATCATAGCACTTCATGGCTTTTGCGACTGCACTTGAAGAAACTTTCAAAGTTCTTGAAATGTTCCATATTGACTGACCTTCATGTCTTAAAAGTAATGATGGACTGTCATTTCTCTTTGCTTATTTGAGCTGTTCTTGCCATAATATGGACTTGGTCTTTTACCAAATAAGGCTATCTTCTGTATACCCCACTACCTGGTCCCAACACAACTGATTGGCTCAAATGCATAGAGAAGGAAAGAAATTCCACAAATTAACTTTAAACAAGGCACACCTGTTAATTGAAATGCATTCCAGTTGACTACCTCATGAAGCTGGTTGAGAGAATGCCAAGAGTGTATAAAGCTGCCATCAAGGCAAAGGGTGGCTTTTTGAAGAATCTCAAATATAAATTATATTTAGATTCTTTTTTGGTTACTACATGATTCCATATGCGTTATTTCATAGTTTTGATGTCTTCACTATTATTATACAATGTATAAAATAGTAAAAATATAGAAAAACCCTTGAATGAGTAGGTGTTCTAAAACTTTTGACCGGTAGTGTATGTCAAGACACTTGAATGCAGTGAGCAGTAGTGATGTTACGTTTGATACCAGAGCTCCGAGGCATGCGTCAAAATTGCTAAGCAGCTAACTTCAAAGCAGTGTACCGATGTGGGTATCACTTTATCAGAAGTACATCATCAATGACGTCCAAAGCTTTGTTTGATCATGTGCTTTTTTAAACCATGTGTTGCAAAATGCGAGATACCACTGATTATACTCTGGTCCTGGTGCTTTCTTAGATTCTAAGCTGCTTTCAAACACCGACCTCTACTGGACACCGTATTTTTAAATATAGTTATGATTTTGTACATGTCGTTTCACCTGTCTGGTAGCTTAGCAGGTAGAGTAGGACACTATGGAACATTCAGGGATGTGAAGACACATTTTAGAACATTTTGAAAAAGTTTTCTGCACTGTTGCTCAAATATGATTTTTAATTTAGTATAGTATAAGCCTGTCTTAAGCATCCTAAATAATGCCATAGATTCCATTGTAAAAAAAATAGTAAACTCGAAGGCACAAAAAGGAAGCATAAAGTAAGATGCCAATCTGTTATTGCAACTGATTATAGGCTACCAAAGCCAACAAGTTACCACTGTGCCACAGAGGTTTGATATGTCTCTTGTGATGCAGTTCACAGCAGCCCTGACGGATGTGTTGACATGACAACTGCGTCAGATTTGACCCCCCCCACCACCTTTTTGTTCCATGCTGGCTGAAGACCTAGCTAGACAATAACTAGCTAACACCAGGCACAGATGAAAAGGAAGACATACGTATCTTTGCCATAGATGAATAGTGTAAACTTTTAAATATATTTGCTGACACCCTACAGTCAAATTTTGGGCACTGGTAGAGTAGCTATCTAGCAATATAAACCACGCCCCTTCACAAACACGTTTTCTCCGATGTTGGTTGCAAAGTGGTACTTATTTAAATTAGGTAAGAGAATATCAGAATATCAGCATTAATGCTGTAAAACAGATTTACAGTATTTTACTGTACATTCTACAGTATATTACTGTTGAAATAACAGAAAAGTCATACAGTGTATGCATTTTGGGTTTTGGTCCCTCCCTTCCTCCAACCATCCAAGTCCTCTCCCCAAAACAGGGTCCATGTTTTGGGGAGAGGGTGGGAAAGAGATGGAATTGCCAGTCTCATTGTTTACACATGGCCATTGGACTTTGGACTGAAGTGAGCATTCATCTTTAATAGTCTCTAAAACATGGCCCTGGAACGACTGACTGCCAGAGTCAGCAGAGGGGAGGCAGGAGCTAGATGAGACCGGATGGCTGCACTGGAGAAGAGAATAGGAAGAGGAAATGTCTTACATTTAAAAAAAAATGTATTATAAATTCTTAAGCACTTGAGAAGTCTGAATCATCCGAAACATTGCAGTTATTATATTTTAATTTCACACAGACAATTAGTAATACATGTCAATGATGTTTGTTCTTTGCTAACATTTAATTGATTGCTATGCTGTGTTCCCATCTGATTTTGATCTGCAGATCAGAGTGTACAAACACAATAATGTTCTCTGACTGACATACAGGTAACTGCTCAAATATAAGAAACACTAACATAAGGTTTCTTAATAGGGCGTTGGGCCACAGCTTCAATGCTCCTCGACATAGATTCTACAAGTGTCTGGAACTCTATTGGCGGAATGCGACACCATTTTTCCACAATAAATTCCATAATTTGGTGTTTTGTTGATGGTGGTGGAAAACGCTCATCAAATCATTCAGTGACCACTCGTGCCCTGTGGATGGGAGCATTGTCATCCTGGAATAGACCACTCCCATCAGGATAGAAATGATTCACCATAGGTTGAAGGTGATCACTCAGAAGGCCTGTGTATTTGTTGGCGTTTACCTTTCCCTCCAAGGGTTTGAGTGGACCATGCCAGGAAAATGCACCCCAAACCATAATAGCCGCCATAACCCTCATTTACTCAAGTGTTTCATTTATTTTGGCAGATCCCTGTATTTTCCACTGTATTTCATGTTTTTTTGAAAATGTGGGCCAAACCCTCAGATGTAACCTATCATACCCGTATGACTTCATCAGCTACTGTTTCATATTTGTCACATATTTTTCACAAACACAAGGCGGGCATGCCCCTACATAGTTCACCTCACAGAAGATCTCTAATGTGACAGATAACTGACAGGTCATCAAAACAGAATAAGCTTGCTGAATGTATCTTTCACAACACCTTGGACAGAACCTGTTGCTTTGCTTTGGTTGAGCTCTCTGACTCACAGTTAACCTCTCCAAGGCTGAATTACTTACAGCTCATTTGTAATTCAAATCAGAGATCATGTAGATAATGTAGCATTACGGTTATGAGTCTCCTACTCAACAGGTTTTAACCAAATAACATGTTGTGAGCCAGGGCAAGCCAGTGCATTAAATGTAATTAACTAAAGCCGACGAGACCTGGAATTATTAACAGCACCACTTTGGGTTCGCTGTGACAAATGGCTTCTCACAAATACATAATAACAGTCGCTAATGCACTCCCAAGTGTTGCTATATGGCTCACAACCTAGACTCTCATCATCACAATAATAAGATCCCTTCATCTTTTCCTGGGATAGCTACTAAAGAATAATGGGGATACATTAGTTTATTATCAGCCATGAAGGAACTACACAGACACCTCTTGAGGAGGCACAACACACACAGAAATAGGAGAAGACATTTGATGAATTGCTTTCAAACAGTGTCACCTCGTATCCTGCCACAGCGGTAAACAATAACTGGATTAAATTACTGCACAGTCCGCCGTTGAACACCGATGTGAACAACCCCAATCTGAATTATTATCATCATATTTTCCTCCTTTTGCAAATAAAACACTAATGTATTGGTAATAATGTTGTTATTGTGTTGGGTATGTGTGGAATAGACCTCATTTTAACACATTTCCACCTTTTACAGTTCATGTTGTGATCAGGGATTTCAGATGGGTGTAATAAAGGTTGTTTTCAGGACTAATTGTCACAAATATTACAATTTTCTAAATGTATTTACGATGTTTTTTTCTTCTTCTCAGGAATGAAATAATCTTAAAATGTCAAGACAACCTGCTGTTCTTATATGTCTTGAATATTTACAGGTGAATTAGAGGTGGTTTACTGGTTGCCGCTCTAATTAGGAAGTGAACATCCTTCTGTTTTGTTGAGTTAATTCATCATCTTGACCCAGAGATGAACTGCACATTTACTCTTCACTAATTGCCTCATCCTTATGAGAGAATGTGTGTTTACTTCTGAGAGATGTTGACATGCCATTAAAATTACTGATAATGAGGGGTAGGTAGGAACAAGGTTATTATAGTTAACAAAAAATAAAATTGAAAAAAACTATTCAGTAACTGAAATAAAAATAAAAGTGAAAAACATTTGAAAAAATAACTATACTGAAACTATTATCTTTGACTGTAAAACAAACAAAAATAAAATCAAAACCATCATAAATTATGTTTAGTTTTAGTTTTTCCTTCTAACCAAATGGTGTTTCCAAGCTTTTTTTTCTAATGCGGTTTTTGAGCTTCTGAATCTGGCGGGTAAATGCTGCTAGTAGATTCCCGATGTTTCAAATAGGCCTAACTTGTGCATTACACTCACTAGCTATCACTAGATAACAGTGAAGAAATCTGAGGGCTGACCAGTGACTGAGCCAAGCTAGAGCAGCTTGTGAAGTTGCTAGAACCGTACGCAATCCACACTGACCAACTTCAAACTGATAGCCAGTCGTTGTCTGATGTGGTGCCATGCCATCTCAACTTTGAGGCACACTTGCAGTCAACTACTGTTGCAAAACAGTTGGCACAGGTCTCCCTGAAGTCATCGCGTGAGCGCTTTGCATGCATAATGAATACTCTGGCAGCCAACTTCGAACCAACTCCTACAGCAGCTTGCCTGGTGGACCCAAGTGGGTCTCTGACACATCACTCAACAGAGATGGAGACACTGATGAGGGAAGCAGTCTTTTGTACTTCAGCAAATCAGAAAGTACAGCCTTGGAGCAGCAGGACCTCTGAAAGATGCCAGCACATTGAATCCAGCAAAGATCTCGACCACAGTTGTTCAGAAATATGGCTTACTTTTTCAGAAAAATAAAAATTACTAAAATAAATAAAAAGTCGGTTGAAGATTGTGTCTGAGGTCACTGTCCAGTCGGAGGGTCAACCTGGCAGGGCATTAATTGGGGGAACATGGAAATACCTGGAAAAGGTAAAGGGGAGCATGTTTACAGAGTCACCTCTCCAGTTCTGGCAGGCAAGGATAACTGTTTATCCAAAGCTTATCCTTTAAGTCCTTTAAATCCAAGTCACATTAAGATTGTTTTATAATTTAAACCTAACCAAATGTCCTGGCCATTGAGTTGTATGGAGTCCTCTAGCAGACTTTTGCCATTTTGATTTAGGCAACTGGGCCGGACTTTCAACTTCATTGGCTGATCCCTCCTGATGACCCGGTTGGCATGACCTGATGACCTAGTTGGAGTCGTGACAGCAGGGTCATCAGGAGGGATCAGTAAATAAATGTTACTCGTAAAGAACAAAATGTACTATTTCAAGAGGAGCTGGCCTCAATGGCACTGCCCATGCGCTCACAGATGCCATCGTGACACAGATACAGAGACGTTATGTCTATCCAAGTCTATGGTCGTGGCCCATCACCTCATGTATTACTGCCCCCCAGTAGCAGGAAGTGACATCCCAAAAAAACAAACTATAACATATAAACGGCTCCTAGCCTCCCACACATAGGCTAATGTCTGTCCCTATCACTAACACTAAAACTGATAGAAATTAAATATACATATTTTTATCAAACTGAAACTAAAGAAAAACTAGTAAATCAAGTCTGAAAACATACTGAAACTAAACTGAATTTCAAGTAAAAATCTAAAAACGAATCGAAATAAAAGGCTAAGATAAGCTGTGTACATGGTCTGAGTTTGTTTCTTGGCAAATATAGTTTGTGTTAGCAGTTAGATACATTTGAAAGTATGTACATTTGGACAACAGTTATATAAAAATTATCTGTAAACTCATGAAGCTACTGTATAAGCTCTTTACAATTGTATAATTCTGTTATAAGGTGCATTTGTAGCAAGCCAATGCTTGTTCAACAAGACAACACTATTGTTTTTTTGCTGTTAAGCAAGGGAGATAAAAATAAGCTTGCATGCCTGTGAGGTTAAATCAGGATGTTTATGGCTTGAATTATTTCTCTTCATCACCTATGGTATCTTCATCTACCAAATCTCACACTTGTAGTGTAGTTCCAGTCTTTGCTTTTGTAAAGTGTTCATTTGGAGTCTTTCCAGATGTTATACACCTCTCTAGGATTGTGTCCTGGCACACACACACACACACACACACACACACANAAATACTAATTGAGTGTATGTAAACTTCTGACCCACTGGGAATGTGATGAAAGAAATAAAAGCTGAAAAAAATCATTCTCTCTACTGTTAATCTGACGTTTCACATTCTTAAAATAAAGTGGTGATCCTAACTGACCTAAAACAGGGAATTGTTACTAGGATTAAATGTCAGGAATTGTGAAAAACTGAGTTTAAATGTATTTGGCTAAGGTGTATGTAAACTTCCGACTTCAACTGTATTAATTAACATGACTTTAAATATTTGTTTTATTTTATTACTTTATTATTTCATTACAAGTCATCTCATCTCTGTAGAGCTGCTGCCAATGTTGTCTGACATAATCACTATTTAAGTAGTGATTTCAAAGTAAATAAGGCATTATTTTATGACTGCTGAACACCAACTATCAGTCACTTAGTTCATGCATGTCTAAATCATGTCTAATCAATTGATTTTACCACAGGTGTTCTCCAATCAACTTGTAGAAGCATCTCAGAATGGTCAATGGAAAAAGGTTGCACCTGATCTCAATTTCGAGTCTCATAGCAAAGGGTCTGAATACTTATGTAAATGAGGTATTTCAGTTTTTTAAATTTGTATACATTTGCAAACATATCTAAAACACTGTTTTCGCTTTGTCATTATGGGGTATTGTGTGTAGATTGATGAAGCAATTTTGTTATGTAATCAATTTTAGAATAAGGCTGTAACATAACAACAACAAAAAAGTCAAGGGGTCTGAATACTTTTCGAATGCACTGTACCACAGACAGAAGTGGTAACCCTGACACGTCACAGGGGCTGTACAGCAGAAGCATCCGTTTAGAACATATGTTGGTGAGAGGAAGTCTAATCGCGGGTAGTGTGAGTAGATGGAACTCGGTGAAACTGGGCAGACATTCTAACCAGTTAGAGGGCAGGATAGACAGACTGGTATACTACAGACAGAAGTGGTAACCCAGACACGTCACAAGCATCCGTTTATAACGTTTTCTCATGACCAAATATGGCAGTGACAGGAAGTCCAGTCAAATATCTTTGGGTAGACACTCCCAAAAGCAGATCAAAACATTGGACAATGCTGCTGTTGTGCAAGAGAGGGGGGAGGGCCTCCAGAAATCAAAACACACACATTTACTGGAAACAGTGCTAATGACGCCATCCTTCACCACTCCTCTCCTCTTATAAACCCTCCACCTCACCTCACAAAATAAACGTCTCTTTGGGTCTCTCTTTCTCGTTTGCACTAGAAGCTTTGATACTTTTTTTAACACGAGGCTAAATAAGTAGCTATATTCGCTTGCCATGGATCAACCACCACCGTACCAGCCAGAGTTTGTCCCAATGAAAGGAAATAAGTACATGCGTCTAGAAGACCCTCACGGAGCACCCAAGTTCCAACATACCGTCGTCTTGGGACAGCCACAGCCCGTTGTACCTCAGCCCAGGGATCACATTATCTGGTCACTTTGCAGCCTCGTGTACGGCAACCCATTCTGTCTCGGAATGTTAGCGGTGTATTTCTCCATAAAGGTGAGTTGGATTTCTCCTTATATAGCTTTTTATAGCAATGTCTGGTGTTGGTGCTTGTATTGTATGGATTTTGAAGTTGAGCAAGTTGTTATATAGGCGACCAACTTTGAACTATGGAAGGAAGACAGCATAACAATTATCTACATTTGCGTTTCGCTCTCTTGTTATCACACTGTTATAAAAATGTGTAGCCTATACTTCATCTATAGGCTCTATAGATCTTTACCCCAAAATAAGTGTTTTAATAAGGAGTATTAAACCACTAAGAGGGTAATACATTACTGAGATTATCCCATTAGTGTGAAATGTCATGTGTGCATGTTGTTAACTAATATGCATCGCTACATAAACACAATCAGCAACACATGAATGATTCTATTATATAAATTATTCTACATTTTGTCTTCCAGTCCAGGGATAGGAAGATGGTTGGAGACTTGGAGGGAGCAAGAAAACACGGGAACACTGCACGCTGCTTTAATACTGTGACCCTGACCCTGGCAATCCTCGGGCTGCTCTTCCTCTTCATCACCTATGGTATCATCATCTACCAAGTTGCACACTGAGTAGTCCCAGTCTTTGCTTTTGTAAAAAGTGTTCATTTGGAGTCTTTCCAGATGACACACCTTTAGGATTGTGTCCTGATACATTTCTCTTACACACACACACACACTTCTTTAGTTTTGTGTTTTAGAGATGCAAGATGATTCTGTTTAAGTTGTATTCAAATGTATTTTTTATCAATAAATGTAAATGTTTTGTAAATGCATTCCATTTGAGTCTTTATAGCTGTTAATGGATGTTAACGTTTCTGTTTAACTCATCCCACATAGACATACACTCACTTAATGAGACATGGCTTCTCTTTCTACTTTGTTGTCGCTCTCCAACAATGTTTAAGGCACAATCCATACTATTTCTTGTTGCTAAAATGACTTGTCCTTGTGTGATATGTAGGCATTAGAGTACGTTGAACAACTTTATCAACTCCAAAAGAGGAATGGCATACGAACGGTATTATGTATTTTTGACTTATTACTCTGATACAAATTGTAAACAGATATTATCAAATCAAATCAAATCAAGTTTATTTTATATAGCCCTTCGTACATCAGCTAATATCTTGAAGTGCTGTACAGAAACCCAGCCTAAAACCCCAAACAGCAAGCAATGCAGGTGTAGAAGCACGGTGGCTAGGAAAAACTCCCTAGAAAGGCCAAAACCTAGGAAGAAACCTAGAGAGGAACCAGGCTATGAGGGGTGGCCAGTCCTCTTCTGGCTGTGCCGGGTGGAGATTATAACAGAACTATGCCAAGATGTTCAAAATATTCATATATTAGTGTTAAAGTAGAATTTCCAGCAATGTAAAAAGTCCAGGCCTGGTTTACAGAGACAAGCTGTGTCACCTGGAATTTCTGGCTGGCTGTTTCACAGTAGTCTTGAATAACTTCCAAGTTGGATGACTGTTCAAAATTATTTTTTCAGTCGGAGCTCGTTTTTGTTCGAGTTCCCAGTTGTCTTGAAGGCACTGAAGTCGGAAGTCAGAGATTTCCGAGTTCCGAATTCAGCTTCCGAGTTCCCAGTTGTCTTGAATGCAGCATCATACCTTTTATTTTATTTTACTCCAAGTACAAATTACAAATATCAGGCACAAATATTAATTATACAAATGATCAGCAAACAACAGCTTAAATGTGTCTACCGTGTCCACTGTGTCCAGATTCCCTTTTCCCGCACTATATTCAAATGACAGTATGCTCAAACTGGACAGTTTTATCTCAATCTCTTCATTCAAAGACTCAATCATGGACACTCTTACTGGCAGTTGTGGCTGCTTTGAGTGAGGTATTGTTGTCTCTACCTTCTTACCCTTTGTGCTGTTGTCTGTGCCCAATAATGTTTGTACCATGTTTTGTGCTGCTACAATGTCGTGTTACTACCAATTTGTTGTCATGTTGTGTTCCTACCATGCTGTGTTGTCATGTGTTGCTGCCTTGCTATGTTGTTCTCTTAGGTCTCTCTTTATGTAGTGTTGTCTCTCTTGTCGTGATGTGTGTTTTGTCCTATATTTATATATATACACTACCATTCAAAAGTTTGGGGTCACTTAGAAATGTCCTTGTTTTTGAAAGAAAAGCACATTTTTTTGTCCACTAAAATAACATTAAATTGATCAGAAATACAGTGTAGACGTTGTTAATGTTGTAAATGACTTGTATAGCTAGAAACGGCAGATTTTTTATGGAATATCTACATAGGCGTACAGAGGCCAGTTATCAGCAACCATCACTCCTGTGTTCCAATGGCACGTTGTGTTAGCTAATCCAAGTTTAGCATTTTAAAAAGCTTATTGATGATTAGAAAACCCTTTGCAATTATGTTAGCACAACTGAAAACTGTTGTTCTGATTAAAGAATCAATGAACTGGCCTTCTTTAGACGAGTTGAGTATCTGGAGCATCAGCATTTGTGCGTTCGATTGCAGGCTCAAAATGGCCCAAAACATAAAACTTTCTTCTGAAACTCGTCAGTCTATTCTTGTTCTGAGAAACAGACACCTCACAAGTCCTCAACTGGCAGCTTCATTAAATAGTACCCGCAAAACACATGGCATCATGAGGGAGGAAAATTATGTGGATATATTGAAGCAACATTTCAAGACATCAGTCAGGAAGTTGAAGCTTGGTCGCAAATGGGTCTTCCAAATGGACAATGACCCAAAGCATACTTCCAAAGTTGTGGCAAAATGGCGTAAGGGCAACAAAGTCAAGGTATTGGAGTGGCCATTACAAAGTCTTGACCGCAATAGTACAGACAAATTGTGGGCTGATCTGAAAAGCGTGTGCGAGCAAGGAGGCCTACAACCTGACTCAGTTACACCAGCTCTGTCAGGAGGAATGGGCCAACATTCACCCAACTTATTGCGGGAAGCTTGTGGACGGCTACCCGAAACGTTTGACCCAAGTTAAACAATTTAAATGCAACGCTACCAAATACTAATTGAGTGTTTGTAAACTTCTGACCCACTGGGAATGTGATGAAAGAAATAAAAGCTGAAATAAATCATTTTCTCTACTACTATTCTGACATTTCACATTCTTAAAATAAAGTGGTGATCCTAACTGACCTAAGACAGGGAATTTTTACTTGGATTAAATGTCAGGAATTGTGAAAAACTGAGTTTAAATGCATTTGGCTAAGGTGTATGTAAACTTCCGACTTCAACTGTATATATATATATTTGTTTAGCCCCTGTCCCCGCAGGAGGCCTTTTGGTAGGCTGTCATTGTAAATAAAAATTTGTTATTAACTGACTTGCCTAGTTAAATAAAGGTTAAATAAATTAAAACATGTAATAATGTGTGCAATTATCAGTCCAATGTATCTTCACATCAAGGCATGTGCTGATGTGAGTGCATTTTTCTGTCTTCGTTTAGCCTCTACGGGGAAAGTCCCAGCTCACCACATTCAATAATGCTACGTTTAACTCCACCTAATGAAGCTGCTGTGATACAAGATAAGGCCTCAGCACGGCCTGGTTTTCCACAGATAGAAGGCCACAGGTTAGTCCATCCGTCATTCCCTACCACTGTTCAACTCAGCGTCTTTGGAAAAGCGCCCGACTCGGAACAAGAGAACAAGGAAGAAAGAGTTCAAAACCATACCACTGTGGCATTCGTCAAGCTGTCAGAGGAGCCCGCCCCTGTGTTTTCACTCCTCCCAAAAGAGGGCCATCTTTCACACTGTTTTGTGTTTGATGAGGGCACCGATCATATCTTAAACTTATTGATCCGAACACGCACTTCATCTCGAGGGTGATTTACTTTCTTTTTTTTCCCAGGATTGCCATTCATGGTCATAGTCATGGCTTCAATCTGTCAGAGGCATGGCACGACAGGCACGCTAGCTGGCTAGGCCTCGCAGACTTTTTTTCCCCCCACTTTTGAATGCTATCAGTGCAGCTGTGCTGGTCTATATCAACGGCCCATCTGCCATGAGTGAGAGATGCGAACAAAAGCCTCTTTTGTCCCAACCAAATGATCTGTCTCTGTTACCTCATTTTCTATTAATTACACAAAACAATGATTTTAGCTGAAGATTGGGTTAATGGTTTAGTTAATTTAGAATATGGACAATGCAGTTGTTGTCTTTCTTATGAAGAAGGTTTAAACCAAATGAGAATGGAGGATGAACATTGCTTTTTAAATTAACTATGAGTTCATCAATACTTGGAATAACTTATAATGATGTTGCTGTACTATATCTTGAGTAAGCATTACTGACTGACCGTTTATTATTTGTGCCCAAAATGAATTTAGGTAATGCATTTTGGTGGGGATGTTGGCTGGTGTGTGTGCATGTGTGTGTCAAGATTATTTTAGTCATGTGTTTTTATATTTGGTTTTATTTATTTAGTTTTAAGATTTTTATTTGAAATTCAGTTTAATTTCAGTTAGTTTTTAGATTCAATTTACTAGTTTTTATTTTGTTTTGTTTAATATTTATAAAAATATATATATTTTGTTTTTATATTATTTAGTTTCAATTTTAGTGTTAGGGACAGATAGCAGCCTATGGGAAGATCTAAATTGCATACTCCTTGCATCCTAGCTCCTTGTCTCCTTCTTAAAACCCATTGGATGACAAAGCCAAAGGTCCCTCCCCTCTGACCTTCTCCTCCATTGCGTTTTGAGAAGGAGATGAGGAGAAAGGATGCGATGAGTATGCAATCGAGATCTTCCCTGTGTGGGAGGCTAGAAGCCGTTTATGTCTTGTATAGTTGTGTTTTTGGGGATGTCATTTCTTGCCACTGCGGGATAGTAATGCTAAAGGTGATGGGTCAGTTCATAGGTTTAAAGAGACACAAGATGATGATGTAGAGATGACGTAGACGCACAAAGTAAACAGTATGTAGTAGGTCAATTTTAACAATAACAAGGAGCGTTGAAGCCTAGGCTAAACTTTGATGTTTTGGTCCCGTAGCTCCCACATTGTAGTAGCGTGAAGCGCACATGCACAGATACTCTGTGTGATGGTGTGAGAGCAAAGTCTTGCATCGTGCTCATCTCAATGGGTGCGTTTGAGAAGATCACTTTTGTCAAGTTGTTGACATAATAAAAAATAAATTTTTTTTTTTTTTAAAGTCAGACTTGTGCCGACAGTACATGTCAACTGAGTGAACTTTGCAAAAATCATGTGATCAATGGTCATAAAGTTTAGACTGCAGTCGACTGCAAGATTCTGCAGTTGCTCTAATAACCTTGGGGTGTGTGTGTGTGTGTGTGTGTGTGTGTGTGTGTGTGTGTGTGTGTGTGTGTGTGTGTGTGTGTGTGTGTGTGTGTGTGTGTGTGTGTGTGTGTGTGAGAGAGAGAGAGAGAGGTGAAAGTGCCCTTTTATGTAGAGCAGGGTTGGCATCCATTGTCTAGAGCCTTTCTTAATCATTGTGGCTGGATCTTATCTTTTTGCCACTCAGTTCCCCCTTCTTCCATAGACCATTGGCCAAAATGAAGCTTTAACCGGCATGGCGAGGCCTTCACTTTTCTTAACGAGTGGTGGAACAGGGAGGGAAAGCACAATGAGAAGTGGTCCTTCAAATCGAACTCCTTCTACACCACAGTGCTGATACCAACATTTTCACACTCAATACAACTACACGTGTTTTCTGGAATACATCTGTCACTACAAACATTCAAAACAACTCTTTGTTCTCTCAAGAAACAAAGAAGCACTTCCTTGTAGCCCTCGTAACATTGTACGCATGTTTTGAGAAGTTTTATCGTGTCTGTTGTGTGTGACGGCACTCAATAAAGATTTAAACCCTTTCCCCACATACAGAGAGATCGGGTAAATAATTAGAGTGAGGTATGTGCAACGACTTGTTCCATCCCCACACCTGCTAGTGGTTGACATTCCTTGGCCCATGGTCATGGCTCACATCAACACCATTATCCCAGAAACTCTAGACCCACTCCAATTTGCATACCGCCCCAACAGATCCACAGATGATGCAATCTCTATTGCACTCACCACTGCCCTTTCCCACCTGGACAAAAGGAACATCTACGTGAGAATGCTATTCATTGACTACAGGTCAGCGTTCAACACCATAGTGCACTCAAAGCTCATCACTAAGCTAAGGACCCTGGGACTAAACACCTCCCTCTGCAATTGGATCCTGGACTTCCTGATGGGCCGCCCCCAGGTGGTTAGGGTAGGTAACAACACATCCGCCACGCTGATCCTCAACACAGGGGCTCCTCAGGGGTGCGTGCTCAGTCCCCTCCTGTACTCCCTGTTCACTCATGACTGCACGGCCAGGCACGACTCCAACACCATTATCAAGTTTGCAGATGACAAAACAGTGGTAGGCCTGATCATCAACAACGACGAGACAGCCTATAGGGAGGAGGTCAGAGACCTGGCCGTGTGGTGCCAGGACAACAACCTCTCCCTCAACGTGATCAAAACATAGGAGATGATTGTGGACTAAATGAAAAGGAGGACCGAGTACGCCCCCATTCTCATCGACGGGGCTGTAGTGGAGCAGGTTGAGAGCTTCAAGTTCCTTGGTGTCCACATCACCAACAAACTATCACGGTCCAAACACACTAAGACAGTCGTGAAGAGGGCACGACAAAGCCTATTCCCCCATCAGGAGACTGAAAAGATTTGACATGGGTCCTCAGATCCTCAAAAGGTTCTACAGCTGCACCATCGAGAGCATCCTGACTGGTTGCATCATTGCCTGGTATGGCAACTGCTCGGTCTCCAACCGCAAGGCTCTACAGGGGTAGTGTGTATGGGACCCCAGCACATCACTGGGGCCAAGCTTCCTGCCATCCAGGACCTCTATACCAGGTGATGTCAGAGGAAGGCCCTAAAAATTGTCAAAGACTCCAGCCACCATAGTTATAGACTATTTTCTCTGCTAGCGCACAGCAAGCAGTACCGGAGTGCCAAGTCTAGGTCCAAAAGGCTTCTTTAACAGCTTCTACCCCCAAGCCATAAAACTCCTGAACAGCTAATCAAAGGGCTACCCAGACCCCTCTTTTACGCTGCTGCTACTCTCTGTTTATTATCTATGCATAGTCACTGTAACTCTACCTACATGTACATATTACCTCAATTACTTTGACTAATCGGTGTCCCCACACATTGACTCTGTACCGGTACCCCCTGCATTTAGCCTCGCTATTGTTATTTTACTGCTGCTGTTTAATTCTTTATTTTCTATTTTGTTTATCTATTTTTTACCACTTTTTACCACTTTTTTCTTCACTTCTTAAAGCATTGTTGGTTAAAGGCTTGTAAGTGAGCATTTCACTGTAGGGTATTCGGCGCATGTGACAAATACAATTTGATTTGATTTGATCTTGAGGTTGAACAAATATATAAAAGGGGGAATGACTTGTTATCAAGAGTAGGCAGGGCCAGGCCTACTGCGGTAGCCAACCTGTCAGGAGAGAACTATACCACCCATTGAAGTCAGGTTAATGTGTTGTGAGATTAGACCCAAACACAAGGATGGCTGAGTAAATCCAGTAGGGCTAGGCCTCTCTCCATGCCACACTGTGGTTTGCTTGTGTTTAGTCTCTAAAAAAGAAAAAAAAATACTCTTTCCTCCTCTCCTCCTTCTTTATTGGGCTCTTTACAACCTCAAGGATGTCAAAACCTTAGTGGGAGGGGAGAGGAGAGATCGGCCGGTGTCCTGCTTCTTATGTATGTAGACTATCGTCTCTCGGTAATTACACTAGTCTGCGAGATGGTTTATGTACTGAGCAATTCTGTGATATAGCGATTGGATGTTTTATAGTGTTATATGATATTTTTGCATGTAGAATAACTACAGCTAATTTACTCAGTATAAGTTATGGACTTGAATTTGACTGGAACTAAAGATCCTTTGTGATTTGATTTGGAATGTATTACATGTAGGGTAGGCTAAATCATGTTTTAATAAAGGTTGTTATCTCTTCAGAGCTCTCTCTTTCATTCTCTCCCTTCCCGTTCTCTCTATGTTCTCTCTCTCTCTCTCCATTGTGTTTATGGGTCAGTAGTTTGGAGACGGAAGGGCAGGGCCCTGCTGTGCTTAGTGATTTAGATTGCGTTGAGCTCTCCCCTGATTTGATAACTTATTGAGAGATAAGCGTATTCATTAACCTTTTACATGGCCAATGATTAATCCCATACTCCGACATGGACAAATGTGGATTTAGTTAATTAATTAGACATACCATCACAATGACTACATGGGCTATTTAAAGCTTTCTCCATAGATTTGTAACACATTAACTCATCTGATCTCTACAGGGATTGAACTATTTTCAGGGAAAGAACGTTAAAAGTATGTTAAAGTCAGCAAGGTAGTATGTGAAGTAAAAAACTTTCAAACATTCCATTTTGAGTGTATCAGCTGGACGTCACCCTGAAATGACCTAAAAGAGAATCCTCGGTAAATGACACGCATAAGTCTAGTAAAAATGTCTACCTGCTACGTTAGAACATTCAGTTGTTCAAATTGAAGTTGACGAACTGTCAAAGCAGACAAAACAGCGGACTGGACAAATGTATTTGTTTTGACTGGGGTCGTGTACTCTCCTCTTCAGTATGACTTTTGTTTCTCCAGGGCAGATTAAAGTTAGATAAACAGAGGTTGACAAACTTGTCCATCTCACTCTCTCTGTCTTGTCTGGTAGACCAGGCCAATAGGGGACCGTCTGGGATTTGGACTGTCTGGCCTCGTCTCATCCTGTCTGTCTGTCTGAGGGGAATGGATGCCAGCCATCTGCTCGTTTATTGTCTAGTCTTCCATCATAAGGATGAGGTTTATCCACCACCAAGTTGAGCAAATCTGTGTTTATGTGAAGGTTAAGCAAGTGGGCTCTGTGGTTGGTTGCAACACTGCTTTTAGTTGCAACATTCATTTTGGCTCTTCTTCTGCTTTCACTGATTCAGAACGCTTCACAATTCTACTGTTACTGTGTCTAATTTGAAAGATACAATTGTACATGTAGATGGAATTATAGACTATGACTGATTTGCTATTCCAAGTTTGACGTTATATTTCTTTACCACATTAATCCCCTAGAGTCATTGACGCACCAGTGTGTCAATCTAAGTAATATAATTGTCAGAAATCCCCATCAAAATCCGTCAGTTTAAGCTAGAGGTTCTTTGTATTAGATGCGTCTCAATCCAAGACATCCGCTGATGTCACACATCCGCATATGCTGTGAAACGTCTGTAGCATCCGAACCGTTTGGGCTACCAACCACTGTGGAAAGGGGAGATTCTCATGAACAAGATAATGTTCTCCGTTTTGCTCTATGACCCCCACAAGTGTCACCGGACTTGTCTGAAGGTAACCGGTACCAGTTTAAAATAATTATTGGAAGTATGAAGGTAATTTTGTGCCTACCCAAAAATGAGGTTAAATATCTGTAAAAAAATAAATAAAAATAAAAATAAATATATATATATATATATATATATATATATATTTATGAATGTGTTATTCAATGCGTTTCTCTGAGCTATAGTAGTAAAGGACACATTTTTTTCTAAAGTTTTTTGCATATATTTTTCTGATACCTAAAGGGGTCCTAAAATTCGAAATCAAATAGCTATAGATCCATAGTATGGCCATCTTTTAAAAAAAACTCCATATTCAAATGAGAGGGGGGAGCATCTTCAGAGAGTATTCCCTACAATGTTTCAACTGTGAAATCCTGAAGATCCACTTCCACAATGATATCCAGTTTCTTAGATTTTTTTGTTTGTTCTGTATAATGAATCACCTGTGCAATTAAATGAATGCAACAAAATCCACCTTCTTCACGATTAGTGTTTTAGGATCTCTCAACTGATGAATAACATCAACAGGCTGCTGGGCATCCACTGCCATAGCTTCTTCATCTCTACTCACAACTTCGAGAATTTTCACTGCCTCTGCATCAACGACCTGCTCGACAGCCCAGGGCCCGGTTTCCCAAAAGCATCTTAAGGCTAAGGAGCATCGTTAAATCTCCGAGCTGTTTCCCAAAACCATCATTATTAACATTGCACTTGAAAACTCTCGTAATCTCACGCCTGCCTCAGACCACTCGTAGAACAGTTAAGTGGGTCGTTAGATGCATTTTTGCCCTCCTATGCACTTTATACACAGAAGTTTTCCATTAAACTTAGAATCACATTGTTTATCGTCTCTCTGTGAACGCTGATAAAGTCAGAACAAAGTTGACTACAAATAAAAAGTTGCCAATATCTTTGCAATTGACCGAAACAATCGACATATAACAATATGCTTCAAATGAAAACTGAGACGAATGCATTCAAATAAAACACAGAGGGCTCTAGGCCTATTTCAATCATATTGAAATACATTTCATGTTCAATAAATGTAGTTATATTTTCCTACTCGTACTCGCTTCCTACAGTAGTCTGTAATTTATCTCAATATATTTTATGATGTGTGTGCAATGATGTGCCAAATCTGTGATTTTGTGCATTTTTATTGGGTAAGCATTAGAATAAACCACCTCAATATTTGCATCCCTATAGGTAGCATTATATACTGGGTGGTTCGAGCCCTGAATGCTGATTGGCTGACAGCCGTGGCATATCCGACCGTATTCCATGGGTATGAAAAAACATTTTATTTTTACTGCTCTAATTACATTGGTAACCAGTTTATAATAGCAATAAGGCACCTCTGGGGTTTGTGGTGTATGGCCAATATACCACACTGCCTCATGCCTTATTGCTCAAACATAAGTCTAGGAGCTGATCCGTCATCATTATTGTGAAATAATTCTAACATTAGGGTAATATTTGAATTGAGAAAGCTGACTCGAGACCAGCGCTGCCTTTCTTCTGATCCTGTATCGACAACGCTCCAATGACACATTTAGCGACTTTTCTCTCTGTGTGGTGTTTTTGGGAACAAATGTCACATTTCCAGCTGCTGTAGGAAAGAAAACACTCGTAAGCCTAAAATCCAAACTGGGTCCTCATCCTTGCTACTTTGACCTCCGTCCCCCTACCAGAGCAATCAGGGGACTCGGCAACGGTCTCAGTCATTTTGTATGATTACACTACTTTAAGAAGAATTTTCCACAATTTACCTTTCTCTTTGTTGGTGGTTATGTAATCTCTTGTGTAAAGATTCTGCATGTACACTAAATAACATTTGCTAGCTTATCTAGCTAGCTAGGTGCCAAGCTATCTAAATAGCTTAGTGATGTTTTGATATGGAGCTACAGAAGAGAGTTTCCCTGCAATTTGTTTAGCGTTTTTGGATTAGCACAAAAGTACACTCTCTTATCCCTTCAAACAATCAGCCAATGTTTTAGGGAAACAGAAAATGAAAGGGGATGGCCTAGGTTTAATCAGACAGTCATATTTCTCAGCCTTAAATCATTGACCAACAGCCTGCAGTGCCAAATTACATTTTATAACCAAATAATTCAACCAATTAGCTTGACAGTAATTCAGAGAAAAATTTATTGAAAATGAGAGGGTCAAATGCTTGTGTGTTTGTGTGTCAGAGAGTGGCATGCGAGGACCTGCAGAGGAATGAATGATTCATTTCTTGTCTCAGTCAGTAATTTAGATGTCAGGCCCTCTCTCTCTTTCTCGCTCTCTTTTGTAATTGAGTTGTGTGAAAACCAACCTCTCCCCTTTAATCTGGGTTGGTCGGGATGAAGCTGTAACTTTTGTATAATTTGGAGTGTCAGGACTCTGATGAATAGGCCCAGGTTGGAAGGTAAACATAGGCAGGGTGAAGTATGTGGCACGTATTGTGTGAGAGGTGCACCAGAGTTTAGTCTTTGCATTGTCAGTGTCTGTATTGAAGCCAGCAGAGTCCCAGTGTTGACTAATGGTAGCCTCCTGACAATATACCTAGCATTGAAGCATGGTTGGTACACAGTGTCAGCATGGAATTCCATTGTGTGGTAGCAGACAGGAATCTGAGACATTAGTAATTTCTGAATGGATACTTCTGTTGTTGCTCAACTGGATTATTGCTTCTTGAGAATGAGATTTATGAAACAGGCAGACATTGTGGAAACCCGGGATTGCCCCAGTTTGAACAGTCTTAAAGATGTAGGATCTTAATTTGATCACCCTGTTTCAGGAAAACTGTCCTAAAATGCAGGAAATGTAAAACTTGTGGTGTATTTGAGGTTCAAAATGGCTTCTGAAATGTGTAAGTTTTTAATTTCCCTTACAATCTTTTTTCAACCTCTAAAAAATGTCAAGTCCACATTATAATTCACATAAAAAAATGTTTTGTTCTATATTGGTCGCGTAAAAATACAGTTGGAAGTTTACATACACCAAATACATWTAAACTCAGTTTTTCACAATTCCTGACATTTAATCCTAGTAAACATTCCCTGTCTTAGGTCAGTTAGGATCCCCATTTTATTTTAGGAATGTGAAATGTCAGCATAATAGTAGAGAGAATGATTTATTTCAGCTTTTTATTCTTTCATCACATTCCCAGTGGGTCAGAAGTTTACATACACTCAATTAGTACTTTGTAGCATTGCCTTTAAATTGTGGGTCAAACATTTCGGGTCGCCTTCCACAAGCTTCCAAAAATAAGTTGGGTGAATTTTGGCCCATTCCTCCTGATAGAGCTGGTGTAACTGAGTTAGGTTTGTATGACTCCTTGCTGGCACGCACGTATTCAGTTCTGCCCACAAATGTGTCATGCCCAAAGTAGATGTCCTAACCGACTTGCCAAAACTATAGTTTGTTAACAAGAAATTTGTGGAGTGGTTGAAAATGAGTTTTAATGACTCCAACATAAGTGTATGTAAACTTCCGACTTCAACTGTATTTTGCAGATGTTATCGCCGGCGTAGAGAAATGCTTGTTTCTAACAGTCCAGTAATACCGAACAATTTAAAATAATACACTCAAATCCCCAAAATAAAATAATTAAGAAGTATATAAATATTAGAATGAGCAATGTCAGAGTACGGAAAATATATATATATTTTGTATTGTATGCGTCTCAATCCACCGCATCCGCCTATGTCACACTTCCACATCTGCGGTGAAAGGTGACAGAGGTACAGCGGTGTTAGTCAGACCATGAGACAAACCCAGAAAATCGGTCTTCTCACAAAATCGTATGTAGCGTCCCCTCTACGGAAACAAGAGACTCTCATGAACACGATGGTGTTCTCCTTTTTGCTCGACGGCCCCCACAAGCTTCTTTGGACTCCTCTGAATTCGGTACAGCTGATCTGCCAACTTCTGTCTGTAGCGTCCGAAAAGTTTGAGCCACACATTAATTTGACTCCTCTGTGCAAAGGTGAGACTGTCACGAACACGTACATGTTGATTGTAAGTTGTTAAATATAAATGTTTCATGATTATTCTTAAATCTCTCAGACACTTCAGAACAAACTTCCTTTAGATTTTTTAGGGGGGACTATCTGTTGTCCATGTAGTGAATATGTTTTTCATTGCGTTTGTATGGGCTAATAGCAGTAAGGCCAAAAATACTATTTAAAAAATATATATACACTGCTCAAAAAAATAAAGGGAACACTTAAACAACACAATGTAACTCCAAGTCAATCACACTTCTGTGAAATCAAACTGTCCACTTAGGAAGCAACACTGATTGACAATAAATTTCACATGCTGTTGTGCAAATGGAATAGAAAAAAGGTGGAAATTATAGGCAATTAGCAAGACACCCCCAAAAAAGGAGTGATTCTGCAGGTGGTGACCACAGACCACTTCTCAGTTCCTATTGCTTTCCTGGCCTGATGTTTTGGTCACTTTTGAATGCTGGCGGATGCTCTTCCACTCTAGTGGTAGCATGAGACGGAGTCTAACAACCCAAACAAGTGCTCAGGTAGTGCAGTTCACATCCAGGTGGACATCCTATGCGAGCTGTGGCAAAAGGTTTTGCTGTGTCTGTCACGTAGTGTCCAGAGCATGGAGGCGGCTACCCAGGAGACAGGCCAGTAATAGGAGACGTGGGAGGAGGCCGTAGAAGGGCAACAACCAGCAGCAGGACGCTACTCCGCTTTTGCAAGGAGGTGCAACTGCCAGAGCCCTGCAAAAATGACCTCCAGCAGGCCCACAAATGTGGCATGTGTCTGCTCAAACGTCAGAAACAGACTCCATGAGGGTGTATGGGGCCCGACGTCCAGTGGGGGGTTGTGCTTACAAGCCAGCCACCGTGCAGGACCGTTTGGCATTTGCAGAGAACACCAAGATTGGCAAATTCGCCACCTGGCGCCCTGTGCTCTTCACAGATCGAAAAGCAGGTTTCAACTGAGCACATGAGCACATGGGACAGACGTGACCAAGAGTCTGGAGGACGCCGGGAGAATGTTCTGGCTTGCCTTGCAACATCCTCCAGCCTATTGACGGTTGGGCGGTGGGTCAGTCATCGTGTGGGGTGGCCATTTCTTTGTTGGGGCCGCACAGCCCTCCATGTTGCTCGCCAGAGGGTAGGCCTGACTACCATTAGGTACCGATGATTGAGATCCTCAGACCCCTTGTTGAGACCATATGCTGACACATGCCAATTTGTGGCCGCTGAGGTCATTTTGGGCAGGGGCTCTGCAGATGCACCTCCTTGCACAAAGGCGGAACTAACGGTCCTGCCTGCGGCGTTGTTGCCCTCTACGGCCTCCCACGGTCTCCTGATGTACTGGCCTGTTCTCCGTGGTAGCGTCTGCATGCTCGTGGATCCACTACGTGACAGACACAGCAAACTTTTTCCACAGGCTCGCATGTTTGATGTGCCATCCTGGTGAAAACTGCACATTACCTGAGCCACTTTGTGTGGGTTGTAGACTCCGTCTCATGAACTACCACTAGAGTGAAAGCACCGCCCAGCATTCAAAAGGACCAAAACAATCAGCCAGGAAGCATAGGAACTGAGAAAGTGTTCTGTGGATCCACCTGCAGAATCACTCCTTTTTTGGGGGTGTCTTGCTACAATGTCCTATAATTTTCCCGCTTTTGCTATCCATTTGCACAACAGCATGTGAAATTTATTGTCAATCAGTGTTGCTTCCTAAGTGGACAGTTTAATTTCATAGAAGTGTGATTGACTTGGAGTTACATTGTGTTGTTTAAGTGTTCCCTTTATTTTTTTGAGCAGTGTATATACTTCAAGGGGTCTTAAAATTCTAAATCCTATAGCTAAATGATCCTTGGTGTGACCTTCTTAAAACAATTCCATATAGATTAGTAGAACCCCCCACACCCCTCCCATGGCTTAGACAGGGCTTCGACTCTTATGGGTTAACAGTCTGATGGCCTGGAGATGAAATCCGTTTTTCAGTCTCTTGGTCCCAGCTTTGATGCACCTGTACTGTCTCAGCCTTCTAGATGGATTCGCTTGGTGAACAGGCCGTGGCTCGGGTGGCTGAGGTCCTTGGTGATTTTTTTGGCCTTCCTATGACATCGGGTGATGTAAATGTCCTGGAGGGCAGGCAGTGTGCTCCCGGTGATATGTTAGGCTGACTGCACCACCCTCTGGAAAGCCCTGTGGGTGTGGACGGTGCAGTTGCTGTCCAGGCGGTGATACAGCCTAACAGGATGCTCTCAATGGTGCATCTCTAGAAGTTTGTGAGGGTCTTAGGGGCCAAGCTGAATTTCTTCAGCCTCCTGAGGTTAAAGAGGCACTGTTGCGCCTTCTTCATCACTGACCATTTCAGGTTGTCAGTGATGTGCACGCCAAGGAACTTGAAGCTTTTCACCCTCTCCACTGCGGCCCCGTTGAAATGGATGGGGGTGTGCTCCCTCTGCTGTCTCCTGAATTCCATGATCAGCTCCTTAATTTTGTTGATGTTGAGGGAGAGGTTATTTTCCTGGCACCCCTCCACCAGGGCCCTCATCTCCTCCCTGTAGGCTGTCTCGTCGTTGTTGGTAATCAGGTCTACTACTGTTGTGTCGTCGTGGTCATGCAGTCATGGGTGAACAAGGAATACAGGAGGGGACTGAGCACACACCCTTGTGGGCCCCCCGTATTGAAGTTCCGTTTAGCGGAGGTGTTGTTGCCTAACTTCACCATCCGGGGTCAGCCCGTCCAGGACCCAGTTGCACAGGGCAGGGTTCAGATCCAGGGCCCTGAGCTTAGTGATGAGCTTGGAGGGCACTATGGTTTTGAAGGCTGAGCTGTAGTTGATGAACAGCATTCTTACATAGGTATTCCTTTTGTCCAGGTGGGATAGGGCAGTGCGATGGCGATTGCGTCATCCATGGATCTGTTGGGATGTTATGCAAATTGTAGTGGGTCTAGGATTTCGTGTAACGTGGAGGTGGTATGATCCCTACCTAGCCTCTCAAAGTACAGAAGTGAGAGCTACCTTTGCGATTTACCTTCGCTTTCTTGGGTACAGGAACAATGGTGGACATCTTGAAGCAAGTGGGGACAACAGACTGGGATAAGAAAATATGTAATATGTCCGCAAGCACTCCAGCCAGCTGGTCTGCATATGCTCTGAGTACACGGCTAGGGATTTCCTGTTGCTGAAGGATTATTTTCCTGCTGTACTAAACTGTCTCAAACTAAGATCCTACATCTGTAGGCCTGCAGCCGCACACAAACATACTAGGGTGAAACTGGCTGTATGTATCCTATGCTTCCCATGTGAGACACATATGGCAGACAAAACACTCGCATACGGTAGTTCTAACTGAACACGGAGAGCTCTGTGATGGACCAGTATAGCTTATCATCCAGAAAAACCTGTTGCTGTGTTTAAGATAAGACCGACAAGAGAGACACAGTTGACAAAATATAAAAGATGAATAGCAAAAGTCTTCACCTCTGCTCAACAGACATATTTCTAAAGGGATTGTGACTGCTGCCTCCATAAACCTCAGGCTGAGAGTTGGTTGGCCAATGCAAGTAGCCATACGCTGACACCTCCCCTAGTGGATCTGTTAGTCACAGGCAAAGCAACTAGTACACTCACAGCAGCAAACATAGCCACATTCTCTCTCTCACACATTGAAAGGGCGACACAGAAACCTCTGTATACAATTGTATTTTTGTACTGTCTTTGAGTGTGTACCGAACATGTCTTTGGCGCTTTGATTTGTGCACACATACACAAACGCACACACACACACACACACACACACACACACACACACACACACACACACACACACACACACACACACACACACACACACACACACACACACACACACACACACACACACACACACACACACAATGTATTTGACATTCTCACACACTTCATTGCATGTGCGTGTGGCTGTCTTTGACAATCTCTCTCTCTCTCTCTCTCTCTCTCTCTCTCTCTCTCTCTCTCTCTCTCTCTCTCATACATCATTGGCCGATTACCTGTTTTCCTCAGGGTTTAGTTGTTATCTTCCCTAGTGCTGGGAACACAGCAGCAGTTAGAAAGCCGGAAGCTCTTGTCACCTCTGGCCCGTCTGTCTCTATCTCTCCGGCCTCAGAACTGGTGTGAAAATATTTCACCTGAAAGAGAAAACAAGGTTATTAAAGAGCGGGCCAGAGGGCCACAGGATGGGGAAAGTTATTATTTTGGCCCAGAAGAACAATGCCATGGCAGCCTCTGGTGAAGTGGAGCCAGGACTTGTCAGGAAAAGGTGTGTGGGAGAGAGAGAGAGGGTGGGAGGAAAGGAGGAGGGATGAGACAGTCACAGAACATCATAGGATGATGACAGTCCAGAGTGCAGAATTACATATTTTCCAATGGATAGATAGCAAGAGAGAGAGGGGTCATCAATTCCTTCAGGAGGAGAGAGAGGGAGAGAGGTTGAAAGATGGATTGAGTGAGAGAGAGGAATAGAGAAATAGAAACAGACTGTTGTGATTCCAAGAGTTTGTTGTAATGACAGTGATACAGACGGAAGTCTAGACTTGTGGAATTACACATCTGGAATTAAGTCATCTGGCACAGAGATTAAAACAGCTATTGTTCTTAGGACTGCTCCACATAACACTTTACACTTCACGTTGGCTTGAAATGAAAGCAATTTGGTGTGGTTGAAGCTGTACATCACTGCACTGAGAACAGTCCTCTCCATATGACCTGGGATTACAGATTTTCATTGCCTGGATGTGACTGACATTGTTTTCATGAGAAAGACAAACACAACTCCTCTTCATAATCATTAAAAACCCATTGAGACCGACCTGGTGACGTTCTGTTGTGACATATGCAACTCTTTATTCCTGCCTTTGAGATAGCACAGTGGTGCGAACTGTTTCTCCGATGTTTTCTCTGCTCAGCATTTATGCCAGTGGAAAAATGTATCCATTGTGATGTCAATCACGTTTTGTTTCACTTTGAGATAGCTCTTATGTTTTACATTTAGCTCACAAAAGATTCCAGCTGAGATTTGTCTTGTGGTACATTTTTGGTTTTACCCGTTATGCATTTAGCCTACCGATGCAGTGGTGGCCATATCAACAGTCACACAGAGTACAGTAAACAACATGCTACTTACATGGTGCTTAAATGGCTTACAAACTCAATGGCTTATAAACTCAGCACGATTTAGAGATGAGCTTCCTTCAACACAATCACAAACCAAGCCGCTGGCGAATTCCTGTCTCTTTCACAGTGTCAGACAGAGAAATGACGAGTTAAATACTAGGTTGCAGCCTCATAAATTCTGTTCATTTTTTTCTCTCCTCTTGCTCTCTCTTTGAGGAGATTATGAGAGCACGCAGTACCTGGAGTGCCATTGATTTCCACCTGAAGTGCAGATGGGTTGTCTGTGGGTAGTCGCTCGTAATCACGCCATGGTTTTTAATAACGATAAAAATGATTGTTGCTCGCTCGTGAATAACTCAGCCTAGTAACTACTCCTCACCAAGCGAGGCATTCTCTGCTGGTAGCACCACAAGGAGAAACTCCACTGTCAATCTAATCAGGCATTGGGAACACATTGTTTCCCCTGTCCTCCTTCTAAACGTTGTAATGGAATTCATGTGTTCTATTTATGTGCTGTTCTATAAACCAATTTCTGTGTTCATGCAAGTGGTTGACTGAATAAATCCTCACTATCAGTAGCTGCAATTTGGCAGTACGCCCAGACCTTGTTTTGAGAACGAACGAAAGATATCTCAGTTTCAATGTCTCAGCTTAGAGAGAAGAAGCCACGTGAGGTATTGGTTTGTCACATGTTATGAACCAGTATTGGTCGGTCACATGAATGAAACAAAACAGTAATGATTAATTAATTATGCTAAATCATGCAAATATAACTTGTCTGTATATAGCCATATATAAGACAACTGCTGGGTCTGCCCAAGGAGAGCTCCTGATTGACATGTGTACTATGGTGCATTGATTTGGTTGGAACCTCTCCAGCGCGCTGACAAATAAACAATGATTCATTTAAGATTGTCTTTGAGTGTCCCTGTGTAAGAATTTCCACAACAACGTGTTTTGGCAAAATTGATGTTGAGGCATCCTAAAATATTTGATTGTACAGTTTACTTTTATTGCTGCTAAGCAAATAATTCCAAGTCTCCTCCCTTGTCAGAGGAGATGAATGTGATGGAATGGTTCGTATTTAGAGTCACAGCAGATATAGTGATAGGAGTTTAACAATATGAAGGCAGTGGCAGCCAGACACCTTTACGACTGTGTGAGAAAAAGGCAATCTGATTACAACCTCTGTGAAGGAAGGACAACGGCAGTTATTGTAGAGATGCACAATAGTCCTGTAATATGCTTTGACAAGACACAACCGGTGCATGATGGTGGTAGAGCCTGAGCTGTCACTTAGATTATTGAGTTTGTTATTTTATGACTGAGTGTATTGTGAATGTGGCTTTGCTGTAGAGAGACAAGGCAACACCTGGCCTTCAAATCAATTGCCCAACATCTTCGACAGGTCACGGACAACAGTCCTCATAAGAGGCTCAGAGGTGACTAGTACAAGGTGTTAGTATTGTACAGATGTAGGAGCCAGTTTGCTACAGCAGGAACATTTGAGCCAGTTTGCTACAGCAGGAAAATAATCCTGCAGCAACAGGAAATGTGAAGTATTATGTGGATCATAATTAATGGACATTTTTGTAGGGGTTGATACATTTTTTGTAAGGGAAGTCTGAAATTACAAACTTCAGAAGCTTTTTTTTAAACCTCAAATACATATCCTGCAACAGGGTAATCAAATTAAGATCCTACACCTGTAGTAACTGTAGTTACAGTAGAGAAGGTGGTGTTAGTCCCAGTTAACAGAAGTAGTATAATGGCACTGGTGAAGCACGGCCTGAAGTAATACCCTGGCAATAGTTCTGATAACAGTGGTCAAGATATGAGTGATAAGACAGGCATAAAGAAGCCTGTTAATGCATCACTCAATCCCAGTTATGAGAGCAAGCAAGCAGCTTTTTATATTGCAGCGAGCCCACAGCAACGGGATCCAATGACAGTGCTGGAGCAAGCTGAAAGTCACCTTGTGTGATGTGACGGGTGGGGATAAGGAGATGAGATGTAATATGGCAATGTAAGTCTCCCTGCGTAGTGCTGTTCGCTGATAATACTGCGTTGAAACAGGCTCTCCTGCTGCAGATAGCTGAGAAAGCCTTTCCTCCCTCCAGGCAGCCAGCATGCCTTCCACCGATATCTCCTTGCCAGCTAGGTAGCTAGGCCACATTCATTGAGATAAACACAAGGCAGAGGGAGAAAGAGAAAATGGGAGGAAAATAAGGATATAGCTTCGGTAGAAGAGGCAGGTAATGGTGCAGGGAGGCAGTGCAATAGAAAAATGGGAGATAACAGGGGAGGAGAGGGAGAAGAGGGAGAAATGAGAGAGCAAGAGAGAGAGATGCTACTTGTCTCGAGAGGTAAACTTCAGCAGGAGAGAGTTACAGTGCTGCTGGCCAACTTCCACACGATTCGCCAGACAGTGACAGCCAGTCAAAGTCTCCAAATGGTGCCCATTTGTCCCACAATTCTTATGACACTTCAATCGCAGCTTATGACATTACAATTCCTCACCAAGGAATGGTTTCAACACAAATCGTACTTGGGAAAGATAGGGTGTCATTCAGGGCGACAAATAGAAGTGCCAAATAGATGGACTGGATTTCAGACAGCCAAGAAAAACCAAAAAGAACTGCCTGGCTGGTTTAACAAAACGCCAACATCTCCAGAGTAAATACAACCCCAAACAAAAGGAGAAACTCCCTTGGCAGTGCTTTGTGGAGAGGAGTTTTTCTACTGCACTGCGCACACCACCACTCAACCCTGTCATTATGTCCGTCTGTAATAAGCACTTCTGTTCCCAATCAACTTTTTACTTTCTGCTGCTGGTGAAAGAAAACAGTTTAGCGCCAGACAGACACAGGCATGTCTGTTACTATCTCCTACCTTTGGCTCTAGGCCTGGCTCTCCCAGATTGTTCTCAGACTGTGCTCCTTATAAAGTTCCCCAACGTTGCCAACACGCTGTCAGAACGTTATGTTGGAATTTGTATTGTTAACTATCCAGTAGGGTGGATGGATGGTAGGTGGTCTGACTTTTTTTCAAACACCATCGTCAGTATCGCTGTGTTCATTAAGAACAATAAGTACTTATGATGAAAATAGGAAGCCAGACAAGAGTGATATGGAGTGGAGTAGGGGAGGGGAAAGAAGTAAACAAACAAATGAAATCAAGCAATCATTGTTCCATAATCTCGCCTCCATCATGGCTGTCGGAGTAAATGATGTGCTTCAGATCTTGTTGTTTTTTTCTCTCCCGGCGAGGTAAAGGTGTGAGATGTTGTTCTTTTGTTTACATAAATCATACTCTTTATTTTAGGGGGAAATGGTCGTGTAATGATGCCGCTTGATAATGCATTCACAGACCAAGCCACTAACAAAACAAGCTAAGGTAATGGAGTTGCCCTTCTATCCCCCCCTTTTCACTCTTTCTCTCTCAAAGGGACGCAATCAACAGTAGGTGGTTTCCGGCCTTGTGTTTTCCTATGTGCAATGACCCTTTTGCTTGTTCACAGTCAGTGTAGCCAAGCCTTGTAGATTGATGGACTGCTTTATCTGTCCGAATCAGTCAGTTCTGGGAAACACTGTCTACACAAGCTCTGGGTTTGGCTTGACCTCTCCTCAGTCTCCCGTCAGGTCTATTATTTGTGATCAACACTCTGAATCAGAGGATTAAATTGGACTAGAAAGAGAGATCTCTTTCAAATCAAATCAAATCAAATTGCATTTTTGACATGCTTTGTAAACATCATGTGTAGACTAACAGCGAAGTGCTTACGTACAGGGTCTAACTTGGCTATATACACAGGGTACCAGTACCGAGTAGATGTGCTGGAGTACGAGGTAATTGAAGTAGATATGTACATATAACTAGGAATAATGTGACAGATAATAAACAGTTGCAGTAGTGTATGTAATGAAACAAAAAAGTTAGTGCAAAAAGGGTCAATGCAGATAGTTAAATAGTTATCCAAATAGCTACCTGGACTAACTATTTAGCAGTCTTATGGCTTGGGGGTAGAAGCTGTTCAGGGTCCTGTTGGTTCCAGACTTGGTGCATCAGTACCACTTGCCGTACAGTAACATAGAGAACAGTGGGTGGCTGGAGTCTTAGTAAAAATGTTGGGCCTTCCTCTGACACCGCCTGGTATAAAGGAGGATGAAAAACACACAACTGGACATTCATCGATCCTCAGTGATGTGGACACAAAGGAACTTGAAGCTCTCGACCCGCTCCAGTACAACCCCGTCGATGTGAATGGGCGCGTGCTTGGACCTCCATTTCATGTAGACCACAATCAGCTCCTTTGTCTTGCTGACATTGAGGGAGAGGTTGTTGTCCTGATACCACACTACCAGGTCACTGACCTCCTCCCTATAGGCTGTTTCATCGTTGTCGGTGATCAGGCCTACCACCGTCGGGTCGTCTGCAAACTTAGTGATGTGTTGGAGTCATAAGCGGTAAACAGGGAGTACATTTAGAGGACCAAGCACGACACACCTGAGGGGACCCCATGTTGAGGGTCAGGGTGGCGGATGTGTTGTTGACTACCTACACCACCTGGGGGCAGCCCGTCAGGAAGTCCAGGATCCAGTTGTAGAAGGAGGTGTTTAGTCCCAGGGTCTTTAGTTTAGTAATGAGCTTGGAGGGGACTATGGCGTTGAACACTGAGCTATAGTCAATGAACAGCATTCTCACATGGCTGTTACTCTTGTCCAGGTGGGAGAGGGCAATGTGGAGTGCAATAGAGATTGCATCATCTGTGGATTGGTTGGGGCGGTATGCGAATTGGAGTGGGTCCAGGGCTGTTGCGGTGACCGGCAGTCATGAGTCATGATCCAGTCAAGTTCCACGTGATCGTTGATTCACTGTAATCTCCTCTTATGCACTCTGGACATGCGTTGGTCGTACCAAACTCGCTAACGACCATCAGGTCACTAATGACCTTGTACTCAGGGTTTTATTAACCCTCTAACCACTCTGACTTCAATGCAAATTAAAATCACATTAAACACATCATCAAAACAGAGTCATTCTTTTAAAACTCACCTCACTGTGATGATCAATTTGAAGAAAGAAGTTCAGCAACAGGTGGAAACTAAATGGAAAACGTGGTTGTTGTGGATGTTGTTTCAAAGCATAACACAACGAAATGGACAGCGCTTTCGAAGGTGATGATTCATTTAAAGCATTTAAGACGTTGAATGTAGAACACCCAAATGCAAATTTGAATTTATGTAAACGCATAATCACTGTACAATTCCATCTCCTCCTCTCTCTCCTTCAGTCCTTTCTCGTGCATGTTGGCAGAGTTGAATGAAATATGTTTAGTTGTGAAAACATGTTACTATCGAGGTTACGGAACAGATTTCACTTGGTTTCCCAAATGAAGCACTGGATAGCTGCAGAAACAGGGTTGGAGAGCCCATGGCATACAGAGTTTGGGCAGAATATCACCTCTGGCGCAGTGAAAGACTACATGCTCATCAAACCGTGGTTGATGCGTCGAGTGAAGTAAGTGTTGTTATTAGCCCAGACATTTCTATATTCAATCCTGTTTGAAAGCAGACTTTTGATGGTTACCACTAAGAAAGAGGTTCCCAGCTGCTACTATATTTATTTCTCAGCTGCTAGTTTTCATTAAGCACATGCTCAGCTATAACACCGTTGTAGCCTACCCAGCATGATTGAAAAACAAAGCGGCTTCATTCAATATTCCATGCATACAGATTACATTTATTGTTTTACCCTGCCCCTATTCCTGCCCATTTGGTAATGGGCCATTCTGAATCTAAACTAATTTGACATTTTAGTGAAGACAAGAGAATTGAGAATAGTCTGATGGGTGAAAATATGATCACTTGATGAGAGAACGGTGTGTGCAGCCCGAGGCAATTTTTTGGGGACTTTCTCAAATCATTAATAGCCTATTGTTGCGTCATGGAGCCTATATATGTTTTGATTTCTAAGACATTCTAAGCTTTGTCTTATTCACAACTAAAGTTGCCAAATAATTCTAGCAGAGGCATAGGCTATAGGACCTGTTTCAAATGATCACTTTTAAACTCAACATACAGTGCATTCCAAAAGTATTCAGACCACTTTCCTTTTCCACATTTTGTTATGTTACAGCCTTATTCTAAAATTGATGAAAACAAATACTCATCAATCTACACACAATGCCCCACAATGACAAAGCAAAAACTGTATGTTTAAAATTCTCGCAAAATGTATACCCCCCGAACTATTCAGACCATTTATTCAGTACTTTGTTGAAGCACCTTTGGCAGGGATTACAGCCTCGAGTCTTCTTGGGTATGACGCTACATGCTTGTACAGTGGGGAGAACAAGTATTTGATACACTGCCGATTTTGCAGGTTTTCCTACTTACAAAGCATGTAGAGGTCTGTAATTTTTATCATAGGTACACTTCAACTGTGAGAGACGGAATCTAAAACAAAATCCAGAAAATCACATTGTATGATTTTTAAGTAATTAATTTGCATTTTATTGCATGACATAAGTATTTGATCACCTACCAACCAGTAAAGAATTCCGGCTCTCACAGACCTGTTAGTTTTTCTTTAAGAAGCCCTCCTGTTCTCCACTCATTACCTGTATTAACTGCACCTGTTTGAACTCGTTACCTGTATAAAAGACACCTGTCCACACACTCAATCAAACAGACTCCAACCTCTCCACAATGGCCAAGACCAGAGAGCTGTATAAGGACATCAGGGATAAAATTGTAGACATGCACAGGCTGGGATGGGCTACAGGACAATAGGCAAGCAGCTTGGTGAGAAGCAAAACTGTTGGCGCAATTATTAGAAATGGAAAGAAGTTCAAGATGACGGTCAATCACCCTCGGTCTGGGGCTCCATGCAAGATTTCACCTCGTGGGGCTCAATGATCATGAGGAAGGTGAGGGATCACCCCAGAACTACACCGGCAGGACCTGGTCAATGACCTGAAGAGAGCTGGGACCACAGTCTCAAAGAAAACCATTAGTAACACACTACGCGTCATGGATTAAAATCCTGCAGCGCACGCAAGGTCCCCCTGCTTAAGCCAGTTGCATGTCCAGGCCTGTCTGAAGTTTGCCAATGACCATCTGGATGATCCAGAGGAGGAATGGGAGAAGGTCATGTGGTCTGATGAGACAAAAATAGAGCTTTTTGGTCTAAATCCACTCGCCGTGTTTGGAGGAAGAAGAAGGATGAGTACAACCCAAGAACACCATCCCAACCGTGAAGCATGGAGGTGGAACATCATTCTTTGGGGATGCTTTTCTGCAAAGGGTACAGGATGACTGCACCGTATTGAGGGGAGGATGGATGGGGCCATGTATCGCGAGATCTTGGCCAACAACCTCCTTCCCTCAGTAAGAGTATTGAAGATGGTCGTGGCTGGGTCTTCCAGCATGACAACGACCCGAAACCACCACAGCCAGGGCAACTAAGGAGTGGCGCCGTAAGAAGCATCTCAAGGTCCTGGAGTGCCTAGCCAGTCTCCAGACCTGAACCCAATAGAAAATCTTTGGAGGGAGCTGAAAGTCCGTATTGCCCAGCGACAGCCCCGAAACCTGAAGGATCTGGAGAAGATCTGTATGGAGGAGTGGGCCAAAATCCCTGCTGCAGTGTGTGCAACCTGGTCAAGACTACAGGAAACGTATGATCTCGGTAATTGCAAACAAAGGTTTCTGTACCAAATATTAAGATCTGCTTTTCTGATGTATCCAAATACTTATGTTCATGCAATAAAATGCAAATTAATTACTTAAAAATCATACAATGTGATTTTCTGGATTTTTGAAGTAGGAAAACCTGCAAACTCGGTAGTGTATCAAATACTTGTTCTCCCCACTGTATTTGGGGAGTTTCTCCTATTCTTCTCTACAGATCCTCTCAAGCTCTGTCAGGTTGGATGGGGAGTGTCGCTGCACAGCTATTTTCAGGTCTCTCCCGAAGCCACTCCTGCGTTGTCTTGACTGTGTGCTTAGGGTTGTCGTCCTGTTGGAAGGTGAGCCTTCGCCCCAGTCTGAGGTCCTGAGTGCTCTGGAGCAGGTTTTCATCAAGGATTTCTCTGTACTTTGCTCTGTTATTCTTTCCCTCAATCCTGACTAGTCTCTTATTCCCTGCCGCTGAAAAACATTCTGTGCGAATGTTGCCACCACCATGCTTCACCGTAGGGATGGTGCCAGGTTTCCTCCAGACGTGACGCTTGGCATTCAGGCCAAATAGTTCAATCTTGGTTTCATCAGACCAGAGAATCTTGTTTCTCATGGTCTGAGTCCATTAGGTGCCTTTTGGCAAACTCCAAGCGGGCTGTCATGTGCTTTTTTCTGAGGAGTGGCTTCCGTCTGGCCACTCTACCATAAAGGCCTGATTGGTGGAGTGCTGCAGAGATGGTTCCAGAGATGGTTCCTCCACAGAGGATCTCTAGAGCTCTGTCAGAGTGACCATCTGGTTCTTGGTCATCTCCCTGACTAAGGCCCTTCTCCCCTGATTGCTCAGTTTGGCCAGGCGGCCATTTTAGAATAAGGCTGTAATTTAACAAAATCTGGAAAAAGGAAAGGGGTCTGAATATTTTCTGAATGCACTGTAGCCACTTCATATGCATACTCGCTCCGGAATGTGAAAAATATCCTTTCTATTTTATTCAGCTAAGTTCAATTATATTATTCTTACTTTAAAATCATATAATATAAAATAATGGCATGGGACTTATCAGCATATCTATTCTACTAAATGAACTAGCCTACAGCCTATGGTACGGCACATAGCCAGATAACATATAGCAGCCCCAATCATATTCTGTTCTTCTGAAATACATTTTCTTCATATCATAACGTTTCTTTAGACCTGCCTAAAATAAATCATGGATTTATTGTGATGGTTTATATCAAATGGATTTATTCGACTTTTTTTCAAATGTCGATGTGCCAAAAGCGGGCATCTGCGGCTTGTAGGTGTGGAGGCCTGGAGATGCTAAACATGTTTATGTTAATTAATGGTCAATTTCCGCAAGACCAGCAGGTATTTGAATGACAATAACCAGCTGACATCATTTCTTGACCGCCATAAGTGGGTCCAGTGGGTTCTTCAGGTCAGGGATAATGAGGAAGTCAGCGGTATCAACACAGCTATGTGTTGTTATATCAAAGCTTTAGAGGATGGAGCGGTATTGACACTCAATGAAAAGGTATTACAACGTAACAATACAGTTTTTCACACTTGTAGCTGCTTTTCTACTGTGACAGGAACGTGTTATCTTTCTGTATCCCACCAACAAGATGCTATCTTTACAAAATACAACATTCCAATGAGATAGAACACTGTTGTTCAGCGCACAATATGCTGGACATTATAGTTACGAATATCATTTCTACCAAACCGTTTTGAAAGAAAAAAATCCTGCTCTTGTGAGGGCACTTAGGGAGAGGCAAAGAGAACTAGGGAAAGCCATACAGGCAGAGAGAGGCAGGGAGGCTATGTCACTGAGCTGAAGGCTACTTGCAGCCCTAACCTATATTCCCGCCCACGCTGGCCTCTTATTGGCAGACAGGACCATTGTTTGTCAAGTGGGTTACCGTGGAAGCTGTGAATAGGTTGGGGCACGAAGAGAGAGAAAGCTGAGAAAAATGCATTTGTGCACTTCATATGTAGTCTTTCATTATAACCAATACTGTAGTCTATACCTCTATTTTCTCATTTTTTCCATCTTCTATATAGGGCTTTTACTCTGAGATGTGCTACATATAAGGATCGATACTGTCATTTTTTTCAGTCCGTCTCTCCATTTTCTCTCATATTCTTCCTCTGCCAATGTGCCTTTTTTATATTTTGCTGAGATTGGAGACTCAGATGAGAGTTCTGGGGCAAAGGCTGATTGCACTACTGGTTAGGTCCTGATTGGTCCGAGGCCTTCCTGAATGGCTCTTATTGGAGGAGGTGAGCGGCTGGCCGTGCGTGGGGTCAGGAAATGGCTGGCTTTTGTCCCACACAGACAGAGGTCAATGAGTATTTCTGTGCGTGCGTGCGTGTGTATGTGTGTGTGTGTGCGTGTGCGTGTGTGTGAATGTGTGTGTGAGTCACACTGACGACGTGATTGGACAGGGATAAACAGCTGAGTGGATTGGTTTGAGAAAAGAGAAACTGACCTCTGTTTCTCTGTTTGTAGTTTCTCTCCCTCTTATCCCCTCTACTTCTTTCTCTTTCTCTCACCCTCCTACAGTACAGTGTATGAAGTTCTCTCACCCTCCTACAGTACAGTGTATGAAGTTCTCTCACCCTCCTACAGTACAGTGATATGACCTATCTTCAACCTCCTACGATACAGCTGTATGATAGTATCTCTACCTCCTACAGTACAGTGTATGAAGTTCATCTCACCCTCCTACAGTTACAGTGTATGAAGTTCTCTCACCCTCCTACAGTACAGTGTTATGAAGTCTCTCACCCTCCTACAGTACAGTGTATGAAGTTCTCTCACCCTCCTACATACAGTGTATGAGTTCTCGTCACCTCCTACAGTACAGTGTATAGTTCTCTCACCCTCCTACAGTACAGTGTATGACGTTCTCTCACCCTCCTACAGTACAGTGTATGAAGTTCTCTCACCCTCCTACAGTACAGTGTATGAAGTTCTCTCACCCTCCTACAGTACAGTGTATGAGTTCTCTCACCTCCTACAGTACAGTGTATGACGTTCTCTACCCTACCTACAGTACAGTGTATGACTGTTTCTCCACCCTCCTACAGTACAGTGTATGACGTTCTCTCACCCTCCTACAGTACAGTGTATGAAGTTCTCTCACCTCCTACAGTACAGTGTATGACGATTCTCTCACCCTCCTACAGTACAGTGTATGAAGTTCTCTCACCCTCCTACAGTACAGTGTATGACGTCTCTCACCTCCTACAGTACAGTGTATGACGTTCTCTCACCCTCCTACAGTAAGTGTATGAGTTTCTCTCACCCTCCTACAGTACAGTGTATGACGTTCTCTCACCCTCCTACAGTCAGTGTATGAAGTTCTCTCACCCTCCTACAGTACAGTGTATGACGTTCTCTCACCTCCTACAGTACAGTGTATGAAGTTCTCTCACCCTCCTACAGTACATAGTGTATGAAGTTCTCTCCCCTCCTACAGTACAGTGTATGACGTTCTCTCCACCCTCCTACAGTACAGTGTATGAAGTTCTCTCAACCCTCCTACACAGTACAGTGTATGAAGTTCTTCTCCACCCTCCTACAGTACAGTGTATGGACGTTCTCTCACCCTCCTACAAGTACAGTGTATGAAGTTTCTCTCACCCTCCTACAGTACAGTGTATGACGTTTCTCACCTCCTACAGTTACAGTGTATGAAAGTTCTCTCACCCACTCTATGACTTTCTACAGTACAGTGTATGAAATTCTCTCACCCTTCCTACAGTACAGTGATATGATTCTCTCACCCTCCTACAGTACAGTGTATGACGTTCTCTCACCCTCCTACAGTACAGTGTATGAAGTTCTCTCACCCTCCTACAGTACAGTGTGTCCCCCCACAAGGTTAGTTAAACACGACAGTGTGTGTGTGTTTGGATGCATGAGTTCACACGTGTGAGTGTGCGTGTTATGGATGACAGAGTCACCATGTCACATTTCATACTGACTACCCAGAATGCCCTGAGGTTGGTCACATGTTCTCCCATTCCCTCCCCAGGCTATGCATGTACTGCTCCAACACAATGTTTATTACAACAAACCTGATTCGCGTTAACACACACACGGCTGGCTCGCATTCCCTACGTCCTTTTTCTGCAACATACACAAGCATGACAGTGGCTCATGGCATTAATGTTTGTCTTTCATTAGAATTTTAGGCTGAATATTTACTGTGCTGGTCTTAATAAACAGTTAGAGGCACCACTGCACAGTATATTTAAAAAAGATTCACCAATTTGTTTTTGTGCATCTCTGAGTGATGTTCTATCGATTCCCAGGGTCATAAAATTTTTGGGGTG
Source organism: Salvelinus sp. IW2-2015 (assembly GCF_002910315.2). Classification (NCBI taxonomy): domain Eukaryota; kingdom Metazoa; phylum Chordata; class Actinopteri; order Salmoniformes; family Salmonidae; genus Salvelinus; species Salvelinus sp. IW2-2015. Next base: position 13,711,974 of record NC_036875.1, on the reverse strand, counting down.
GGTATCTGAGCCATTGCTGTTCCAGCAGGCAGAAATTCGTCCAGTATGAAGTAGCATTGCGATAAAGCCGCTCTAACTACACTGGAAGTTAATAGGAATATGACTTTTAGATTTCAGAAACGTCTATCATACATGTCAGATTTCAATATTGGCCAATGTCATAACTCGGGTGATGGTCTTCCCTCGAATGAGCCATTGAGCATAATTTTGCGATATTCCTACCTCGAGAAATGTGTACTTTCTCCTATTTGTCCTCCTCTTCAGTCCAGGGTGCATTGCATGGTGCCTTTGCATGGCCGTAATGAATGTCAGACTCTAGGAGGCACATCGATCTGCATGTTGAACACAGTGAGATTATAGACTCTAAATTGGTAGTGCAGTTTTTTGGGGGCAATTTTACAGCTAACTAGCTACGCATGCTGCTATTGACTTTGGTATTATTGTGTGTAGATACGTTTGCTAGCCAGCTAGCCAGCCCATAAAGAGAGCATTGCATTGTGAATTTTGTAGTCGACTTGAGTTGCAAAAGATTTCCACAAGAATTTGCACATGTTCAAATCAAATCAAATGTATTTGTCACATACACATGGTTAGCAAGTGTTAATGCGAGTGTAGCGAAATGCTTGTGCTTCTAGTTCCGACCATGCAGTAATATCTAACAAGTAATATAACCTAACAATTTCACAACAACTACCTTATACACACAAGTGTAAAGGAATGAATACAATATGTACATAAAAATATATAAATGCGTGATGGCCGAACGGCATAGGCAAGATGCAGTAGATGGTATAGAGTACAGTATATACATATGAGATGAGTAATGTAGGGTATGAATACATTATATAAAGTGGCATTGTTTAAAGTGGCTAGTGATACATTACATCAAGATGGCAAGATGCAGTAGATGGTATGGAGTACAGTATATACATATGAGATCAGTAATGTAGGGTATGAGAATATTATATAAAGTGGCATTGTTTAAAGTGGCTAGTGATACATTTAATTACATCAAGATGTCAAGATGCAGTAGATGGTATAGCGTACAGTATATACATATGAGATGAGTAATGTAGGGTAAGTAAACATTATATAATATAAAGTGGCTAGTGATAAATTGATTACATACATTTTTCCATTATTAAGTGGCTGGAGTTGAGTCTGTATGTTGGCAGCAGCCTCTCTGTTAGTGATGGCTGTTTAACAGTCTGATGGCCTTGAGATAGAAGCTGTTTTTCAGTCTCTCGGTCCCCGCTTTGATGCACCTGTACTGACCTCGCCTCCTGGTTAGGCCAGGGTGTGACTAGGGTGGGCATTCTAGTTTCTTTATTTCTATGTTTTCTATTTCTTTGTGTTTGGCCGGGTGTGGTTCTCAATCAGAGGCAGCTGTCTATCGTTGTCTCTGATTGAGAACCATACTTAGGTATCCCTTTTTCCACCTGTCTTTGTGGGAAGTTGACTTTGTTTGATGGCACTTAGCCTTAAGCTTCACGGTTTGTTTTGGTATTGTTTTTTGTTTTGTTGGCGACATCTACTATTAAAAGTATGTACGTTCACCACGCTGCACCTTGGTCCTCTTCTTCTTACGACAGCCGTGACAAACAAACGTATAGCACTTCATACCAAACTTATTATAACAACAAAATGAAACATATGTTCACAAAAAATATTGTTATTAACCCTGTAAATTATAAGAATTTGTGGTTTTGTGTGGATTTTTCCTTTAAGTCGCTAGAGGAAAGTGGTGTTTGATTGTCTTGACTCAAATTTTAAACAGTTCAGGTTACATATTCGGCTTGTCAATCAAGAGTACACTACCGGTCCAAAGTTTTAGAACACCTACTCATTCAAGGGTTTTTCTTAATTTTTACTCTTTTCTACATTGTAGAATAATAGTGAAGACATCAAAACTATGAAATGACACATATGGAATCATGTAGTAACCAAAAAAGTGTTCAAAAATATTTTATATATTTTATTTTTGAGATTATTCAAATATTTGAGATTATTCAAATAGCCACCCTTTGATTTGCACACGCTTGGCAAATTGTACAATGTAGAAAATAGTACAAATAAAGAAAAACCCTTAAATGAGTAGGTGTTCTAAAATTTTGAACGGTAATATATGTGAGAACTGTCACCTCTGAACCCCCCCTACAGTTCATTGAGACTGAAAGGCTCCATTTTTTACTTAAAATGTTTTTGTGTTTGTGCATGTGTGTGGGCATGTGTTTGTGTGCGCATGTGTGTGAATGAGTGTGTATCTGACATTCTTGATGTGATGTTGCAGTCAGACTCCAGTGATGAGCATGCTGTCTCATCCCAGAGGGAAGACTTGGTAACAGTTTGCTATGTTTAACTCCTCAGGGACTAATTACATTGTCTAATTAAAGTAATCACAGGTTAGAGATGTCATATTGCGTGCCCAGGGCTCACACACTGATTAGCTCTGTTGCATTTCCGCTGTGCATCTCTAGAGTTCCCTGCAACCTTCACAACGGGTTTAAAGAATACATTATATTAGTCTAGCAATCACGCATGCCAGCGAAGTAATTCTCTGAATATTGATGAAATCCACTCTAGCATTGGCTACAAAATGTTTTATCTTTCCTGAAATGCCAGCCAGCGGTAATCTTTAGGATGAACTGAGATTACATAAGGATTGTGTGTGTCCCTGATTGATCTGCATGAGTCAGCGTTGTTTGTTACATCAACATTGTAAACATGCTTATATTATCAGGTCACCTGATGAACAGCGATGATACACTATGAATTAACATCAGATGACTTGATCCACCCCCGTCACAGCTGAAGCGATGTGTCGCTCCCAATCCTTGGGAAACATCCTCCTTCTCCCTGTGACCCCTTGACCCCAAGCTGCCAAGGGAACGTTGGCTTGGGGCGGCCCGGCCGGGGGAAGGAGGGGGGGGATAGCAAGACCCCCCACCCCTAGACATAAATATTTACTCTGAGGGCAGTTTGAGTTGGACATAACCTGGAACTAAAACAATCATCCGTCCCACACAGTGAATGGGTCCTGGCTGGGTCTGTTTCCCATGTAGGAAATTACAGTAGTGTAGTAGAGTACACCCCATGTATAAATACATAGAGGCTCTGCTGGGTCTTATCTTCCCCTCCGGATCAGCTAGATGGGAATTGGGATCTCTGCTCTAAACCCTTTGTTGACACATACTGTCTTCACTGAATCTACACTCTCTGACTGACTGACAGGCAGGAATTGAGAGGGAGGTGCAGAGAGAATAAAATACAATAGAAAACAGTTTAAAAACTAAAATAGATTACGGATCAGGACGTGCGTGCATGTATACATTTCTTTCTTTCTCTTTTTCTTTCGTTGTTTCTCTCTCTCCCTTTCTTCCAGCTCCCTCTCTCTATCCCTCTCTTTCTCTCCCTCCTCTCTCTCTCAGCCATGTTGTAGGCGTCAGTAGGATTGCTAAAACCCATGTTCAGTGTGTTTTAAATGAGAGAGTGCACAGGGACATGGTGAGTAGGAGACTAGTCTCTAATGGGTCTCCCTGTGAACGAGGCGAGGCGGCCATTACAGGCAGATTACAGCGTACGCAGCGCAGGCCACCTATTGTACCCCCCCGCTGGCACACTGCAACGCTCGTCGCTCCACAAACGACATCGGTGGCCGTGTAATGATGGGTCTCTGGAGAGAGAGAGAGGGGGGGGGGGGGGGGGAGAGGAAGGGGAGGAAATGAGAGAGAGGGACGAAGGAAGAGCAGGAGACATTTCATGGAAGACTTTATGTCAAATATATGGTGTGAAAGACAAGACAAAGAATTCTGAGAAAGAGAATAGCTAGATAAGAGAGTTATCATTTTACTTGACCTTTCAGGAGGATTAATACATTAGCACAGTGAAAGAGAGATATCTCTCAAATGCATTACTGGTCCCATTTCTGCAGTATCTCTCTATTCTCTGCCATAAGCCTATTTGAAAGAATAATGACAGCAGAATATCTATTCCAGAGTGTCAGATGGACAGTGGAAAGAGAGACTTGGAAGAGGGAGAGGTGCTTGCAATGTACTATTCCACAGAGAAGGTGGCAGTAGGGACGAAAGGGTAACCCATGTTAGACCAGTGTGAGTTATTAATCTTCTTCTTGGCACTTTTTCCACTGATGACTGCACTTTACACACATTTAGCCCGAGTGCTACTTTGGGCTTTTAACTCAGCCGGGGCTAAGTGAACCCTCAACAGACACCCCAGCAACACCCTGCTCTCACACTCTCAGACCAAGATGGACACACATAATAACACAGTCCTACTTCACACTTTTTACTCTGTCTATTATTTCTACCTCACACCGTCTCCCTCTTATAATTTCTGTCTCATTTCCCCCACATTTTCTTTCAGTTTCTCACCACTTCTCTCTTCTCTCTCCCCCTCTCTGCATCGCTCTCTGGCTCTCTCCCCACCCTTGACCGTCTCTCTCTTTCTCCCCCTCCGCACTTGCTCTTCTCAGACCAATGTGAGTGGGCTCACATTGGTCTGAGAGCGGGTGGTTCTGTGAGGGAGGAGGACAGAGGATAGGTGTGGTCCCATAAGACAGACGCAGGCTCCATTTTTAGCGTCTATTTTGGAGCCAGGGGGAAGTCGGGCTCTGGTTACTGAGGTCAGTGTGGGGGCTAAAGGTTCTGTTTACACACTCAGGCTCAGCTCCGAGGAGGTAGCAGTCATCTCTGTCTTGCTGTCTCTCTGGTTTTCTGCAGTGACGCGTCCAGATAAAATCTGTTCCTATTCCTGACTAGACTTGCTGATGAAGCCACCACAGATAAAGTCAGTGTATGAGTATGCAAAAAGAAAGTGTACATTCTCAATTTTTCTCCTGAAACGCACAAACAAGTATCACCACAGTGTGAATGGCCCCCGTTACCTCTCCTCTCACACGGAGGCTGTATCTGTCGTCTATGCCATCTCTGGTGGCTGCATGCTGCCACCTAGTCCTCTACTGCTCCTTTCATTTAAAAGAAGCAGCACAGATGCAAGGACACCCGGGTAGGAGAAGAAAGACAGCAGCAGTGGTAGAATAAGAGGAAGATGTTTCCCCTTACAGTACAGTCAGACTACTGGCACGTGGGAACCCAACTTCAGAATAAAACAAAGAGTGTTTCAACACCCAGGGCTGTACGGTTTCAGAGTGAGAAGGAGCCACAACTCAGCCTTTGGACAAAACATATCAAGAAATTGGTATTTTCCCTGTTTTTTATGTTCTTCCTTAAATTGCCTCCTACACGCTGAGAGTCACGCTGACTCTGATTGACTCCACCCAGGGCTGTTGCGGTGACAGTATTACCGCCACACCGGCAGTCATGAGTCACGACCACAATACAATTCCACATGTTGAGTCACGGCGATCTCCTCTTATGCACTCTGGACATGCGTTGGTAGTATCCAACTCACTATCGACCATCAGGTCCTAATGGCCTGATACTCAGCCCTCCGTTGTCTCTAACCCCTCTGGTATCAATGCAAATGCAATCAAAAATCACGTCAAACACTTATCATCAAAACAGTATGATGCTTTTAAAACTCACCGCTAGGCTACTTTTACCTCCACAGTTTTTATGCGAGTAAAGTCATACCATATATATACATTTTAAAAATCATGACGGCTGTGATGGAAACAGGAGGTTACGGTACAATTATAGAAATGCCGACAGATTATTTGTTCGTTCGACATGGTAGGATCATTTTGTTAGGAATGGTGGTGGAAACGCCTTTATGTGCAAATATTGATATAAAACCATCATGTCAAAGTAAACTTGGAGTCATGTGATGACATGGTGTGTGGTCCTCCCACTAGGACTCAGGAAAGAATGCAGTTTATTAGGCTACAGATGAAATACATGATGAAGAACTTCGCAGGGTGGTGAAAGTGCATGGTATGAGCTTGATGCTCCTTTCCAATACATTTCGAGGTTCTTATTCTGGTGACATAATGATCAATGCTTGACTGCCGTTTGACAAATAAAAACATTAACACTCTTATTGTAACGGCAGTCTATTTCGTCCTCCTCATCGGACGAGGAGAGGCGAGAAGGATCGGAGGACCAATGTGCAGAGTGGTAAGTTTCCATGATATTTAATRTACACGAAAACMATACACGATACAAAATAACAAACRAACWWACCGTAACAGTCCCGTGTGGCACAAACACTGACACAGGAAACAAACACCCACAAACCAAACGTGAAACCCCGGCTGCCTAAGTATGATTCTCAATCAGGGACAACGATTGACAGCTGCCTCTGATTGAGAATCATACCAGGCCGAACACAAAATCCCAACATAGAAAAACACACATAGACAACCCACCCCAACTCACGCCCTGACCATACTAAATAAATAACAAAACAAGGGAAATAAGGTCAGGAATGTGACACTTATCCATGATCTCATCATGTAGACTAGCCTAGACTAGGGCTCCCGAGTGGCACAGCAGTCTAAGGCACTGCATCTCAGTGCAAGAGTTAACACTACAGTCCCTGGTTTGAATCCAGGCTGAATCACATCCAGCTGTGGTTGGGAGTCCTATAGGACGGTGCACAGTTGGTCCGGGGTAGGCCGTCATTGTATATAAGAATTTGTCCTTAACTGACTTAACTAGTTAAATAAAGGTTAAATAAAAAATGAAAATAAATTAAATACCTTCAGAACCTACCTGCGCTGTATCTGTGATCTGTTGGCTGAAGTTCACGTGCCAAAACCAGAGTAGGCACATATTTTCTTTCAGGCTACATTTTGCAACAAAACGAAAATCGGTTGAAAATGTGATAGAAACACATTGACCTTTAGATTTTTATTCATTACATGAAAACATAAGTGAAAAAGACCATTTTGTGTGCACTACGTCATCACGCACTGATGTTAATCTGCAACAAGTCAGTTTGGTGGAACACTCCACTGGTGGGAAAATGCACTTATGCGGATTTGATAATATTCACATGAAAATATGTCGTCATTTGGATGGAAACCTAGCTAATTTTGATGACACGTTTGAAGAAAGAAGTTACCTCATGCTACACTCCAAACGTTCTATCCATGAGTCTGGGAGAGAAGATATTGGCCTAGGCGATGGTGTTGGTACATTGATTGTGCAGGGCGGCTTACAGTGTTACCCTAAAGTTATAGTGAATTTGAATTTGATTTTGAATAGTCTAGTAATAAGGAATTTTTATATATTTTCATAATTAATAGGCTGTTATTACCTTTAGGTACAGAATATCTCACCACTGTGAGTTTCTATCTCCTCTCTCTCTCTCATTCCTTTCACGAGCGAGCAGAGATAGGGGCTGTCAATAGTAATTAAATATGTTTAGTTGTGAAAACATGTTACTATTGATGTTCCCGTACAGATTTCACTTGGTTTCCCAAATGAAGCAGTGGATAGCTGCAGAAACAGGGTTGGAGAGCTCATGGCATACAGAGTTTGGGCAGAATATCACCTCTGGCGCAGTGAAAGACTGCATGCTCATCAAACCGTGGTTGATGCGTCGAGTGAAGTAAGTGTTGTTATTAGCCCAGACATTTCTATATTCAATCCTGTGTGAAAGCAGACTTTTGATGGTTACCACTAAGAAAGAGGTTCCCAGCTGCTACTATATTTATTTCTCAGCTGCTAGTTTGAATCAAGCACATGCTCAGCTATAACACCGTTGTAGCCTACCCAGCATGATTGAAAAACAAACTGTGAGAAAAAGCGTCATCATTCGCTATTCGAGTGCATATTGATGACATGTTTTTTTCCCCTGCCCCTGTTAATACCCATTTGATAATGGGACATTTTAAATTGAAACTCATTTGACATAATAGTAAAAAGAAGATGAAATTGAGAATAGTCTGAAAATATCATCGCTTAATGAGAGAACAGCGTATGCAGCCTGGGGCAAGGAACAGAGCGCAAGCTTTTTTAGCGACTTTTTCAAATAGTCAATAGCCTATAGTCTCATCATGCAGCCCATATTTGTTTTAATTTATAAGACATTCTAAGGTTTGTATCATTCACAACTACTTTTGCCCAATAACTCTAAATCTAGCATATAGGACCTGTTTCAAATGTTCTCTTTCACACTCACTGTAGCCACTTCATATGCATACACGCTCTGGAATGGGAAATATATTCTTTCTGTTTTATTCAGCTATATTCAATTACTGTATTTTATTCTTATTTCAAATAATATAATATAAAGTAATGCCACGGTACTTGTAAGCATATCTTGTCTGCTAAATTAACAAACCTACAGCAGACTCGGTTCTTCTGAAATAAATGTTCTTCATATCATAACGGTTGTTTAGACCTGAATAAAATAAAAAATGGATTTATTGTTATGGTGTATAGTAAATGGATTTATTAAACTTTTCAAAATATAGATGTTCCAAAGGCGCGCATGTGCGGCTTGTATGTGTGGAGTCCTGGAGATGCTAAACATGTTTATGTTAATTAACTTCTCTGGGATATGTGGGACGGTAGCGTCCCACTTGGCCAAAATCAATCTTTCAGGAAATCACACATGAAAGACACCAAATTAAAGCTACACATGTTGTGAATCCAGCCAACATGTCTGATTTCAAAAAGGATTTACGGAGAAAGCACACCAAACAAATATGTTAGCTCAGTATATAGCCACAGAAAAACACAGCCATTTTCCCAGCAAAAGATAGTAGTCACAAAAAGCAGAAATAGAGATAAAATTAATCACTAACCTTTGATGATCTTCATCAGATGACACTCATAGGACATCATGTTACACAATACATTTATGTTTTGTTCGATAATGTGCATATTTATATCCACAAATCTCGGTTTACATTGGCGCCATGTTTAGAAACGCCTCCAAAATATCCGGAGTAATTGCAGAGAGCCACGTCAAATAACAGAAATACTCATCATAAACTTTGATGAAAGATACATGTTTTACACAGAATTAAAGATACACTTGTTCTTAATGTAACTGCTGTGTCAGATTTAAAAATAACTTTACATAAAAATCACACCATGCAATAATCTGAGACGGCGCTCAGATTTAACAACATTTCTCCGCCATGTTGGAGTCAACAGAAATACGAAATTACATCATAAATATTCCCTTTCCTTTGATTATGTTCATCAGAATGCACTGCCAGAAATCCTAGTTCCACAATAAATCGTTGTTTTGTTCGATAATGTCCATTACTTATGTCCAATTAGCTACTTTTGCTAGCATGTGTAGTACACGTGTCCAAACGCTCGCGCAGATGCAGGCAAACGTCGGACGAAAACTTCAAAAAGTTATATTACAAGTCGAATAAACTGGTCAAACTTAGTAGAGAATCAATCTTCAGGATGTTGTTATCATATATATCCAATAACGTTCCAACCGGAGCATTCCTTSATGTCTGTAGAAGTTATGGAACGCAAGGCGATATCATGAGGAAAGCGCATGACCAAGAACTGGCAATCTGCCAGACCAATGACTGAAACACCTCCCATCCGGCCCCACATCACACTAGAGGCTTCATTCAGCGTTCTACAGACTGTTGACATCTAGTGGAAGGCGTAGGAAGTGCAAACAGACCCACATATTACAGGGGATTGAATAGGCGATGACTTTAACATCGACCACTCTCAGAATTCTCACTTCCTGTTTGGATTTTGTCTCAGGTTTTTGCCTGCCATATGAGTTCTGTTATACTCACAGACATCATTCAAACAGTTTTAGAAACTTCAGAGTGTTTTCTATCTAATAGGAATAATACTATGCATATATTAGCACCTGGGACAGAGTAGGAGGCAGTTCACTATGGGCACGCAATTCATCCAAAAGTGAAAATGCTGCCCCCTATATCAAAGAAGTTAACAGTCAATTACCGTGCGACCGACAGTTATTCACATGACAATAACTGGCTGACAAAATTGTATGACCTCCACAGCCCTAACACCACCAAAGCTTTTTGTGACACTGTTTCTTTGTCTCAGAGCTGGGCTAACTTTAAAATGTAAAATGGCTGCCTTATTAAAGACGTGTCAGCAACCGGCTTTTCTAAAAAATAGTGGCACCCTCATCACTAAAGAGAGGAAAAGAAAGGGACAGAAAGATTGGAAGAGAGAGAGAGAGAAAGAAAGAAAAACAAAGCGCTGTGCTTTTCTTCAGCAGTAGCAGCACTAATAGCACGTGTCAAAGAGATAAGGGTGCTCGGAAGCAGGCTTGCACGTCTCCAAGGCTTTGATTTGTGCCCTAAGAAGGAAAGGAAATAAATTGTCTTACCCACATGTATGCACACGCACAATCACATAGGCATGCACCTGCACGTGGCGCGCACAAGCGCAAGAAAGCAGAAATGCACGCACTCACACAGGCGTGCACACTCTCTCACATACTCTCTCCCTTTCTAACTCAAACACACCTACATGTACCATACAGTACATATCTGCCTGGCTGTACATTGTCTCTAGTCTCCACCTCTCCTCCTAATTGCCTATTAGGCAGCATGGCAGGGGGTGAAGGTGTGCTGAGCTCTAATGTAATATCCTATAATGCAATGCATGTATGTATGTATGCATGGTTAGCCTTGTCAGGGCAGAGCAGGGCAGGCAAATCAAAAGCTGCCCAGCATTCCTTCGGAGCTGACGTGTGTCGGGGCCTGGGTCTGGGTCAGGGCCCTGCTGCCTCCTCTAATGGAGATAACATTCCCCATGTACACAGGGCGTTGCTCCACCACCACCACCACCACCACCACACAGGCACAGTACTGTATAGGAGGAGAGGAGATGGCATGGCAGCCTGAGGGAGCAGGGACAATATGTGGAAAATCACAAATGAAAGACAGGAGTAGAGCGGGAGGAGAGCACGTGCCATTAACCAGAACAAGACTGCTGTCTGGCTTCGGTTTCAGGGCACACACTTGCATGGATAGACAGATGCACGGGCTCACACACTCACATATCACACACTCACACATCACACACTCACACATGCACTATACATTTATGTACATTATACATTCAGACAACCACATTCATTCCTGTGTCTATTTTATGCAGGTTTGAAAAGAAAAACATGTCCCTTGTGTTAGTTCTACCTGTAATATTGTGATAGACAGACAGGGAGGAGGGAAAGACCGAAAGCAACACAGCGAGAATAGGAGGAGCAGACAAAAGAGAGAGAGAGAATGACTAGACTAGATAATTAGAGAAAAAGAGAGGGAGCAGACAGCAAGAAAGAAAATAGACAGATTGAAAGGGGTTTTGACGGATAAAAGAGAAAGGAGAGACAGACAGACTGCGACAGGCGGTGAGAGTGAAAGGAGAGAGTGAGCGGGAGACATGAGAAGATGAAAGATGAAGTGGCATCGAGGAATGTTAAGTGTAGCTTAAGCGTGTGTACAGAGTATGGGATTTATGGCTAGCACACGCTCAGGGCGAAATAGTTTGAGAATTATTAAACGACTTCAATTAAAGTAATAAAAGAGATGAGAGGGGGAACACCGCTGCCCCCCAACACTGATTTTTATATGCTCTCCTATTCTCACGGTCCCTCCATCATCTGGGTCATTCCACGAAAAAAGTGCCTTTCGCATTTGCACCCCTTTGCTATTTTAAGGAGAACTTGTGCACCAATATTGAATTGTGAAAGCCTGTTAAATTAAATGAAGTGTTCTTTAATACAGACCACATGGAGAATTCAATAAATCACATTTTTATTATGAATAAAGGCGCGGCAAAGTGCCAAAATTCAGCGTTTGCCGTGTCCTCCCATCAACCCTGTGTCACTATTAGGAAGATTTCAACCCCCTTATTCCCCCAAAATTCCATGTTTGACCATCATTCCCCCTAGTTATTGTGTTGCTTTGACAGTCTTTTCTGAAGATTACATTTATTTAATGTCGTGATTTATTTACGTATGTCCCTCATTTCAAGGTCAACCCAGTTACGTGTCCTGGACTTTGGTTTCAGTACACTGAAACTATGCCTTTTTAAATCGTTTTTTCAAAAGAAACAATGAACACCTAATAATCAAAACATAGTGTAAAAGCAAATTAGGTTCTTCTACTCTTTTTGGTCATTTTTTGGTCAGTTTTGTGGTGGAAAACTGAGCGGGTCGAGCGTTTGAAAATGTTGTAATTTAGCGGACACTCTTACCCAGAGCGATTAACAGTAGGGAGTGCATATATTTTCGTACTGCCTATGAACGTTACCCATAGATAGACAGGCTAGAAATGTTCCAGCAATTTCATCTTTTTTGTTGTTGTGAAGCTTGTATTCAATTGCCACTCCCTGTTGCACACAACAACTTACATTCCTCCTCTCACGGGGAGATTTATGGCGGATTTAACACGGAATCGTCAACCCTGTTACAGTCAACCCTGCTACTTTATTTGGCACTTATAGGCACATGCTATAGTCATTTCTTTATTTAAAACTCTTGAGATGGGAAAACAGTTTTTTATTAAGTTGAATGTTCAAATTAGGTGTCATTAAAAAAATAAAAAAAACACTTCTCAAAAGGCACCAAATTGGTGGAACGACCCATCTCTCTTCTCCTCCTCTCCACAGAACACCCTCCATCCCTTGCTCTTTAATAGACTCTTACCTTGATTACCAACACAAACGTCTCTCGTTCACACAGCCTCAGAGGCCAGTGGAAAAGGAATACTTTGTGCTCCTCTCTGTTTTACTGCAGCATTGTAAGGAAGCTCTAAAATTTCCTTTTTACTTTTAAAATGTATTGTACGTGGTTAAATATGTTTTAGAAAGATGAAAGTTGTGGTAAAAAGATACTCAAATTATTGAATCCTCAAAGGAGGTCCAATATGCTGATTGGATTTCCGACACGACAGAGAGGAGAGGGAGAAATAGAGAGAGAGAGAGAGAGAGAGATCAAAACCTTTCCTCCAGCAAAACATCTGTAGCCGTCCATTTAAAGTGTAATGAAAGCAGATTCCTCCATGAATACTCCCAGAGGGAATTGCACAGCCATGTTTTTAGAGCATGGGATTTGTTCTACGACACCAGATCTCAGTGTAGGCAGTACTCGGCAAATCCCTCCCAAGCCATCAACGCTCCAATTGCATCTCACCAATTTGGACAGGAATCTTATTTTTGTCTATTCTCCTCCGGCACGCAGACAGCCCATGGCCAGCACTTTGTCTTTATGTGTGTATGCGTGTGTAATTAGTTTGGCTTTGGGAGTGTAATATTGAGCCGCGATATTACAGCATTTACGGCTTACTTTAGAGCCATCATTTGGAGGTTATGGGGAGAGGTTACGAGGGTGGACACTCGCCAGAGGGCCTTGCATATTTGATTATAATCACTCTGGACCCATAAAACCCCATGGTGTTTTTCTTCCCGGCAGCAGACGAACCTGGGAGTGGACAGAGGGATGGGGATGTGATGAATTGCAGCCAGGGCAGTGGTAGTGAGGATCCCATGGAAAACAGATGGAGGTCAGGATAATCTAGAGGTCACAGGAGAAAGTGTAGACACATGCATGAATGTGTGGCAAGAGGGGCAGGGAGAGGGCTCAACATGTATGTATGACAAAGAGGGGCAGAGAGAGGGCTCAACATGTATGTATGGCAAAGAGGGGCAGAGAGGGGGTCCAACATGTATGCTATCATACCAGGGTTTCCATGGTTTCCCCCAACCTGACACTTAACTAACACTACTGATTGGTTTGAGAGGCCACACACCCTGGTCTAAATGAGAATCTGATTGAACGGCAAGTATACTGTACAAATACAGCAGGTGTGTGGTCTTCCTGGAGCCTGCTTGGACACCCTGGCTATAGTCTGGACTCAATGCTATAATGCCACAAAGGCTAATTGGGAACGTCAGAGAAACGTCTGTGTCACAGCTGGGATCTAACGGCTAGGATCTAACCACAAGATAACCACTGTAAAATGGACTGGAGTGGGCCATATCAAATGGGTCTAAATGGCTTTAAGGAAACTCAATTGTATCGTATAGGCATGAAATGGCATGCATAACAACAGTGCTATGCATGACAGTCGATCATTAGCTCACGATGCTAATTTGATGGAATATTATGGATATTCTTCTGGCGTCACAAGTAGATGATAATGCTCAAGATAGATAGCCTCAAGATAAGTATATGATCAAAGCAGAGCATTGACTTTTACAGCACGTGAATGTTTAATATATACAGTAAAACCATTTGAATCTTCATAGAGCTCTTCAAACAGTCTGGTACGTGACTTAACACGCCTTTGGCTCGGCAATAGAAACCTTTGAACGCTCTGCTATTCTCACACATTGGAGTCTTTACTTTGGAGCGACTGATAATGGGTCGTCTAGTGACAGAGGGTCCTGACATCCTCTTTCTGTGAACGCTTCTCAGAGGACGTGACATCATCAGTGACATCGTCACATCCTTCGGATGATTATGGATTCATGGCACAAATATCTTGCATGTCCAATGGAGAATGTATTAATTTACATAAAACTCTCTTTCTCTCTCCCCTCCCCCTGTCACTGGGTAAAATATTATTCTCCCCTACACATTTGAACCTGCCTCTTCTAAAAGATTAAATGGCGCCTAGATAGGCCGTGTTCTTTCACTGCCGTGTCAGAAGTCTGTATTGATCCAGAGTATGATTGAACGTACATAGTCTCCAAGAGAAATATAGAACATATTTCAAGTGCATTCAAGATATGGCTCTTTGTTTGTAGGCTTTTGTGTGAGAAAGTATGTTGAAATTAGTACAGAAAGAGATCCCGTTGAGAAATGGATCTGAAACGAGCCCAGACGTATGTATTTATAGCATGCAGAGTGACGTTTTTGCACCGCTGCCACCAACCATGAAGATTTTCCCCTTATTTTCGCCAGGAAGTGGTAGTTATAGAGAGGAAAAGAAGGGAGGAAGAAGAGGAGGTGGAGGAGAGGGAGTAGAGGTGATGGATTACACCGAGAGCAGGAGGAAGGCAGAAGTGTGTCAGGTTGGGGAAGCAGGGAGCACTTGAGTTTTTAACTTTGCAGCCGGCCTCTCCTGGCGCTCGTCAGCAGGTGTTTGACTGTAGCACAGGGGCTGCCGACGGTAATGTGAAGACACCAGGAGAGCAGAAGCATCCTAACCACCATGATAAATTATTCCTCCTTCTCTTCTCCTCTCTTCTATTCTCTAACACTCTCTCTTCTCTCCCCTTGAGCTAATGGGTTCTCCATGCCAGAGGTATTTGGTATTTTATTAGGATCCCTATTAGCTGTTGCGAAAGTAGCAGTTCCTCTTCCTGGGGTCCACACAAAACATTAAACATGACATAATACAGAACATTAATAGACAAGAACAGCTCAAGGAAAGAACTACATGCATTTAAAGTGTGTGCCTTAGGTGAGAGATGTGGTAACAACTCAGACATGCATGTACACGCACGCAAGAACGCAGGCGTGCGCACACACACACAGACACACACACACACACACACGCACACACACCCTTTGACATGGTCAAATCAGGTGAGAATGAGTAAGAATGTGTAAGAACAAAGGATAGGTGATAACAGAGCAAACTACTTCCTTCTATGATCTTTGTTTACCTTTTACTCAGCCACTCTCTTTGTCTTTCAATCTTTTCCCTCCATTCCTCAATGACCTCGTGACACCTCAACATAATTAGTTTCTCTTTAGTTCTAACTTTGATAGAATGTGATGACGTTTCAGAAACTATTTCAGCACACACATGAAAATGTTGTTCTTGTCATGGTGAATCAAATGAAAATGTAATTAAAATCAAAAGTTTTAATTTGACTAATTTGACTTTATCCTCCCAGCGAAGTCTGAATATGTATCATATTACACATTTCAACAGCTATACGAATATTTAGCTTGTTGCCAAGCCAGTAGTCATTCTGAGGTAATTAGAACTCAGCCAAGAAGTATGATCGTGGTATTTGCACGAATGTTTCGAAACAGACAAGCTTGTGTAAGCTGGTATCACAACATGACTAATTTGCTTTGGATAAAAGCGTCTGCTAAATGGCATATATTATATTATTAATACACCATTAATTGTGTCTACCATCACAAGCAACTATTTCACCATTTAAAAATCCCTGACACCAACTACGTCAAACAAGTCAAGAACTGTACTGTATCTTCATTATGTTTCCAAACTGACATGCCTTGATTTTCTTGGTAGACATTTTTTTTTAATTAAGGGTTTCTTTACCCATTACAATTTGAATTATTGGTTACGTCTCTGCATCAGATATTTATTTTGTTCGAATTTAAACCAGAAAGCATTTGAATCAAATACCGCTCTCATCCGTGACTAATTCTTCAGACACTTGTGCTGTCTATTGCAGCTCATCTGGTGGGGACACTGGTCACAGACTCATAGTTCACATATCTCTTTATTCGTCCCGTTGTTCTCTCTTTCTCCATAACTCCGTCTCTCTAACACAAGCTCAAGGCTAAATATCTGTCACCTTTCTTTGCCCTACAAAGAGTTACTCAACACCCGTGGTGCGTATTCATCATTCCTTCACAACCAGTGTCCTTTTGGTGGCTGAGGTATTTTAGTATTTTGTGGTGTCATTATTAATAGGAAACAGTCGTTATATACATGTTATATCCTGAAGCCCATGTGATAACTATTTAAAGAACCATGACATTATCTTACTGTACTGTGGTAATTATTTTCTTGCGTCCAAAGTTCTCCCATAGAAAATGCAACGAGCTGAATATGGAAAGCTACATCTTTTCCTACCGCTGCCAAATGAATTTGACATCGTCATGATCAGAAGTCAAACCAGGCGGCTCTCAATGCATTGAATGGTCACCACCATCTGGGTGCAATGGACACATACACAGTGCCAGTTGAAGACAGTACATAAATGTTAGCTACAAAAACACCTACGATACAGCATAAACATTCTGAAAGAACCTGCGATGCGCTTTCCCCATATTCACAATTGATTAAATTGGGTCACATCCCTTTATATAACCCACATCTCTATAACTGACGACTCACATGGAGAAATCCCTTCTTGTGCTACTGACATCAAGTCAAATCGTGGATAGAGTTGCTGACAGTTCATTAGCTATGTCTTATGAAGACAATTCCCCTCTGAGAAACTAGCTACGAATGTATAGCCACAAATGCGCTGTATGTGTAGCTGCAGCTAAGGTGTGAGCTTTGGATCAATACAAGCTATCCAGACAGTTATGGTGTGTTCTGTGGCCTCCCTTTCTCTCGTCTCTGTCTAATCTCCCATTGTTTCAGAGGTGGTTGTCAAACCACTGAGCTTAAACAATCAACTAGGTTTTCCTCGATAGCTCCACCATTCTCGGATCTAAAGATATGGTAAGGATATATATTTGGCTTTGTCAGGTGAGATCTGCTGTCAGACTGGAATCCACACACACACACACACATGCAGGCACACACACGTATGTATACACACATACACAGACCACCAGCAGCGTATGACATCAGGTGTCTGATTTCTGATAAGAACTTGGAGAAAAAAAAAGCTTCTGTGGTTGAAATCAAAGCTGGGTAATCTGCCGTGGTAATCATAGTGGCAGTTCAGGTGAAATTAGTTCTGCTGATATGCTCTGATCTTTTAAAGTATGGGATGTATATCAACCACCGACTGGATGGATTTAGAATGTCTATCTGATTAGATTGGAAATCAAAGCCCTGGGAATGCCCGATGTGTGACGGATTGCTGAAGCAAAGGTGAACTTCTACTCTTAACACAGGCATCTTGGATTTAGCATGACTTGGGTTCCTTTTTTTTTTTAGTTCTTGAGCTCCAGAAAAGGTTCAGATTCGAAGCTCTTCTTCCCTTCTGTAGGCTTGTCCTAAACATATAGAAGAAGCCATTGAACATGTGCATCTTTGGCAGCTAGCCCAAGTTCTTTATTTAACATTGGAGCCACGTACAGTATGCACATCCCCTGAGTGAATGAGGAACGGAACAAATAGAGAACCTGTTCTGATGAAATATAGGTTAAAACACTGTTGACCTTTACATGTTTAATGTAGTCCAGTGTACACACAGGCACTTAAATATAGCTTTCACTTAAATCTGTGTGTTACCTACCGGGCTGACTCCCTGGCCTCCATTGTTCAGTCTCTCCTGCGTTCTTGTCTGACCGATCATCAATGTGCATCCAAGTATTACTGAAAGCCATGCACTGTGCCAACATGAGTGTGTGTGTGTGTGTGTGTGTGTGAGAGAGACACATGAAGTAGATGCACAGACACACACATACAGACTGAATCATCAGTGGCTTAGCAGGATTGTTATGTTTTTGCCATAGGGCAGAGAGAAAAACGTGTAGTTTAATACATGGAGATCCTATTAAATTACAAATTCCTAATTCTATGATTTAAAAAAAACTAATCTCATGCTATTTTTCTAATTTTGCCATGAGGCTGAGAGAAAATGTTGCTGTTTTTGAGCTAATTTCCTGTAATTCCCTCAAAGAAATTCATGGCTTATGACATGTTCATATGCTATCTGGGGGGCCCAACCTCCAAGGGGAGGAGGGTTTGGGGGCCCCCAAAGATCATGGGGGGGAGGGGGGTGCTACGCCATTGAGACTCACATGCACTGACACACAGTTTGATTTACAGTAAACTTGGATTCCATGTTTTATCTTAATTGGTCAGCAGAATTGGTAATTTGATCCTGATGCATGGCAGAGCCTCTCTCTGTTATGATGCGAGCGGGTATGGAGGATTGGAATCCCTAATCAGCAGCCCATCCTTTGAGGTTGGACATAATAGACAAGCTACTCTCAATGAGCTGCAATCAGCGGACGGGTTGTGTTGTGTGTGTTTATTTTCGTGAGGGCTAGACAAAATATAATACCCCCTCCATTAACATTCTCCATCTAGAGGCATAAAGGATCAAGGAATATACAGTAGAGAAGCCTACCCCATGAAAAAAAGAATCAGGGTTTCCATTTAGCCTGTTATGAATATGATACCCTGCCTTAATTGTATTGCTTTTGTGACACATCCTGCACAGATGCCTATCCCAATCCTTGGCCAGTCTATGGTAGCCTAGTCTACTGCATTGAATCCAGACCCTACAAGAGACAATTCCATAGCTCCCACAGGTCCCCCATCCATGTGTGCCAAATGCCCAGCCCATTATTGTCCCACTGTATGGTATTGTAGCTTATTCTACTATATTGAATCCAGCCAAACCAGAGGCAATCCCCTAGTAAAGCAGGCAGGCAGGGTCATGGACAGAGGTATTGCCAATGCTGCAGCTCATGGACAGAGGTAACATCTGGTGTCCAATATAGTGGAGTCGTCTCACCTTATTTTCGAGGACATACTGGGCACTGACGAAATTGGTATATCCTGTGTTTTAAG
This sequence comes from Salvelinus sp. IW2-2015, assembly GCF_002910315.2. Lineage (NCBI taxonomy): Eukaryota > Metazoa > Chordata > Actinopteri > Salmoniformes > Salmonidae > Salvelinus > Salvelinus sp. IW2-2015. The sequence goes on along the minus strand of NC_036875.1, from coordinate 13,692,608 downwards.
GCCAGGCACCACAGGTTGAATTTTTATTTTTATTTTTATTACAGCTCACTAATAACTGACCAATTCCTGGGTAGCACATCATTGGTAGCACATCATTGGTAGCACATCATTGTTAGCACATCATTGGTTCTCTATTGGCACGTGAGAGCGATACATTATACATTTAATCAAAACTGTTGCACCTACAAACGTATTCAGTCTGAAAGGTGGCAAGTGTAACGTTCACTTTATGGATGATGTAGTCTTGTCCTTATCCGACGCCTAGATCTTGTGCTAGGTCGGGGCAAGATTTATTTTTCTAATGCTAACAACCCTGTTAAAAATCCAGTATGTGTTTCTCGATAACGGCTGCACGGATCATGACGAGATGTGGGGAGTGTGTGGTGTACCTCCAATCAAGTTGATTTGCAAGGTTTCATATTGGCTTAGATATGATGTTAGGGAGATTTGAATTTAACATTGAGCATCAACCTGAGCCTACTATAGTTGGGTCTCAATGGAAGAGCAGGCAAAACAACTGGAGGAATGGGCAGCATGCTTCTTAATGGAAAAATGTCTGTAAAACTAAGAATCTGCTTCTCTAAAAATCCTCCCCAGCCAGCTTCACTAATGCTGGTTGGACAGGCTGTGGCTTTCACTTGGACAACCAACTCAGGGGTGACCAACACATTGACCATGCAGTGAAAAAGGCTTCAAAGTGTCTCCACTTCTTGACTGTGACGGCAAGAAACAGCTGATGACCTTGTGGAAATCTGAACCACTTTGATCCGACCATGCCTGGAGTGTGCCAGTGTGTTGCTGGTGGGCTACACAAAGAAGCAGCAAGCTGCACTGGACACGGTACAGAAAAAAGGAAGCAAGATAATAACAAAAAACAGAGACATCCCACTGACACTTCCACCACTACAGTCATGGAGAGAGTAAGCAACAGTAAGATTGGTCACTGACATGCACCAACCTGACCACCCTCTCTACATGGTCTACTACCACATAGAAAAGAAGACAGCACCCTGAAATCAGAACCAACTGTCCAGCATCAACACAAGGACAAATAGGCAGAACAAGTCTGCCATAGCCACCGCCATCAGACTTTAATAACCAAATATGACTTTTAAACTGTGATTTATTTTAAGCTAGGATCTTTTTAATTGAATGTAATGTTTTTTTTTTTAAACTATTGTCTAAATGTAACTGTGCATTCTGCATAACTCAGTCTTGTCGAATGTGAGCAAGAATGACATAAAGCAAATGAAAAAGGCAGGCAGACAGCTCCCTTGTCCTCTCACCACCACTTCCTCCACTACAGGCTTTTGCCGACTTTACGTCATGTCAGGAACTCGACCTTCCTACTGAGAAAAATGCACATGAATGCCGCTCCAACTTGTAATTACAACTAGGAAACTCGGATATGATCTCCGGACCCCGATCTTTCCCACATGCTGAACTCAGACATCACGCACCACTGAAAATGGAAACAAACATGGCCGTGATTTCGTCTGTCAATGGTGAGAATGGTTCTTGCGCTCCTTCCGAGCAGGTCACACGTAAGCCACAGCAGCACGCCAAGCCTCCTTCCCTCAACCTGCCATGTTATTGTATGTGGTATTAGAGTAAACAACACAGTTGAGTTCAGCAGCTTTTTAGAGATGGTCAGGGAGGGAAGAAAGAAGTGTTTAGTCAGCCCAGATAAACACACAAACAAACTGGCGAGCAGGGTTAGATAGAAAAGATCTCACTCTCTCTCAAAGAAGTCGGGGCAGATGCCTTATTTACATTTTCCATCCGGTGCGTTTTAAATTATTCCTGGAACAAACTGCTGACTAGTTGAACCGTGCAACCTTGTCATTTTCCCCATTGTCTTAAAACAGACATTTGATTGTTTATCAAATCCCATATTCCGCCCTGTTATTTTTGTTTACGCAGTAATGGAAACACTTTCCTCCAATGTGTACCATAACGGATCCCAACAACAATTTTGATCTCTCCCGGATCAGGAAAAGGAAGACCAATACTGTGAAATAAATCTCTTTGAAATGGTAGAGTAAGGATAATACAGTATGGAAAACATGGTTTTGGTGAATGACAGACACAAACAGTTTAAAAATACTACAAATAACTGCTTTTATTCATACGGTTGCTACGCTGAGAAAACATGGGGATGTTGAGGGAAAATCAAATTTCCCTTGACTTTCTCTCAACACGCTATGGCTAAGGAATCAAATGCTTAAAGGCATGGGAGAGAATACTAAGCATTACTACCATAGCCTTACCCCTCTCTATACTCTTGTCCCCTCTCTCCATATTGGTGATGTAGTAATGCTACTGTCCCACCGCCTTTACACACAAAGATACAGCCGCAAGAGAATACTAATGGACATCGATCTCTGTGGAGACATAACATTTCAATCATGGGGACAGTTTCCTCCAAGCCTCAAAGGTTATTACAATCAATGCACAATAACCGTAATAGTTATTGACCTAAGCTTGGAGATTTTTATTTTATTTTAATGAAGGGTTACTGTGGACTAATCAGCGATGATATCAGTTTTCCAGCTTATTTCTGGGGCCTTTGTGGAAAGTGATGGTTTATTTGTACCTGCAGAGACAGGAAAATAAAAAAGAACAGGGAGTTAACTTAAGACACCTCGCTGAATATCCTTAGCACCATTTTAGAGACGCTCAACCCCCCAGGGGGGAGAGAGAGAGGGTATAGGGATAAAGGAGGGAGAGAGGTAATGAGTGAGGGACAAAACAGGGTTGGGGGTGGTGAACGCAATGCAATTTCTGCGTGCGACTCTAGCGCCACTGACGAGCTGAAAATTGGTTTTAGCACTGAATTTCTCACCTTAATTAAAATGGGGAAAACTCCTCTTCCACTTTCAACTTCTACACAGGAAGTGACAAAAGAGGTCTGGCTTCCCTACACAGCTTGCTGCTAGATACACTAGATGAACTACAGTGTTCTAACAAGGTGTTGACAAGGGAGGTTAGGACTTCTGTTTAACCACTAGGTGCTAACTCTGAACGGGGATGTGTTGTGAGCCAAACTGCACCCCTGGTTCTAGTTGTGCCTTTGCCAGGTGCTAGGCCTGTGTTGTGTCCCCCCTCTGCTCAGAGTGGCTTATTTACCCTACCTGCAGCCCTCCACACGTAGCATAAACAAACCATGGCCATGCCAGCTAGCAAGCAGTCAATGGTGGCCTAGTTTTAGCCTAGCTAGCACTCAAGCCAATAAATCATCCATCTTATATCTGCCCATGATTTATGGCTGTGTGGTAGATTCCCCTTTGTGTGAATTGATCGTTATTGCACGGTTTTAAAGTGAGAGCCGGAGATAAATACTGGGGCGTGGATGTCACAGCTCTGCCTTGAATATGAGGTGATTTTCCTTTCATTTGAGGTAAACCTTAAGCAAATATTGTATATTGAACAAAAATATAAATGTAAAGTGTTGGTCCCATGTTCATGTGGAAATTAAAGATCCTAGAAATGTTCCATATGCACAAAAAGCTTATTTGTTTACATACCTGTTCGTGAGCATGTCTCCTTTGCCAAAATAATCCATCCACCACAAAGCTGTGGCATATCAAGAAGTTGATTAAACAGAATGATCATTACACAGGTGCACCTTGTGCTGGGAACAACAAAAGGCCACTCTAAATGTGCAGTTTTGTCATACAAGACAATGCTACAGATGTTTCATGTTTTGAGGGAGCGTGCAATTGGCATGCTGACTGCAGGAATGTCCACCAGAGCTGTTGCTAGATAATTTAATGTTCAATTCCAGGGGCGATGGGGAGGCAGGCGTGTAGCCTGGGTCTTAGAAATCAGATCCTGGTTCTCCTCTGGTAAATCCCCTTGACGAACACAGTCCGGACTTTCCACCATAGTGATGTTGACAGACATCGCGAGACACCTCCCCTGACACTCCTGCGAGCAACCCAGCAGTCTCCTCTAGGGCCAGGAAATAACAGAGCTATGCAAACTCAGCCAGGGAGACCTAAAACAATGGGGTGCCTATAATCAAGAAGGTGATTTGTTCGGAATGAGTGTCCTGGGTCAGCAAAGAAACAGCAACAGTAATGAGATGTACGAGCCCTGTCCCTATTGGATGATTATCTAAGGCTCGAACCGGAATGGGTCACCCATTCCGGTTCGAGCCTTAGATAATCGTCCAATAGGGACAGGGCTCGTACATCACATTACTGTTGCTGTTTCTTAGGGGAACCAAAGGGATGTGTAATGCAGTGGCCGGTGTGCTATCTAAAAAACTCCCGGCAGCTCCAGAATCAGAGCTAACGTCAGTGAAGGGCGAGAGAACTCAGGGAATTTAACGGAAAAACACACTGGTTGATTTGACAGACAAGGTGAGGAGACCTTGCCTCCTACCTGAGTTAACACAGGAGAAAACCCTGGCTTGTCATCTCGCCTCCTAGGGGATAGAGAGCAGGCCGGGGAGAAATGACCCCATTCTCCACAATAGAAGCAGAGGCCCAGATTACTCCTGCTCCTATGCTCTACCTAGGGCAAACGTGCCGAGCCCACCTCCATCGTCTCTGGCCACGGAGCAGGTGTAGCCATGGGCTCCGGAGTTCGCGCAGGTTTACTTCGGGACTGCAGGAGGTTGTCCAACCGGATTACCATGCTGATGAGCTGGTCGGGTGACAGGTTGTCATCACGGCAGGCTAACTCCAGCTGTACCTCCTCCCGCAGTCCACTGCGCAAAACTGGTGACCAGAGCCAACTCATTCTATCCAGTGGAAGCCGCGATAGTCCGGAACTCCAGGACGAACTCCGAGGCAGTCCTTTCTCCCTGGCATATTCGGAATAGACACTCACCCCCCCCCCTCGGCCCTCCACAGGATGATCAAACACCGAGCAGAAGAGGGTGAAGCACTTGTAGAACTCGACCTCAGGTCCGCCCGTCTCCCAGAACGCGGCACCCAAGTCCAGAGTCCGTCCGGTCAGTGCTGAGATGACGATGGCAACCCTGTCGCTTCCGGAAACAGCCCAGGCGTAGTGAGCGAGGTACAGGTCACATTGTAGGAACCCCTTGTATCCTGCTGGCGTGCCCTCGAAGCACTCCGGGAGTTACAGGGGTATTCCGCAGACCGGCGCCGATGGACCAGAGATAGGTCGTGGTGTGGGAGCAGGTACCGGAATCGGTGCTGGAGACTGAAGGGACTGCACATTCCACTCCAAGCGCAGGATGGTTACCAGCACACTGTACATGGCGACCCCGAGTCTGGAGAGACAGTCCTCTTGGTGCTGTACTGTCCCTACAATGGTCGCAAGCTCGGCCTTCCCTGCTGTCTCCATATGTCGGGTCTATTATTCTGTCATGCTGGTATAAAGGTTTTGGAGACAGGCGCAGGAATACATAATCTGAGTTTTTAATACACCCAAAACAAACACATATACAAAACACTGGGATGTTCCCAAACAAAAGAGTGAGGGTACACCTCGTAGAATAACACGGGACGAGACCTGTACTACACAATGCACAAAACACGCAGCACAGGCTGAGACAAGGCATAGGTACTCACACCACCAACGGACATGGGAACAATAATCGACAGCCCAATGGGGAAAGAAAGGGCACATTTATACAAATACAGTCAGTGGGGAATTGGAACCAGGTGTGCGTAATGACACAGTTCAGTGCAGCCTAGAAGGCCTGTGACGTCGACCTCCGGAACTGGTGAACAGAATGAGCAGATCTGTGACATCTATGGTAATGAAGCCATTATTCCAGGTCTCTCTTGAAAAATTATATTATATGTTTTTTATTTCAACAAGACTAACCTGGTTAAATAAAGGTCAAATAAATAAAAAAATCTGTTCTTATCACATTCAGTTACTTTCGCATTAAGTTATCTGAATGATAGCAATTTCTAAAGATCATCTTTTCCTACCATCATCATGATGGATCCTTAACGGTTGCACAGTGAGGGTTTCTGCTGAGCTCTGTTGGTGAAGCTGCTCCCTCATAAAGCCTTTATCATCGTGCTTACTTTTAATGGCCCTCCAAAAGGAAATGTTGAGATCATTGTTATTGATAAAATCATTAAGGAGATCACGTCACATCACCCATACAGGATCAAGAGATCATTTCCCCGACATTATAATCAGCACTCTGGATCAAGGCTAGAACAAGTCAGTGACACCAAGGATGATTGAGAAAAAGCCCATTTCCTGTTCAGAGTTGAAGAATGACAGGGGATGTATGTCAAAGCAAAACATTCAATTATCCTAAGCTGGTTTACCCAAGTGATTGCCCTGTTGATGGAGGAATTGGAGATCGAGACAGGCAGATGAATTGGAAATGGCGGACTGGAGGTCGTTTACGATTTTGTGTGAAATTTTGAGGTAAGTTGACGTTTCCTCTTTTGCGGTGACTGCTGAGGAGGGAGAAGTAAATTGCTCCTCATTTGCTTGGACCTGGTTTGGAAATGTGATGAGGGAAAATTACACATCACACCTGCCCTCGTATTTAGCCAAACGTGCCTTAAACCATAATTCTCATTCGCAGAATGTAATCCATTCACTCAGGTATGGAGTGTGTGTGTTCATTTAGGCCTGTGTTTGTGTTCATTTAGGCCTGTGTGTGTGTGTGTTTGTGTTCATGTAGGCCTGCGTGTGTGTGTGTTCATGTAGGCTCTGTAAAGTGTGTGTCCTGGGCGGCTATCTTTTTACTGTCTGAGAAATGATCAGAGGAAGCATGTTCAAATTGCTGCCACATTGCATTGTGGGTAGAGAGAAAACATTCTGTTCGTGCTTGGGGCTAATCGGACTGTTTGGTCTTGTTTTCAGAGTCAAAAAGTAAATTGAGTGATTAAACTCTTTAAACTTTGACCTTAAGTATTCTTTATGGGAGCGGGTAGAGGTAACTCTGGGGTCATGGTCAGATTGACAGGCAAACACACGTCTGTGGGAAATGGGGATTGGACTTGAAGGTTGTAGGTTTATGGAACAGAAATCTGTAGAGAGAGAGTGGAGGCGGTGTGGATTTTGGAACTTGGCTTAGCAAAGGGTGTTCTGACATTAGAGATTCAGCACAGGGTCTCTCTGTAGGAACTCAGCTTACCCTTCATTGAGAGGTTAACACATGAGCACACACACGCACAAACACATGCACACACACGCACGCACAAACACATACGCATGCACACACACAGCCCAGGCTTGATCCTGTTCCACCTCTGAAAACATATGAAACACTAATATGTTCCTCTGACAGGGTAACACTATCTCCCTTGCGCTCCACACGCATGCACGCACACACACACAAACACACACACACACACACACACACTATCTACACACACACACACACACACACACACACACACACACATGCACTCTTTCTGCACATTTTCTCATCTCCTGCTCTGTGAGGAGCTCTCCTTCACACTCAGGACCTTCTGCAGTCATGCATTAACATTTGAAAGGAAGGTCAAACATACATTTGGCAGACAGTGCACCGGCAGAATTGAATCACACAAGTAAACCTGTCATGCCACTGGCCTCCTGCAGGTAGCACATTTTTGATCTCCAGGCCGCTGCTCAGCATGAACATTGCACATCCATGTGAACACAGATGTGGACTCTACACCGCATGAATTGTTTATGATTTTTACATATGTATCTTTGACACATGGAAACTTTGTGTGGGTTGGAGAAGTGATGAAATGAGATCAAATGTTGTCCCAGAGGTAATTTGATCAATACCCTGGTCCCCTCTCATTTTTGTTGTTGTTGTTTGTGTTAGTAGGAACTACCTTTTCTTGTCCATTGTCTTGTTCTTTGTCTTGTTCTTTGTTTTCCATTCCCTCTTTGTACTTTATAAAGAAAAAAGAGGAGAGGAGAAAAAAGTAGAGGAGAAAAGAGTTCTAGCCCTGCTGTGCTCAGTAAATGGAGAGAGAACCCCGCTGACGTCCTTTAAACAAAATGGTGCCCGTTTTACCCAGAGGCCATCTGTTGCTTTCAATGGCGACTGCCCACCATACACTCAGCCTTTCTCCACCTCTGATTATTGCAAGATGGCGCCAACAGACAGGGCAGCTCTGCTTCTAGCTTCTAAGCAACTTTGCAGTATTTTGTTATTTTGTGTGTTATTTCTTACATTATTAGCCCAGGAAATTGTTTGTGTTATTACATACAGCCAGGAAGAACTTTTGGATATCAGAGTGTCGGTAACTCACCAGCATTACGACCGGGAATATGATTTTCCAGAATTGGATCCTTTGTTCGTACCCCCCATCGCAATTGAATTGATTCCGGATTCTGATCCAAAACACTGCTGGTGGAGAAAAGGTATTCGAAGTGGTCTTCTAGTCTGACTCAGGAGGCACACACCATCCACCGCTTACGAGTATATTACTCGGTAATGTAAAGTCTCTGGATAATGAAGTAGGGCGAGAATCTCCTTCCAGAGAGACATCAGGGATTGTAACATACTCTGTTTCACAGACACATGGCTCTCTTGGGATATACTGTCTTTGTCAACACAGCCAGCTGGGTCCTTAGTATATCGCGCAAACAGGAATAAAGAATTCTCTGGGAAGAAGAAAGGCAGGGGTGTATGTTTCATGAATAACCACTCACGGTGTGTTTGTGATAACATCAAGTCCTTTTGTTCACCTGACCTAGAATACCTCACAATCAAATGCCGACCGTATTACCTTCCAAGAGAATTATCTTCGGTTATAGTCACAGCCGATACCACAATGGCCCTCAAGGAACTTCCCTGGACTTTATGCAAACTGGAAACCAAATATCCTGATTTATTGTAGCTGGGGATTTTAACAAAGCAAATTGGAGGAAAAATCTACCGAAGTTCTACCAACACATTGACTGTAGCACTCACTCTGAGAAAACATTAGACCACTGTTACTCAGCTTGTCGAAATGCCTACAAGGCCCTCCCCCGCCCTCCCTTCTGAAAATCTGATCACGACTCCATTTTGCTCCTCCCTTCCTATAGGAAGAAACTCAAACAGGAAGTACCCGTGCTAAGGACTATTCAACGCTGGTCTGACCAATCACAATCCACATTTCAAAATAGTTTTGATTTGGACTGGGATATGTTCCGGGTAGTCTCTGAGAATAACATCGACGAATACAGGGATACGGTGACTGAGTTTTTCAGGAAGTGTATAGGTGATGTTGTACCCACTGTGACTATTAAAACCTAGTCTAACCAGAAACCATAGATTGATGGCAGCATTCGCGCAAAACTGGAAGCTCAAACCACTGCATTTAACCATGGCAAGGTAACTGGGAAAAATGACTGAATAGAAACAGTGTAGTTATTCCCTCCTTAAGGCAATCAAACAGGCAAAACGTCAGTATAGAGACAAAGTGGAGTCGCAATTCAACGTCTCAGACACGAGACGTATGTGACAGGGTCTACAGACAATCACGGACTACAAAGGGAAAACCAGCCACGTATCAGACACTGACGTCTTGCTTCCGGACAAGCTAAACACCTTTTTCACCCGCTATGAGGATAACACAGTGCCACCGACGCGGCCCACTACCAAGGACTGTGGGCTGTCCTTCTCCATAGCCGACGTGAGTAAGACATTTAAGCGTGTTCACCTTCGCAAGGCTGCCGGCCCAGACGGCATCCCTAGCCACGTTCTCAGAGCATGCGCAGACCAGCTGGCTGGAGTGATTACGAACAGATCCAATCTCCCCCTATCCCAGGCTGCTGTCCCCACTTGCTTCAAGATGTCCACCATTGTTCCTGTACCCAAGAAAGCAAAGGTAACTGAACTAAATGACTCTCACCCCGTAGCACTCACTTCTGTCATCATGAAGTGCATTGAGAGGCTAGTTAAGGATCATATCACCTCTACCTTATCTGAAACCCTAGACCCACTTCAATTTGCTTACTGCCTCAATACATCCACAGACGATGCAATCACCATCGCATTGCACACTGCCTTATCCAATCTGGACAAGAGGAAGAATGCTGTTCATTGACTATAGCTCAGCATTCAACACCATAGTACCCTCCAAGCTCATCATTAACCTCGGGGTCCTGGGTCTGAACCCCACCCTGTGCAACTTGGTCATGGACTTCCCGACGGCCGCCCCCAGGTGATGATGGTAGAAAACAACACCTCCTCGTCACTGATCCTCAACATAGGGGCCCCACAAGTGTGTGTGCTCAGCCCCATGTACTCCCTGTTCACCCTCCAACTCAATCATCAAGTTTGCAGATGACACAACAATAGTAGACCTGATTACCAACAATGATGAGATAATTCACAGAAAGGAGGTGAGGGCATTGTTACTGGGATTCCAGGATGTCTCAATGTCCACAAAACAAAGGAGCTGACTGTGGACTTCAGCAGACAGAGCATGCCCCTATCCACATCGACAGGACCCCAGTGGAGCAGGTGGAAAGCTTCAAGTTCATCGGAGTACAGATCACTGACAAACTGAAATGTTCCACCTACACAGACTGTGTGGTGAAGAAGGCGTAACAGTGCCTCTTCAACCTCAGGAGGCTGAAGAAATGTGGCTTGTCACCTAAGACCTTCACAAACTTGTACAGATGCACAATTGAGAGCATCCTGTCGGTCTATATCACCGCCTGGTACGGCAACTGCACCATCCACAACCGCAAGGCTCTCCAGAGGGTGGTGCGGTCTGCCAAACGCATCACCGGGGGATTCGTCCTAGTCAACACTGCTAGCTAGCCAGCAGCTAGCAGCTAGCCAACGTCTACCGAATAGCTGCACTGTTGGAGCGAGTGGTCGCATTTCGCATTACATTTCATTACAGTACAACGGTTTGACTTGTCTGATCTTAGCTAGCTACATAGCCGTCTTTGGGGGGGGGTTAGAAGGATTACTTTATCCTATCCTAGGTATTCCTTAAAGAGGTGGTGTTTCAGGTGTTTCCGGAAGGTGGTGATTGACTCCGCTGACCTGGCGTCGTGGGGGAGTTTGTTCCACCATTGGGTGCCGAAGCAGTGAACAGTTTTGACTGGGCTGAGCGGGAGCTGTACTTCCTCAGAGGTAGGGAGGCGAGCAGGCCAGAGGTGGATGAACGCAGTGCCTTGTTTGGGTGTAGGGCCTGATCAGAGCCTGAAGGTACGGAGGTGCCGTTCCCCTCACAGCTCCGTAGGCAAGCACCATGGTCTTGTAGCGGATGCGAGCTTCAACTGGAAGCCAGTGGAGAGAGCGGGGAGCGGGGTGAGCTGAGAGAACTTGGGAAGGTTGAACACCAGACGGGCTGCGGCGTTCTGGATGAGTTGTATGGGTTTAATGGAACAGGCAGGGACCCCAGCCAACAGCGAGTTGCAGTAATCCAGACGGGAGATGACAAGTGCCTGGATTAGGACCTGCGCCGCTTCCTGTGTGAGGCAGGGTCGTACTCTGCGATGTTGTAGAGCTTGAGCCTACAGGAACGGGTCACCGCCTTGATGTTAGTTGAGAACGACAGCGTGTTGTCCAGGATCACGCCAAGGTTCTTAGCACTCTGGGAGGAGACACAATGGAGTTGTCACCGTGATGGCGAGATCATGGAACGGGCAGTCCTTCCCCGGGAGGAAGAGCAGCTCCGTCTTGCCGAGGTTCAGCTTGAGGTGGTGATCCGTCATCCACACTGATATGTCTGCCAGACATGCAGAGATGCGATTCGCACCTGGTTATCAGAAGGGGGAAAGGAGAAGATGAATTGTGTGTCGCTCTGCTAGCAATGATAGGAGAGACCATGTGAGGATATGACAGAGCCAAGTGACTTGGTGTATAGCGAGAAATGGAAGAGGGCCTAGAACAGAGCCCTGGGGGACACCAGTGGTGAGAGCACGTGGTGCGGAGACAGATTCTCACCACGCCACCTGGTAGGAGCGACCTGTCAGGTAGGACGCAATCCAAGCGTGGGCCGCGCCGGAGATGCCCAACTCGGAGAGGGTGGAGAGGAGGATCTGATGGTTCACTGTATCAAAGGCAGCCGATAGGTCTAGAAGGATGAGAGCAGAGGAGAGAGAGTTAGCTTTAGCAGTGCGGGA
>NC_036875.1:13660151-13678948 GCF_002910315.2 Salvelinus sp. IW2-2015 | reverse complement strand
GATTACTCTGCTTGTTGGCCGCAGATCGGCAGTTCCAGAGGCTGCCGGAGACCTGGAACTCCACTGGGTCGTGCGCGCTGGACCACCAGGTTAGAGGTGCGGCGGCCACGCGGTGTGAAGCGGTTGTATGGTCTGTGCAGAAAGGAGAGAAGAGGGATAGACAGACACATAGTTGACAGGCTACAGAAGAGGCTACGCTAATGCAAAGGAGATTGGAATGACAAGTGGACTACACGTCTCGAATGTTCAGAAAGTTAAGCTTACGTTGCAAAAAAAATCTTATTGACTAAAATGATACAGTGCTGCTGGCTGTTGGAGTAGGCTAGCTAGCAGTGGCTGCGTTGTTGACTTAGTTTGAAAGTGTAGCTGGCTAGGTAGCCTCGGTAACTGGCTAGGTAACCTTGACAAATTACTCTAAACTACAGAATTATCTTGGATACAAAGACAGCAAAGACAACTATGTAGCTAGCTAACACTACACTAATCAAGTCGTTCCGTTGTAATGTAGAAACTAATGTAATAGTTTCTACAGTGCTGCTATTCGGTAGACGGTAGACGTTGGCTAGCTGCTAGCTGCTGGCTAGCTAGCAGTGTTGACTAGGACGAAAATAGCTGACTAGCTAACCTCGGTAATTACGATAATTACTCTAAACTACACAATTATCTTTGATACAAAGACGGCTATGTAGCTAGCTAAGATCAGACAAGTCAAACCGTTGTACTGTAATGAAATGTAATACTACCTGCGGAGCGAAATGCGACCACTCGCTCCAACAGTGCTGCTATTCGGTAGACGATAGACGTTGGCTAGCTGCTAGCTGCTGGCTAGCTAGCAGTGTTGACTAGGACGAAAATAGCTGACTAGCTAACCTCGGTAATTACGATAATTACTCTAAACTACACAATTATCTTTTGATACAAAGCCCCCCTTAAAAGAGTTAGATGCACTATTGTAAAGTGGTTGTTCCACTGGATATCATAAGGTGAATGCACCAACTTGTAAGTCGCTCTGGATAAGAGCGTCTGCTAAATGACTTAAATGTAAATGTAAATGTAAAACCACATGCCCTCCAGAACACCTAAAACACCCGATGTCACAGGAAGGCCAAAAAGATCATGAAGGACAACAACCACCCAAGCCACTGCCTGTTCACCCCACTTCCATCCTGAAGGCGAGGTCAGTACAGGTGCATCAACGCTGGGACCGAGAGACTGAAAAACAGCTTCTATCTCAAGGCCATCAGACTGTTAAATAGCCATCACTAGGCGGCTTCCACCCAGTTACGTAACCCTGCACCTTAGAGGCTGCTGCCCCATTTACATAGACTTGAAATCACTGGCCACTTTAATAATGGAAAACTAGTCATATGTTTACATATTTTTGCTTTAAATCATCTCATATGTATATATGTATTCTAGTCTACTGTATTTAGTCTATGGCACTCTGACATTGCTCATTTAAATATTCCTTAATTCCATTCTTTCAGTTTTAGGTTGTGTGTACTGTGTGTATTGTTGTGAATTGTTAGATATTACTGCATTGTTGGAGCTAGAAACACAAGCATTTCACTACACCCGCAATAACATCTGCTAAACATATGTATGTGACAAATACAATTTGATTTGATTTGAAGGACCTGCTAAAAACAGCCTCCACACAACACCTGTAGCGTGTGAGAATGCTAGAAAGCTTGAACCCCGCTGTTAAGAGGATGCTTGAGTGCTGCTTTGAAAATGCTAGAATACCATCATTTAAGTGGAGAAAATAGGAATCCTGTGTGGAAGATGCGACAGGAACCTGTAAGACTGTCTATAAATTGTCAGGAAATAACACAAACGGGCAACACTACTGTAGTACAAAATCCCTGTCATCTTTAGAGGATTATCTAGGATTAGCCATTAGCTGGTACCAGCTCTTCAGCTTCTGTTATACCTGTCTCTCTATTCTATTCCTGACTATATATTTGTCCTCAGTGCTCTTGCCCTGACCAGACAGGAGGTGTGGGCTGGGGAGGTAAGAGGGTTAGTGGGTTGGGGAGAGCTGATGGACAGTGCCAGCTCCTGGTCCTTGGCTCATGCCTTTGCCTACCATGGGTTGTCACCCTGCCCAGCCCTACCCTGTCCTGGCCAGCCTGCCACAGAGTTAGAGGTCTGGAGGTAGGAGAGGTGGCAGGAGCCTGGCCAGGGATGGAGCCTGCCAGGCAGCTAGGATCAGAGATGCTCTGACTCCTCTGACTGGAGAGGTGACCTGGGCATGGTCCTCAGTGGTGGCAGGGCATTTCACTGTCCCCAGATCAGCTGGCTACAGAGTGAGATGCATCGCAGCCCGATTCTGCTCCAATACCATCTTGAATCTTGAATTATTTTTTTCCTCCAATTGAAAACTTCCAAAACAATCACCTTCTGTGATTTAGAGAACTTACTGATTGACTTAGAACATAAAGCTTACTACATACACACAGGACTTCTTTCAGTTTGTTACACTTGAGGTAGAAACCTACATAGATAATAGGTAAGTTGTCACAACAACGTGATGGCGGCTGATTCCACTCTGTAAGCACACAGCCTGAGGGCCACTTTCACACTGACCCCTGACCTATTATTGGAACACAGATATCATCTCAGGGAGGGCAGGTGATGGAACGGTCACAGACACGCACACCACCGCCCCCAGGTGCCCACCGAGGTGCATAGAGTTAATGAAATAAAGAGCATCTGTCCCAGAGTGGGCTGACCTTTGACCTGTCAAATAACCAGGAAGAGAAGAGACCCTGCAGGTGGTCAGATTTCTGTCAGTTCCCTCTCACTCTATGAGTTGGACTTCCTAATAATAAACAGCTCTCAGACACATTTTCACAACCTGATAGGATCTGTGACTTTGACTTCACAAGGCATCCATCTTTGTTCCTTTCTCGTAGTTGTCATTGATTTAATTGAGCAACAACAACAGAGATAGTGTGACAGAAACCAACAACAAAGACAAGGGGTTTTGCTAGTCTGGGTTAAAGTGTAATTATGGTTCTAAATTAACTGCACTAACCTCAAAACTGCCCAGTTACACCTCTGTCACATTACAGTATGTGGAGCATGATAGGAACATTATCACATTGTCAAAGCCTCTCTGGTATGTTGTCAGAGTCACGCTAGGACTCTGTTGTGCAGTAATAGATGTTGTAAATCTAGTCTGGACAATTTTTATTGCTGCGATATTCTGAGAGCGTCTCTCATATCCAATCTAGAAATAATTTGCTTAAATATTTTTCTGTTAAAGAAGTTAAAGCATCTTTATTACAGTATTAGTGGAAGGGAGAGGGAACAACGTTTGATTGTCTTCTTTATTTGTATCACATATTTAACAGTCACAATGCACATTAAACAACAGCTCAGACAAAACTGAGTCATAGCAGTTCTAGACTTAAAAGTACATTTTCTTATTTAGTCCCTTTGCAGGCTTAAGTATATTAAAACATTATAACTAAGTCGGTATGTCTCTGTATGTAGATTAAATGCACAACTAAATGCAAACTTATCAAATTTAGGACCTTGCATCATCGTCTATGGATCAAACTTTATCAGTGGCGGTCAGTGCCGTTTATGATGAGGGAGGACCATTTTTTTCATGAGCATGGCCTTATTTCTAGTACAGCATGTTGGATGACTGTCATTCATAGTGCATAGTCAGTAAGCAGTTAGACAGGCGGGCCCCGGTGGAAATAATTTAATAAAACCAAAAACTTACCTAGACTTGGAAGAGTTCCAGTGTTGTGTTGGATAGTCATAGCCAGCTAGCTAACATAGCACCACTCTGTTTGAGCAGGGTGTTTGAGTAACTAAACTAGCCAGCTGCATTGCTAAGTAAGTGAAACTGAAAGTGAAAATAATGACGATATCTCTCTCTCTCTCTTGCTTCTCCTTAGTTTTTGAAGAAATGTATTAATTCAAAACTGCTCAACTATTGTCTTTCTCTCTCTTTGAGTCAACTACTCACCACATTTTATGCACTGCACAGTGCTAGCTAGCTGTAGCTTATGCTTTCAGTACTAGATTCATTCTCTGATCCTTTAATTGGGTGGACAACATGTCAGTTTATGCTGTAAGAGCTCTGATAGGTTGGAGGACATCCTCCGGAAGTTGTCATAATTACTGTGTAAGTCTATGGAAGTTGGTGAGAACCAAGAGCCTCCTAGGTTTTGTATTGAAGTCAATGTACCAAGAGGAGGATGGAAGCTAGCTGTCCTCCGGCTACACCATGGTGCTACCCTACAGAGTGCTGTTGAGGCTACTGTAGACCTTCATTGCAAAACAGTGGTTTGAATCAATTATTTGGTGAAGTGAATATATGTAGTCTAGTTTTCAATGTTTTTCTATTTAAAAAAAGTAATTCACTGAGAAGGATGGTCCTCCCCTTCCTCCTCTGAGGAGCTTCCATTGCTATGGATTCCTACTCTGACCCAGTAAAGCCTTGCTATAGTTCATGTGATTCAAAACCTATAATTAGAGGTTGACGCGGTATGGAGGGATGTTATAAGAGATGACTGAATTACACCTCCTCTTGTTGTCTACTGCTATGCACATTTTGCAAGGGGCCCTGGAGACATGCAGACGCTTGATTGAGTGTCAATATGCAGAAGTCAATTTCGACACAGTTAGTAATGCGAGCAGACTGGTTCCACTTGCCTTTGTTGCAGTACCTAGGCTAACTTTGTTCTGGTGGTGGTGGTGAAGACATACTAAACAAAAAGTCATGAATGTGAATCTTTAGCTGCATCAAGCCTCACTGTTTCCTGGGTTTAGTCGCTAGTCCACAGAATGGGATGCTTGACTGTGCACAGCACCATATGGGAGCCCTGTTGAAGCAACTCACGTAAAAACCACGCAATTAATTCTGAATTACTCCAGACAATCTGCTGCTAGAGCGGCCTAATGAAAATGACGTGGATGGGCCCGAGAGCACAGGAGGAGGACAGGGGCTTCTGGCTCAGAGCTGCGACACAAACACATATGCATGGATGGACACACACACACACACACACACACACACACACACACAGAGTCACACACTGACACAAAGTCTCTCTCACGCCGTCACACAGTCTGCTTCATACACGTTTCCAGGAAGCATCTGCATGACTGCCCTAAATTTGCCTGACGTGAGCCTGAAATTGAATCTAATGCAGCACTGAGCACTGGTAAATTATTGAAATAAAAAAGGCTACTTTGGACTGCATGATTGAACCACAATAAATGAGGGATATGAGAAAGGAATGGTAACGGAGACAAGTATGTGTTGAATCCTGGCATATTTGCTGCTGTTGATCTAGTGCACAGCCAGTGTGTAGTGTTTGTGTGTGTGTGTGTGTGTGTGTGTGGTGTGTGTGTGTGTGTGTGTGTGTGTGTGTGTGTGGTGTGTGTGTGTGTGTGTGTGTGTGTGTGTGTGTGTGTGTGTGTGTGTGGTGTGGGTGTGTGTGTGTTTGGCGTGCTTGATTTTGGTATTACTATCCTTGCGCGGACCAGAAGTTTTCACAGGAATAGTAAAACCAGGCAAATTTGGAGAAGTGGGAACATTTGGCCGGGAATCAATTGTTTTGGTCTGTACAGGACAGTGAAACAAACGTGTGCGTGTTGTGTGTATGCGTGAGTGTTTGTGTGTGTGTGTGTGTGTGTGTGTGTGTGTGTGTGTGTGCGTGTGTGTGTGTGTGTGTGTGTGTGTGTGTAGTGTGTGGCAAAATGTTGCACTTGGGTATGATGTGGGTTTAATATACTTAATTAAACAGATCGATGTGTCTCTGTTATTGCATTTGTCTGTTTACCTGTCTCTTTCTCTCTGTTTTCTATGTATCACAGGAGGCTGCTGAGGAGAGGCTCATGATAATGGCTAGAAGGGAGTGAATGGAATGATATCAAACCCATGGAAACCATGTGTTTCATGAATTTGATTCCATTCCATTCATTCTGTTCCAGCCATTACAGTGGGCCTGTCCTCCCCAATTAAGGTATCACCAACCGCCTGTGCTATTACCATTACAATTAGGCCTAATAACACCTCATGAGTATCTCTGTGAGTATTGCCTTCCCCATCTGTCTGTGAATGTACCCGTCTCAGTTTAGATTACTGTACTGCACTCGCAAAACAATGTATCTGACACGAATACATAGCAGCTGTATGCGAGTGGCTAGTGTACCATACTTTAATTCTCATCTAATTTCTCATGCACAAATCAGACTAGCTCCAATGCTCTCATAGCTTGTTTTCATCTGCTGTGAATGTCTTTGGTTATTTCAACGCTCACTACTCGGCCATAGAACCTCAATTATTTATGACTTTCTTTTTTTAAAGAAAAAAAGGAGAGCTGTGGCATTTTTAAGGATTTTTTTTATTTTAATAAGCAAGTTCACTGTCGAACCACAGGCAGTGACATGGAGTAAAGGGGAAATAACTCTACAGGATTAAAGCAGATATGTTTCCATTTGGAGGGAGATTAAATTAATCTGCCGTTATTGAGTTTCTTAATAGCATTCAGCCTGGGAGGTCTCTTAATTCTACCTCATTATATAAAATGAGAAAAAAAAGTCATATCGTTAAAATAGCTACAACTATCATCTCAGTTAAGAGATATGTTTTGAGACGACATGAAGGTCACAGAAAATACGTATTTATGAAAAAGTTAGTTCAAAGGACACTTGTAATGACGATAGCCAATTTAAAAGATTACAATCTCTTTGGTGGTGTAATATCTTACATGTGCCCCTTTCCTTTGCATGTTCTCTCAACAGCTGTGCTACTATTACATGGTGGTTTGACAGCAAACTGGAGTTGACTGGATTCTCCCAATGGGACAGACAGAGAAGAACTACCAAGAACATGAGTGATAAAAGTGATAGAGTGATGGTGCAGCCCAGTGGGCCAGAAGGTGTCAATGCTGCCTGCATACAGAGTTAAAGCCAATGACATTTCTATGAAGAGGGTTTTACTACTAACATCTGGCCCACACCCTGCAATCACCTCTCTCCTCTCCACTCTCCTCACCCTCCAGAGTTGAGTTATGGTAGCCATCCAGCCAGCCAACGTCAGGGTCGACTTCTAGGTCAGATAACAGCTGGATGGGGCACAGTGGGTTGGATCTGTGTAAAAGGATTCAGTACCCCAACCATCAAACCTACAGAACCTGGGTCCAGGCCAAGTATTGTCCAAAGATTCCCAGACACGAATGCTTATTTCTGGACGAAAAATAACCTTTAATTCAGACTTTACGTAATAATCTGGATCTTGGAAACCGGACATTGGAGCTTGGTGTTGGGTTAGGAAAACTCTAGTGTCAGATCTGAAAGACTTTTGAGAAGACCGCTTGCTACCTGAAACTTCACTGGGAAGAAGTGATACTGTAGGTGTTTGATGCCACCTCTTTCTCATAGTTCATTTACCTCACACAATTATAAACCTCCTCTTTATTATGGCGCTAACTTCATCCATCTGTGTACGAGCACAGGTCCCCCTCCAGTACCTAATCTAGGCTAAATGCAGTTTTAATCCAATTAATCTTTAATAGCAGCGGGCACCAGTGGCATTTTTATTTTCTGCTGACAGGTCCTATTTCCATTCTTGTAAAATAACATAGAACGATAACTTAATTTTGGCGACAGAGAGCAATAATGAAAGATGTTTAACACAGAGAGGGGGATAAGCAGTTGAGAAGTTGAATCTTGCCCATTTTTGCAAATGTATTTTAGATATCCTGCAGTAGGTGTGAAACCTGTGTAAAGGATGCTGCTTGCTTAGTGAGTACCGTTATTCCGGATTCGTCTCACAACGAGAGTCGAACCCAGGACCTGTACCTCGCAAACACCCATGACTGCCTTCTTACCCATTCACAGCACCAAAAAGCTATTTGGCAACGCAAGTGGAGACACTTCAGGCTGAGAGTTGAGTTTCACAGATCCCCATCTGCTACAGCCGCTTTTCAATATCAGATCATTTTTTAAGTGTGTATGTCTGTTTAATGACTTGCTTCCTCATTGTAACAGTTCTGTTTGCTTCGGTTTTAATCACAAACTTTGTTTTCATGTCAAACATTGCGTGCATTACAACACAGAACATACCCACTAGCACCCTAGCTAACAAATAATACTACAGAGGCAATTCATGTTACAATTGTGTTCGATGGCTGTGAGTAATCCTAATTGTGTAAACATTACCTTCTGATATCATTGAACAGCTAGTGTAATAATGTAGAAAGGCTTCTTCACTATGTAGATGGTTATTTTAAATTCATAAATTATTGGAGCAACTCACTGAAATACAAACACATGGTATTTGTCTAAGACTAGTGTTGTATTAGATGATCTGAATGGGCATGGTGGTAACAGGCATGAACATATATTCCTCCATGACTAACATGTTCTATTATCACCTGCCAGCCACCTAATGTTGCTAATGTTGCTACAGGTGACATCTTCAAGGAAACTTTTTAAACAGTAAACATGTCAGAGTTTATGATGCTGCATTGAAGATGAGTCGGTCATGTCTGTGTTCCTGAAGGAATTTACCTGTAACTTTTGCACTCTCTCAAATCAAAACAAATCAAACTTTATTTGTCACATGCGCCGAATACAACAGGTGTAGTAGACCTTACGGTGAAATGTTTACTTACAAGCCATTAATTAACCAACAAATAAGAAAAAGTAACACAGTGTAAATAGTCCGGGTGGCCATTTGATTAATTGTTCAGCAGTCTTATGGCATGGGGGTAGATGTTGTTAAGGAGCTTTTTGGTTCTAGACTTGGTGCTCCGGTACCGCTTGCCTTGCAGTAGCAGAGAGAACAGTCTATAACTTGGGTGACTGGAGTCTTTGACAATGTTTTGGGCTTTCCTCTGACACCGCCTAATATATAGGTTCTGGATGGCAGGAAGCATGGCCCCAGTGATGTACTGGGCCGTACGCACTACCCTCTGTAGTTACAATCAGATGCCGAGCCGTTGCCATAACAGGCGGTGATGCAACCGGTCAGGATGCTCTCGATGGTGCAGCTGTAGACAGTTTTGAGGATCTGGGTGCCCATGCCAAATGTTTTCAGTCTCCTGAGGGGGAAAAGGTGTTGTCGTGCCCTCTTCACAACTGTCTTGGTGTGTTTGGACTATGATAGTTCGTTGGTGATGTGGACACCAAGTAACTTGAAACTCTCGACCCGCTCCACTACAGCCCCGTCGATGTTAATGGGGGCCTTTTCGGCCACCTTTTCCTGTAGTCCACGATCAGCTTCTTTGTGTTGCTCGCATTGAGGGAGAGGTTGTTGTCCTGGCACCACACTGCCAGGTCTCTGACCTCCTCCCTATAGGCTGTCTCACTGTTGTCGGTGATCAGGCTTACCACAGTTGTTTCGTCAGCAAACTTAATGATGCTGTTGGAGTCGTTGGAGGCCATGCAGTCATGGGTGAACAGGGAGTACAGGAGGGAACTAAGCACACACCCCTGAGGGGCCCCAGTGTTGAGGATCAGTGTGGCAGACATGTTGTTGCCTACCCTTACCATCTGGGGGTGGCCCCTCAGGAGGTCCAGGATCCAGTTGCAGAGGGAGGTGTTTAGTCCCATGGTTCTTAGCTTAGTAATGAGGTTTGTGGGCACCATGGTGTTGAACGCTGAGCTGTAGTCAATGAAAATAACTCCCGAGTGGCGCAGCGGTCTAAGGTTCTGCATCGTAGTGCTTGAGGTGTCACTACAGTCCTGGATTCAATCCCAGGCTGTGTAACAGCTGGCCGCACAATTGGCCCAGCATCGTACAGGTTTTGGGAGGATTTGGCCGGCCAGGATTTCCTTGTTCCATCGTGTACTAGCGACTTCTTGTGGTGGGCCGGGCGCCTGCAAGCTGACAATGGTCACCAGCTGGACGGTGTTCCCTCCGACACATTGTGCAGCTGGCTTCCCGGTTAATCGAGCAGTGTGTCAAGAAGCAGTGCGGATTGGCAGGGTCGTGTTTCAGAGGACGCATGGCTCCCGACCTTCGCCTTTCCCAAGTCCATAGGGGAGATGCAGAAATGGGACAAGACTGTAACTACCAATTGTGGAGTCCATATTGATATAGAAAAACTAAACAATGATTTCAATTTGTTAAGAACAAGTTGATTGGCAGTCATTATCATTTTTAAGAATGGAATTTAACACTTTTGGGCTATGTTAAAAACTATGCCTCTGGGTTCAAAATGACCCCAGTTGGTAGCTTGACAGTTAAACAAAAACAATTTTAAAAATTTAACCAGACAAGCTTTTTTTGTCGTTATTACCATATCAATTTCAGCCAAGTGAGAAGGAGATGTGCCCGGTGGTGAGGATTATTTTTCTTCTCATTTTTCATCCTCCCTAAAAAATAAATAATGATTTTCAGACCTTTCTTGTTAATTCACCAAACAGCTGTACTGGCAGCTGTATGCCCACGCACAAAAACCCAATCAAAATGAAAACATGAGATGTTTTGTCTCCTCCCTTCTCTCTCTCTCTCTCCCCTCCCTCTCTCTATTTTCCCTCTGTGTCTCCCTCTCTCTCCCTCTCCCTCTCTCTCTATAAGGATTTTTGAAATGTTATCTCCAAACAAAGATGATTGTGTGTGACATTTTAATCCTTCCCCCATATAGGAGAGGGCTTATTATTAATCCTGGCCAGGGTGATAATGTGAGTCATATTTAATTGTGCTGCTCAAACAATGTTTAAGGAATGAGCTGATTTCCATAATTGGGCCCGTTTCTTTGTATGACTTTATCAGGAGAAAGGGGAGAGAAATTGAAGGAAATCTGAAAAAAAGGCACAATTTAAAGAACGTCTTACCAAGGCGACAGCCAATTAAACTGCACTTGGGGGAAAATCTACAAAAGTGTAGATATTACTTCTGCATCAGAGCATTAAGAGTTGTAAAAATTTAGTTTTTATGTTGGACCTTCCAAACATGTATTGTGTAAGTTTGAGTGAGAGAACTCCAGAAGGCCTCTCAGCTAGCAACCACAACTATTTAACTAACTATTTAGCAGTATTGTGGATTGGTGATAGAAGCTGTTCAGGGTCCTGTTGGTTCCAGACTTGGTGCAGCGGTACCACTTGTCATGCGGTACCAGAGAAAACAGTCTATGACTTGGGTGGCTGAAGTCTTTGACAATTTTTAGGGCCTTCCTCTGACACCGCCTGGTATAGAGGTCCTGGATGGCAGTGACCTTCAGTAGTGCCTGCTGTCGGATGCCAAGCAGTTGCCATACCAAGCGGTGATGCAGCCAGTCAAGATGTTCTCAATGGTTCAGCTGTAGAACTTTTGGAGGATCATACCTACATCTTTACAGCCTCCTGAAGAGGTGTTATTGTGCCTTCTTAATGACTGTGTTGGTGTGTGTGGACCATGATAATTCCTTAGGGATGTGGACACCAAAGCTCTCTACCTGATCTACTACAGCCCCATCAATGTGTAGGGGGGCGTGCTCAGCCCTCGATCAGGTTATTTTTCTTGCTGACGTTGAGGGAGACGCAGTTGTCCTTGAGGTCACTGACCTCCTCCCTATAGGCTGTCTCATTGTTGTCGGTGTCGTCAGCAAACGTAATGATGGTGTTGGAGTTGTGCGCGGCCACAAGGACTTGGGTGAACTGGGAGTACAGGAGGGGACTAAGCACGGACCCTTGAGGGGCCCCTGTGTTGAGACTCAGCATGGCAGATGTGTTGTTGCCTACTCTCACCACCTGGGGACAGTCTGTCAAGAAGTCCAGGATCCAGTTGTAAAGGGAGGAGTTCAGTACGAGGGTCCTGAGCTTAGTGATGAATTTGGAGGGCACTGTGGTGTTGAACACTGAGCTGTAGTCAATGAACAGTATTCTCACAGCATTCTCTTTTCCAGGTGGGAGGGGGCAGTGTGGAGTGTAATAGAGATTGAGTCATCTGTGGATCTGTTTTGGCGGTATGCGAATTGGAGTGGGTCCAGGGTGTCTGGGATGATGTTGTTGATGTGAGCCATGACCAGCCTTTCAAAGCATTTCATGGCTACAGATGTGTGTGCTGCATGGAGTTCTTGTTCACAGTGGTCTTCTTGAAACATGTAGGTATTAAGGACTGTGTCAGGGAGAGATTGACATTGTCGGTGAAGACACTTGCCAGCTGGTCAGCGCATGCTCCGAGTACGCGTCCTGGCAATCAGTCTGGCCCCGCTGCCTTGTGAATATTAACCTATTTAAAGGTCTTGTAATCCATGGCTTCTAATTGACGGTCACCGTGGGGACGACGTCGTTGATGCAGTTATTAATGAAGCTGGTGGCTGAGTTGGTAAACTCCTCAATGTTAACGGATGAATCCCACAACATATACCAGTCTGTGCTAGTCCTGTAGCTTAGCGTCTGCTTCATAGCACCACTTCCTTATTGAGCATGTCACTGGTACTTCCTGTTTGAGTTTTTGCTTGTAAGCAGGATGAAGGAAGATAGAGTTTAGGTTAGTTTATCCAAATGGAGGGCGAGGGATGGCTTTGTATGTGTTTCTGTGTGTGGAGTAAAGATGATCTAGAGTTTGTCGCCTCTAATTGCACAGGTGACGTGATGGTGAAAATGTGGTTTTCACCATCATCACCGGCCACTAGGAACCTGCCTCTGGATGTGAATACTTTTTTGGGGTTATGGTTCTATACAGCTTGTTGAGTGCGGTCTTAGTACCAGCATTGGTTTGTGGTAGTAAATAGACTGCTACAAATACATTTGGTAAATAGTATGGTCTGCAGCTTATCATGCAGCTTATCATGAGGTATTCTAACTCAGGCGAGCTAAACCTTGAGACTTCCTTAACATTACCTTAACATTAGCGATTACCAGCTGTTGTTAACAATGAAACACACACCTCCCCCTTAACCTTACCCAAATCTTCCGTTCGGTCTTGAAGATTCATAGAAAAACCAGCTAGATGTATATTGTCCTTGTTCAGCCATGACTACAAGGAACATAGGATATTACAGTTATTCAGGTCCCGTTGATAGCATAGTCTCGACAGAGCTCGTCCAGTTTGTTCTCTAGTGATTGTAAGTTCGCTAATAGAACAGAGGGTGGAAACGGTTTATTTGTCCACCGATATAGTCAGGGAGCCCGCACGTTTTCCTCTCTTGCGCCGTCTCTTTCGAGTCCCGGGGATTAGGGCCTGGTCTGGAATGAGCAGTACATTCACAGCTGCCGAGCTGTTGAAGTATATGTCTTCATCCAAATTGAGGTTAGTGATCACTGTTCTGATTTCAAGAAGCTGTTTTCGGTCATAGGAGCTGATGGTGGAAATATTACAGTATGTACAAAAATATTAGCGTAAAAAATCTTAATAGCAGAATTGGTCAGGAGCCTGTAAGACGGCAGCTGTCCACTGCAGCGGCATCTTTTCACCATCTTTACAGTGCAAGGGTTCACAATAATACACACATTCATGTAAACACATGCCCACACGCATGCAAAAACACACACATTTTACCCACACCACCATGGCTCCTAAATGTTTCCCTTCCGTGAAAATAATTTGGACAGTTCCTCTGGTCTGAGAACCTAGAAGCAGTGGGCAGCAGATATTTGGAGTCCAAATTATTCCTCAGGGAACTCTGGAAGCAATTACCCAACGAATCCACCACCAAGCCCTCGCAACAACCATCACACACACTTAGCTTTTTACAAACCTACCGCACCATTGTTGGAGGATCACATTAACCTCAGTTACTGTGCGTTGAAAAAACAATACTCCCACACACAGCAATAAAACAGAGAACAGTTGGCTGATAGAAGAATGACCAGACAGAGAAGCGTTTAATGGGTGGGTTGCAGAGGTGTAAAAAAAGTTACTAATTACAACTACTCTCTATTGAGTAGCAGTTTTAAGTACTTGTACTCTTTGAGTATTTATCAAATTCAGTCATTTGACTTCTACATGAGTACAATTTCATTAAAGTAACAGTACTTCTACTTGAGTAGGATATTGCATTACTCTTTCCACCCCTGGTGAGTCTGTGAAAAGAAGGAGTTTGTGAGTGAGGGAGAGAGGAAGTAAGTGAGTATGGGAAAGATGAGGAAACGTGTGAGTGAGAGAGGAAACGTGTGAGTGAGTGAGGAAACGAGTGTGAATGGGTGAGTGAGTGAATTTGTATAGCTTTTTTATTCATCAAAACATTTTAATTGCTTTCAATGTTTGTTATTTTCAAATGTAAATAGTAAATTTTTGACAGGTCCTTATTTTTTTATAAATGTAATGTGCCTTGTTGCAACTCATAAATTAACTTAGTTCCTACTGTGCATTAATTTACTCGCTTCATTTTTCAATTTAATGCATGGAAAAGATAATCTGTCACAATGTTCAAGTAACCTTAGCGAAATGATCTAGTTATCAAGGTCAATGTTTTTATTTTAAAAGTTAAATGTAACAATTACATTTACTCCGAGTAATTTTTATGAGCTATTTTTGTACATAAATGAGCTATTTTTTACTTTTACTTCAGTCAATTCTAAAAAAAACTGTAATTCTACTTGAGTAGAATATTTCAGTACTCAATCCACCCCTGGTTGTTTGCAGTAACGCATTTGTATAAATACTGATACAAATCAGAAAAATGCACAGGGGTTGATAGAGATGACCCACTCTATTGACCTCAAAGGTAAAGTGTGATGCATCTATGATCTGTATTGACCACAAAACGTGGTCAGTTATACAGCTGTACATTACTGATGTTCTCAAACAGTTCAACAGTTTCTCCAGCCCCTCTCTCTCTTTTCGCCTTCACACGCACGCAGACATGAACGCAGGCATGTACACACACACACACACACACACACACACACACACACACACACACACACACACACACACACACACACACACACACACACACACACACACACACACACAAACGCAAGCAGATAGATGAACAAAAATGAATTTATAAAATAAACAATTCAAATCCTGAGCATTATTATATGCTTCAAAAAAAAATTGCAAACGATACCAATTGCTCAGATAAAGAGATTTTGTTTAACAAGTAATACAAATTGTTCTCAAAAAGGTACGGGTCAAAATGATTGACACCCCTGTTTTCAATTCCTTTCAATACCTCACCTTATGAGGATAAAGGCCTTGAGCCTTTTTCTAAAGTGTTTTATGAGTTGGAGAAAACATTGTGAGGGTTCTTTTCTGCATATGCATTCTCATTTCCACGCCAACCCCACCACCGGTGTGCATGGCCAAAAAGCTCTATTTTCATGTCAAGCTGTATTTCTCACCGCTCTCTTGTCCTCCACGAGTTAGCTGACATTTACAGATGAAGAGGGGTGGAATACATCTAGAGCACCAGAAACCAACAGACTGCTTGTATAACTGATGGCATCTGGAGAAACTGCTGAGTGGAGGGGAAAAGGAAAGAGACATTCAGGCTCTCATTTTTTTACTTTCTCTCCCTCTCTCTCCCTCCTCTCACTTTCTTTCTGTTTTCAGGAGCCGCGATGCCATGCCCTTGTTTTCATACCCTCCTCTCACTAATAAATGAAACCTCCTTCATGAAGATAATTACATGTTTTGAGAAATATATTCCAAAATATTTATCTTGCCTGACATGTCCAACGTTTGCCCTTATGAAACATATACATTTGACTTGATGTAACTGAACCCGGGCGTCTGCAAGCTCTTAACCTCGAAGGCTGTCCTGGGAATTGGTCCGCTGTTTGAATTTCATTTCATACACCACATAAAGGGAGACAGTGTGTGGCGTGTAAGGGGTGTAAATGGGTGGCGTGCGTGTGTGTATTTGTCCAGGAGTGTGTGTACGTGAGCCCTAGAACTGAATGTTCTGGGCATGCATGTGCATTGTCTATATGAAAAGGGTTTATTTTGAGTTCCGGGGCTAGGATTACGAAAAGGGATTTGGCCATAAGTGTGGAAAGCATTGACAATCACCTCTCATGATGGGTGGTTGGTAGCACCGTCCACACACCCACTGGGACAGTTGACAATGCATGAGAGAGTGTGGAAGAATTTCAAACTTCACTTTCAGATGCGGCATATGGATCTGATTTATTTCAG
Source organism: Salvelinus sp. IW2-2015 (assembly GCF_002910315.2). Lineage (NCBI taxonomy): Eukaryota > Metazoa > Chordata > Actinopteri > Salmoniformes > Salmonidae > Salvelinus > Salvelinus sp. IW2-2015. The sequence goes on along the minus strand of NC_036875.1, from coordinate 13,662,900 downwards.
GAGAGGTGTCAAACTGTATACAGCTCTCCCTTTCTTTCTGGTGACCCCCTGCCCGTCCTGCCCAGCCCTACGCGACACCCGGGGATGGCAGTGGATGCTTTATTGTGGAGAGAGACGTTAGATCAGATTAACTCACTCCACGTGCCTAATGGGCTGTTACAGGGGTCTGACACACCCCATTACACACCATTTACACCTCACGGGGGTTTTTTTAAAAGGCGAGGGAGACACACCACCAGATTGTGTGTGTGTGTGTGTTGTGTGTGTGTGTGTGTGTGTGTGTGTGGTGTGTGTGTGTGTGTGGTGTGTGTGTGTGTGTGTGTGTGTGTGTTGTGTGTGTGTGTGTGTGTGTGAGAGAGAGAGAGGAGAAAGTGGGTGTGAGCATTTGTGTGTGTGAAAGTGGGTGTGAGCATGTGCATGCGTGCTGGATGGGTGGGCGTGCTCAGTAAAAAGGCAGGCTTCATTGGAAAAGTAAGAATTAAGGCTTTTCTCCCTATGGTGGTAGATACTAACAGAGAAAAAACACGATCAAGAAACACATATCTGCTGTAGTTTGGATTCATCCAGGCTTTACTACTTGCTGAACTCAATGCTCTTCTACTCTAGATTGTCATGTATTTTCACCGAATCACCTCCATCTTGAGATGGGCTGTCCACATAGTCCGTCACTTCGTCACAGTTGTCCATTAGTGTTTTCAATGTCAGCAAATCCAGGCCCACATAAAATATACACTGAGTGTATTAAACATTATGAACACCTGCTCTTTCCATGCCATAGACTGACCAGGTGAATCCAAGTAAAAGCTATGATCCCTTATTGATGTCACCTGTTAAATACACTTCAATCACTGTAGATGAAGGGGAGGAGACGGGTTAAAAATTGATTTTTTTAAGCCTTGAGACAATTTCACGCTCAACAGTTTCCCGTGTTGTATCAAGGATGGTTCCTAATGTTTGGTATACTCAGTGTATGGCTGTGTTGTAAAAATAAATGGGAATATGTAAGCCTTAATGAATGTTAGTCATTTCATTGATTAGCTATAGGCTATAAACAACATCTACAGTATGGCTCCCATCTCAAGCTCTACGCATCCTGACAGGCCATGCAGCTGTTTCTCTCTACCTGTAGGTGGAAGAGGTACATTAAGAAGGAGAGAAAGGAGGAGATAAAGAGTACAATAAAGAGTACCTGTTTCCCTTCAGCGGTTACAGCTGGACTGTGTTAGGGCGTCGACGTGCGTTATGGCTCTGACTCAACACAAAGCAGGCTCACTATGCCGCATCCTTCTTGCCCTCAACCTCCTAACCAGAATATTCACATTATACACGGGCTTTGGCGTCTTGGGTTTGGAAAAGGTTATCAACATAAGAGCATTTTATATATATTTTTTACCTATATCCAATGATATGGAGGCATTTTCTGTTGATTTCACATTGTACTCACGTTAGTTGAGAACTCAACCAAATGCAAATCAAAACTAAACGTTGAAATGACGTTTGTGTCCAGTGGGAGGCTATTGACATAACCTTTGCATGTCTCAGTTAGAGAGGGTATTGCGCTGTTTCCTCCAAGATGTTGTTGGAAGACCAAAGCAAAACTATTATAAAGTTTGGGACACACAAGTTGTGCTTCTTGATAACCATAGATGGATTTAATGTGAGCATTTTTCATATCATTTGCAAACTCAAATCCTCAAAATTGGCACCATCCATCATCTATAAATTCCGATTGAATTATAGAGCAAGGATTAGCTAGTACGTGAACATTAAACTAGAATGGAATTAACCTTCTTGACTTCCTGGGGTTGGCAGAAAGAAATGAAAGAAAGAAATGACAGAGAAATGTATACACACCTGGGAGAAAGAGCGGCACACAAAAGCTAATCACATATAAAAGGCCGGAACGTTCCATTCAAATCGCACCTATTACTCTGTGCCTTTGGACTCAGATTCACATTAGCATTTTCCATTTTCAAAGACCATTTAAGCACCTGGATAAAATACTATTTCAGATGACACTTCACTTTCACCTGTCTTTCTATGACACTTAGTAACAAATTACCCTCCAATTTGGTTGTCATTCACCTTGGCAGAAACCGTTGTCGGACAACCACAATGAATCACAATGCGAACTGATTGTAGACGTTTGTTCTGATTATTTCAATAGCTTCGCAATTGTTAATCTGATTTAGTCCATGTTATTTCACACAATAGCAGGTAAATGAGAAAGTCTAAGGTTATTTACGAGAAGCACTATTGCCTATGCATAGTCCATATCCAACAATATTATCTGTGCATTGTCTGTTTTTATGCTTTTACCTGTCAGGCAGCATTAATGTACCTTAACCAATCAGCTATCCTTTGTGATCTTATCATGAGTACCAACTCCAAAGTCTTCAATGTAGCAAATACAATCTCTATTTAGAGTGTGAGTCAAGCTTTGAACCCATCATTCATAAGTATCAGAGAGGCCTCCACAGACTGAGTGCAATGGCAGAATAGATAGTTGAAATGGAATAACAAAGCACTTAGCTCTGTGTGGAGCCAAGATGAAGAGACTGTTGTTTTGGTGTGACGTCCAGGCATCATTTCCAAGTCCCCCTTCGCCCTGTCTTAGCGCTCTGAAATAAGTCGTCATCTCAGCTCCCAGACAAGGAGACGAGAGAGATATGAGCAGAGTAGGAGAGAGAGAGAGAGAGAAGAGACGGAGAGAGAGAGAGAGAGAGGAGAATGGAGAGAGAGAAACTGC
>NC_036875.1:13651266-13659607 GCF_002910315.2 Salvelinus sp. IW2-2015 | reverse complement strand
TGAGGGCTCAGGGAACAAAGCTTCTCAGCTGGTCTTATCCAAGTAGCCAGCCTCTCCACCAAATGCCAATTCACAGGTGCAGATATACACTCAGGTGTTCAACTTAACCCGCACACACACGCACGGACGCACACACACACACGCGCGCACACACGCACCCACACGCCACGCACACACGCAACGCACCCACATACACATTGTGTTGCATTTGTAAGCATTCCGTAGATGCTTCCCTCTAAGCTGAGCCACGACAAAGTGGACCCAGCCTGGTAGTCTTGATAAGACAGCAGTCCAGACCAGACCATGGTGATTAAGAGGTTGTGATATCCTAACCCACTCCCACTGGTCTTCCAGGAACGATGACTATCTAACAGCTTGACACGTGTAAGGCTATTACTCATTAGCTCTCTATCTCTATCACGTAATGATTGTATAGGGCCTCATTAAGGCAAAGAGGGACAAGAATTTAAAGATGGTGTATGATTAGAAATAATGAGAAGGAATAGGGAGTAGAGGTAGAGAAGAAGCAGAGGTGGATTGGGTTGGAAAATGAAGACATGGTTGATTTGGAAATTTCATAGAATAAACAGAGTTGAATCACTTCCTAATGGAGAAACACTTAGCGGTTACATTTGGAATTTGTTTATAGGCAGTAAGACTTTCACATTAGGGTGTTGAAACCGCAGCATGAAGGCAGCGAGCAGCGACACTGCAGAGAAACACAGCCCACGCTGGGTACTACAACAGAACACAACACAGGGAAAGTGATTGAGATAAGGGCTTGTATAGAGGAACATTAGGACGGGAAGCAGCCATTTTAAGACTGCCTTGTTATCACAGCTGCACGGTTGTCAGATCCAAGATCCCATTTTTTACCCCTGCCATTCTGAAATAAAGAACGAGAAAATAAAGTAATAAAGAAATCCTTGAAACGTCAACCCCGCTTCAATTCAGGAAGCAATTTTCCTTAAAATGTTGCCTTTTCATGAAGAGAAAGAACCAAGACTTGGCTCGAACTCAAAAACACCACAGTGCTGCTCACACGTCATCATTTTATCCTTTTCTACTTTTTAAGTATCATCTTTACCAGACCCTTTTTGCCAGAACAAATCAAAGTGTTGGTCTCTGTTGATTCATTGGTTGGATGGTGTTGGGAGGCGTGATTTCTTTAACTCTCGGTTGGGTTTGGATGAGAGAGTTCTTGGTTAACATGAGTGTTGCTATGGGCTCTAAGCTTGTTACCTAGTCATTTGTAACTCAGCATCCAATCAGTGCTTCATCATCTTCCCATCTGTCAGTGTTGATTTATCATCCACATTGCGCGCTGTACGAAGCAGATTCCCCAGATTCTACTTCTGAACCAACCTAAAACACAATACAGTACCTTCATGAGTGTTTCTCTCTTCCCATGTAAAATGGTGGATGTTATGATGAATCATCGTTTTTAATGTGGCCTTTAGAAACAGATGGAGACTGAGTCATCTACCACTGGCAGGTAGAAATGACATGTGGAGATAGAAATTAGAGCAATACTATTTTCTAATATTGGTGAGAACTGGATCAATGTAAGCAGCATATATTATAGTATGTTAGTAGCAATGGAAAGCCATCAGGCTCATGTGAATCTCCATAGACTCTTCGCCCCAGAATCCTACCTTGAGATGTGGATATGTAACTCATTAACCAGAACCCTAAAATGTTTAGTTACCCATATGGATCTGAGATTAGGAATCGGTCCTTGGTAGTTTTGTGTGGACCACTCTGACCACGCATCCACAGTATTGCCTTTGACAATGTTTTTAGGATCCGTGGGGCTCTCTTCTCTTCAAATCATTCTCCTCAGATGATAGTCTTCCTAATTAACCTTATCTCATTACATCAACATTACAAACAGCTGACATGACAGAACATCATTTGTTTGGGCTGATCTAACATTTTGATTCCTTTTGATGAGTCATGCTTAGTGGGCAGAGTGTCGTCGACAAACAGATCAAATCAAAGTGCTTATGCTGTTACTGATAATGAAGTCTCCGGGCCATTTTTCGTCACCTGCTTAGGAGCTGGAATTTACAAACATCCACACAGGCACAAACACAAGCACACACACACACACACACACACACACACACACACACAAATAAACACACAGGTGCACATACACAGACATCTACACACACACGCACACACACACACACCTCCATATACCTCATAATATTGCCTCTAATCGAATTTTTTCAGCTGTAGTGACCCATAAAATGGTGCCAAGTCTCTCTCCCTCCCTCAGCCTCCCTCAGCGGTATGTAAAAGGAGCAGACTGCCTCATTCAGACTCTAATATTAACCCTTGCCCTCCCTTTAATACCTTACCATCCCACCACAATATCCCTGGCTGAGCTTAATACAGGCCCTCTGGACAACCAATAACCTTTGTGTGTTTGTGTGTCTCGGAGTGTGCTTGCAAGTGTCAAATCAAATCAAATTGTAATTGTCACATGCTTTTTAAACAACAGGTGTAGACTAACAGTGAAATGCTTAATCATAGGTCCTTTTCCAAAAATGCTGAGTTAAAGATTAAATGTTGTTAAAATGTCGAAATAGTGCCGCAAATTATTTACAATAACAAGTAAAGTAAGTGAGTAAAAATAACATTGCTATATACAGGGAGCACCAGTACCGAGTCGACGTTGTGTGAGTGTGATTGTGTGCGTGTGTGTGTGTGTGTGTGTGTGTGTGAGTCTCAGAGTGTGCTCGCAAGTGTGTGTGTTTGTGTGTGTGTCTCAAAGTGAAAATATCCCGCTGTATGTGAAGCTCTAAGGTCCACTGGAGGGACGAAACATTATATTGAGGGGTTGGATGAGGCTCTAACTCACTGAAGGGAAACTTTGTTCATGTTATTATCTTGAGGGGCAGAACAGAAAGCACAGATGGTATTTACGGCTCTAATCTGGCTGCTATCTCACCTGTCACAGAGGTAAATACAATCTAAGTTATAGTGGGATTAGAGGATAGAGGAGATACTACTGAGAAATGTGGGCTGTAAACCCTGATTGTAGAGCCTAACGCTGATGTCATAGGAGATACACTGTATCAGGCTCTAGAGACGAAGAGGATACACCTTAAGCTCCTTAGCTGCACCCTGGGGATCTGAATGAATGGTAATGACGCTAAACTATGTGCTAATGCTAACTATAGTTGGCTTATCACTGAGCCTTGAGAATGTTTTCAGGGTGTATATCTTACACGGATCCTGTGTGCTGTCAGTCACCACTTCAGTCTTTTGTTTTAATCATGTTTCCTAATTACCAGAACATGTTGCTCTTTAGAAGGAGCCTTGCTTAATTTATTCTGTTTCCATAAAGTCAAGCAACAAATTACAGGGCAAATAATAGTTTCCCATAATAATACATACTGTAAATTGTTACAGTGCTTTTACAGTGATGTGATTATGGCTTTGAGGGGAACATTGCTTGGCTCAACCTCCTTGGAAGGTCACTGTTGAGCAGTGGGACTGCAAAACACTCAATAAAGTTTTGGGGTAATAATATAAATGAATTAACCAAAATGACTGAAATGAATGGTGGCATAAATAACTGCTACAGTTTGGTCAGCTTCCAAGGTCAGTGAGTAATGGTAGACTGAGCTCAGGACCTGGAAGATGAGCGAGAGAGCGCGAGAGAGCGAGAGAGAGGCTGGAGGAAGATACAAAACAGTAAGGAAGAGAACACATAAAAGCAGATGGAAAGAAAGAGAAGTGTGACAGAGTGTGGGAAAGACAGATGCTAAAAAATGGATGAGTCACTTTAGTCAATGGATGAGTCAAATGGATGAGTCACTTTAGGACTGAATCTGATCCAGTCCTAAAGTGTTGGTCATTTCAAACACCCCTGATCTCCAACACCACCACATGGCATTTTGTATGTTGAACGTACCTCTATATTAGTGAACAGTACATTGGATTGGTGAACCCACCTCAGGGTTTTAGCAGAGAGGAAGAGGCAAGGCGAGAGGTTTTAGTCTGCCAAAGATTGTCTATTATATTGTCAAGATAGTCAAGTGACAGCTACTAACAATGGAAATGCATGTCCAGGTGGGAGTAGGCAAGATCAGGTGGGACCATTCTAGCCAATGAGAGGGCAGATAGTATGCATTTGAACAGCAGAGCATATAATTATATAGATGACTCATCTTTGTATTTGTGCCATGTGACAGCATGGGCAGCGCCATTAAGGCTATCTCCATTTTAAAGTAGTCAATTTTCTTCTTCATCGGCTGATTGCTCCCAACTCATAAGTATCCCAACCAGTTGACTACATTAAAATGGTGGAAGCCCTCAATAGCAATATCTATGCTAAAACGGGTTATATCCACAATGAGTCATCTATCTACAGTTGAAGTCGGAAGTTTACATACACGTAGGTTGGAGTCATTAAAACTCATTTTTCAACCACTCCATACATTTCTTGTAAACAAACTATAGTTTTGTCAAGTCGTTTAGGACATCTTCTTTGTGCATGACACAAGTAATATTTCCAACAATTGTTTACAGACAGATTAATTTCAGTGGGTCAGAAGTTTACATACGGTAAGTTGACTGTGCCTTTAAACAGCTTGGAAAATTCCAGAACAGTATGTCATGGCTTTAGAAGCTTCTGATAGGCTAATTGACATCATTTGAGTCAATTGGAGGTGTCCCTGTGGCTGTATTTCAAGGCTTACCTTCAAACTCAGTGCCTCTTTGATTGACATCGTGGGAAAATCAAAAGAAATCATCCAAGACCTCAGAAAAGAAATAGTAGACTTCCTCAAGTCTGGTTCATCCTTGGGAGCAATTTCCAAACGCCTGAAGGTACCACGTTCATCTGTACAAATAATAGTACGCAAGTATAAACACCATGGGACCACGCAGTCAGGAAGGAGACGCGTTCTGTCTCCTAGAGATGAACGTACTTGGTGCGAAAAGTGCAAATCAATCCCAGAACAACAGCAAAGGACCTTGTGAAGATGCTGGAGGAGACAGGTACAAAAGTATCTATATCCACAGTAAAACGAGTCCTATATCGACATAACCTGAAAGGCCGCTCAGCAAGGAAGAAGCCACTGCTCCAATACCGCCATAAAAAAGCCAGACTACAGTTTGTAACTGCACATGGGGACAAAGATCGTAGTTTTTGGAGAAATGTCCTCTGGTCTGATGAAACAAAAATAGATCTGTTTGGCCATAATGACCATCCTTAAGTTTGGAGGAAAAAGGGGTACGCTTGCAAGCCGAAGAACACCATCCCAACCATGAAGCACGTGGGTGGCAGCATGATGTTTTTGGGGTGCTTTGCTGCGGGAGGAACTGGTGCATTTCACAAAATAGATGGCATCATGAGGGAGGAAAATTATGTGGATATATTGAAGCAACATCTCAAGACATCAGTCAGGAAGTTAAAGCTTGGTCGCAAATGGGTCTTCCAAATGGACAATGAGCCCAAGCATACTTCCAAAGTTGTGGCAAAATGGCTTAAGGACAACAAAGTCAAGGTATTGGAGTGGCCATCACAAAGCCCTAACCTCAATCCTATAGAACATTTGTGGGCAGTACTGAAAAAGTGTGTGCGAGCAAGGAGGCCTACAAACCTGACTCAGTTACACCAGCTCTGTCAGGAGGAACCAGTTATACCAAATACTAATTGAGTGTATGTAAACTTCTGACCCACTGTGAATGTGATGAAAGAAATAAAAGCTGAAATAAAACATTTTCTCTACTATTATTCTGACATTTCATATTCTTAAAATAAAGTGGTGATCCTAACTGACCTAAGACATGGAATTTTTACTAGGATTAAATGTCAGGAATTGTGAAAAACTGAGTTTAAATGTATTTGGCTAAGGTGTATGTAAACTTCTGACTTCAACTGTATCGCTATGACAACAGGCACAACTCCGATATAATGTCGTTCGCCTCTTCCTCTCTGACTCTGCCCTAATTTGGTCAACAAAACATTGAATTCCTAATTTGTCTGTGAGGCTAATTTTATGGAATAGAAGTTTCGCCATGGTTAGGTTGTTACGAATGCACTGATGTAAGTAGACCACACGTGGTATTTTGGCCCGAAATGTTTTTATTGGAGTTGTGCCTGTTTTCATACATTTCTTTAAAAGGAAGATAGCCTCAATGGCGCTGCTGTCACACACTTTAATGGCACAGATACAAAGATGAGTGACATGTATCTTCGATGACATGTATTTTCATCGTTAGAGCAGTCACTTGATTATCTTGTCGATATAATAGACAATCTTCGGTTTAGATTCCTTTTGTCAACAGCAGATGGAGTTAATTGGGCCCAGTGTGAGTGAGAGGAAGAGATGGTAGCTGCTAGCTGTGAGGATGCCTGCTATGAACAGTAAATAGGTGTTAATAAGTACTGGTGGCCATCACCAAATTCAATTGTGGTTATGTTAGTGAAAACACTGTTCAGTAAAGAAGCAACTGCGTTCCGTTTGAGTGGATTTTTATCAAAACTATAGGCAAGATTAGAAAAATAGACAATGCATCGTAACCATACTTGCTAGCTGCTACTGCATCAGGTGTGTTGTAGGCCAATTCCTGGCTGACTCACTACAGCTGTTAATTCTTCCATTAATGAATTAGGCTACAAACAGCGAACAGTTGCGTAGCAACAACTCAATGGAGATCATATGGAGGTCTTCCCACCATCTATGTTCAAGACAAAGAAACGCATACAGTTTAAGACAGTAATGATTTGACTTTTGGTTCAGTTTAACATCAATTCAATCTCACCCATAAAATAGATGATTACAATATCATGGCATGGTTTTATGAACAAAAATGTGATAATCAATGTAATCCATTTAAATCAGATGCAGCTGTAGACATTGACCCATACAGCAATGTTTGTGTGTAGATTAGATTTTAGTGTAACCCAGGTCAAGTAACAGAATAATAGTAATTTACCTGTTAATGTGATGAGACTACAACTAGCCAATTGGAAGCCAGCCCTTGGACTTGGTCATGCCCCCAAGGCCAATCCTGACATGTCTGCCATGCAAACTATGGAAAGAAGCTACAGCCGACATTTAAAAAAAAAAATGAAGGCGACACTGGATAGATACTGGAGAAATGAAAGCGTATACAACTTGAAACACCAAGTCAAAATCTATGTGTGTAAAATACCGAAGATTACCATCTCCTTAATTCACCCGTTGCTGCTGTTGAAGATTGAGTCACATAAGCCTGTGAGGATTTGGTGAGTTCAAAACTCCCGCTGAAGCCTTCATGCTACCTCCAAACGATTGCCAAGCTAGCTAACGGTCATTGACATAACATGGAAAGTTAGCACCAAACTGTAGCTCCTAGCAAACTTTTTGCAAAATCTATGGGTTTTAAAAATGAATACTATTCCTTTCCAAACATACTTCATGTTTAGGGGAAGTCATTACATTGTAATGAGGCAAACATGTATTTGTTTTTATGCACTTTGTTATTTGCTATCCCTAAACTAATGGGTTATCAGTGAACCAATTTTTCATGCCAATGCTTAGTCATTACTGTGCTCAAGAGTGATGGTTAAGCTAGGCGTTTGAGACAAATGCACTATACTTGAGTGTATGCACACTAGGTGCTTAATATCCTTACTTAGTGCTGCAGTAGACATCATTCAACATATTGGTATTAAAGTCAACAAAGCTACGATAAACAAAAATGCACAGGTAGAAAAAACCAGCACTTACCCTCCATTCAAATCTCCAAGCTTTATTGGCATGCAGTGGAGGTGCGGCAGGCAAGGCAGGTCTACTCTAGTGAGTGACTGCCAGCTCGGTGCGTTGCTCTGATGAGGACTTGGCCTTGGCAAGTCGGGGCACGCCGCCTCCAGGTTCATCAACCTCCCCCCTATCTCCCATTAGGAGTCTTTCGCCTCGTTAAGGCCCTGTGTACGGGAGATAATTAAAGACAGACACACTGTCTGCATCTGAAATGGCACCCTATTCCCTATATAGTGCCCTACTTTTGACCATATATAGGAAATAGAGTGCCGTTTATAGGGTGCCATTTCGGGGACACACACTCTGATGCAGCTAACGCAGCCATCTCAGTCGCCCCATTGATCTACCTGTCCTGAGTAGATCCACAGAAAAATCCCCTCAGCGTCAATACCCTATTGTATGCATAATGCTGTAATGGTTTGATGTTTATTAGAGAACTATTGGCATATTTAATAGGCGCTGTTATGCCAAAGGACTTGTTTGAATTGGTTTCGGTTTGGTCACGCTGGGTAATGATTTTTTTGTGTGTGTTTGTGTGGGTCTGTGCCTGCTTTGTGTGTGTATTGTTGTGT
>NC_036875.1:13618119-13651199 GCF_002910315.2 Salvelinus sp. IW2-2015 | reverse complement strand
TAGGAGGAGGAGGAAGATGAGGAGGAGGAGGGGAGTAAGGGGGGTTAGGAGGATGAGGAAGATGAGGATGAGGGGATTAGGGGTTTAGGAGGAGGAGGAGGAAGATGAGCTGTCTCTTATACACATCTAGATGTGTATAAGAGACAGGTGCGTTCACTGAGAGTATTTGATTGAATTCCAGTGGGGACTCCAGCCCTGGGCTTTGCCTCTGGAGTTGTTGCCAATGTTGACCGGCATTTTGAGATAGAACTAAAGCCAACTTCCACACTTTCCACAGATTTTGCCTTGACCCCAGGAAATCATGTCCACGGCGGATCACGACGATTGATCAACAGACGAACAGCCACTCCAGCAATCAATGCTCTCTGTCCGGGCCTCACAACGTCAGACTGCCTTGAGGTTAGTAGCAGGGAGTCAATACCAGCACTTCCTAAACAAAGTTTGTTTATCGGAGGACTTTGCTACCTAATCACTGCCTCTTTATGAGGTGTGGCAGAGTCGTTAAGGAGAATTAACAGAGGAAGAGGGGGAGGGAGAGAGAAAGGGAGGAGTGAGGGAAGGAGTAAACAGTGCCTTCTGTTCGTGTGAATATGAGGGTCTTGCGAGGTGACATTTGTGCTGATGGCATTAGCCACAGATGGCAGTGAACATTAGTGGGTGGCAGGATGGCTCGAGAAAGGTTGCTTTGCTCAGTGCTCCTGTTTTTTTGGTGGCGGGGGTGATGCACACCCTTGTTTCAGCTCTGATGAGGTGAGCAGAAGGGCAGATGGGATGCAGGGTGCTGAGGTTAGCTGGAGTGGCGCTCGATAAGAGACGGCGTGACACAGTACAGGTAGTAAGGTATGGGAAGTAGGGAATAAAGGAGGTAAAAAGCGCTGAGGCAAACACATTTTGAAGTCTCTGTGGTGCTGCGAGTGACAGGTGTATTACCAAAGGTTTTAATGGAGAGGTGCAGCCTTATGGTTGCGGTTAAGCTCTAGGGAAGGGAAGCGAGAGGCTATACGGCTGCATTGCAAGTCAGCATGAGTCTATCTATAGAACTGGGTGTGTTGAGATTTGTACTACTTTCTTCTCCCGTTTCATCTTTAGCTCTTTTGAATAGCACAAAGTAAACCATCCTCATTCAAAGATTGTATGTTTGAAGACGTGTACGTGTGTGTGTGTTTTTGTGAGTGCCTTCACATGCGTGTGTGTCTGTGTGTGTGTGTGTGTGTGTGTGTGTGTGTGTGTGTGTGTGTGTGTCGTGTCGTGGTGTGTGTGTGTGTGTGTGTGTGTGTGTGTCTGTTTTGGGTTCTAGAGCTGGACTCCGATCTTATGCATCTTCACCTTCATAACAGCGGGTGGTACTGAAATAGAAATTCTATGAAAGACCAAAGTTGTGAAGGAGAAAAAAGCAGCACAATGATGAACGGATATCCACATGTGGGAGCCAAAAAAAGAGAAGGCAGTTTATTAATGATGTCCCCGGCCGTCGGCTGAGTAATACCCCTCTTTAAGAACGGTTGACTTAATCTTTGACTTTCATTAACTGTGTGAAGGCTAATGAATTCTCCGTCGTTCGTTGACATTGTGCTACTGTCTTAAGTTGAAGAGACATCATTATGTTCACACACACACACACACACACACACCACACCACCACACACACACACACACACACAACACACACACACACACACACACACACACCACACACACCACAACACACACAACAGCTCCAAAGGGGACCTTATAATAGATGGTGGTGGGCTGCTAGGCTCGGTGGAGGCAGGGCTTCATTGCTCCATTGTGGGTGGAGGGTATTGTAGAGGGAGTATGGGTGACAGAATAAAGGTGTGGAGGAGCACAGGAGACCTTGGGCTGTGGAAACTAATTACTCCAGTGGTAATATGAGAGCGCTGCTTCACGCTGTGCAGTACGCTGCGACCTTGGAGAGGTGATTTAGCGGTCCTGCCTGGGAACACTGGCGGCTACATGACGTGGTGTAGGAGTAGGGGGTTAGGAGGAGGAAGATGAGGAGGGAGTAAGGGGTTAGGAGGAGGAGAAAGATGAGGAGGAGGGGAGTAGGGGATTAGGAGGAGGAGGAAGATGAGGGAGAGGAGGGGAGTAAGGGGGTTAGGAGGAGGAGGAAGATGAGGAGGAGGGGAGTAGGGGAGTAGGGAGAGGAAGGAAGATGAGGAGGAGGAGGGGAGTAAGGGGGGTTAGGAGGATGAGGAAGATGAGGATGAGGGATTAGGGGTTTAGGAGGAGGAGGAGGAAGATGAGGGAAGTAGGAGATTAGGAGGAGGAGGAAGATGAGGAGGAGGGGAGTTATGGGTTAGGAGGGGAGTAATGGGGTTAAGAAGTGGAGGAAGATGAGGAAGAGGGGTTAGGCTAGAGAGGAGGAGGAGGGGGGTTAGGAGGAGGAAGATGAGGAGGAGGAGGGGAGTGGGGGGGGGTTAGGGGGGAGAGGAGGAGGAAGGGGAGCAGCAGGGACAGGAAGAGGAGAAGGAAGAACATGAGGAAGATGAGGAAGATGAGGAGAAGGGAGAGAGGGTGGAAGAGGTGATCTGGAGAAAGAGGAGGAAACTGTAAACTCCTGACGTCCATACCGTTTTGTTAGTCAGCTAGATCATACTGTAGGTCTCCCATCTTTAGTAATGTTATGTGTAAATCATGAGATGTATTTCTATGGTATAATGCGGATAGGAATGAACCTGCAGGAGAAGTGTGTAGAGAGGATTTTGACTAGATGGTATAAATGACAGAATTTACCTTTCATGGCAGGAGGGAGGAGTGTGTGCAAACACTTTACAGCATCCAGACACCAAGAAACCTTCCAAATCTGGCAAACATTGTGTTGCTCAGCTAGGTCATAGGCCTCCCACCCTGCTTAGTGATGTTGTTGGTAAATAGTGAGATTTTCTTTGGTAATTATGCTGATAGCAAAAGGGCTAAAAATGCACAGTGTTACACAACACTGTAGTCATGACCTCCCGACGTGATAATAGACAGATGCATGAGTTTGACCTTCTGCCCTCTGACTCTCTCTCTTTGCTCCCACACACACACACACACACATTCATGCTACTTTGGAAAACAGTGCTGTTCACTCAAAATCGCTAAAAGTTGTTGATATATATATATATTTTTTTTCTACAGACAGATTAGTCTTCTCTTTTCAGCAGGAGGCATTTGCTTTCCAAATGCATTTCTCTAGCGATTGTATTTAGAAGTTAGCGAAAGGCAAACTGTCAACAGCAACCAACCATAGAAATATAATCCATACATGGCAGTTCCCATTCAAATCAGGACTGGCATCCATTGCTAGTGTACCCATGAGCATAACAGTCACATTTCCAGGGTAAGAGGTTCCAAAACCCTTTCATGGATTATATGTCTATGGCCACAATGCAACACATTGTTCTATATTTGGCGTGAGAGCTGCCCAAATTTCGCCTTTCCCGACCGCAAGTGCTTGTGATAGAACTTAATCCACAGCTATTTTGTAGAAGCTATTGATCCTCTGTGGTTAAATTTTGCTCTCTGTTCACGAGTAATATCATTTTTGCTAAATCTTTATTGCTGAAGCACCTCCAGCACCCCTAGATTCCATATAAAATTATACCATGTCAGGTTGGAAAGGACTGGTGCATCGTCGATTCGACATAACATTAGCGCATAACAGGCCTCAGAGCCAGAACAACCTTGTCGACTGCTGTTGAATCATTTATGACTAGTCAGTCACATCCAACCTTATAAAAACAAAAGACTGATTTATTTATTTACTAGCAGGCAACAACCTAGCTATGTTTTTCTCTCCCTTGAGTGTAGAAAAGTAGACGATCTTTGAATTTGTAGTCTCACTCAACCCTCCCACTTTCCCCACTGCATTTCATTTTCAGGTTCTGTTGGTAGGACAAGGCTATGTTTGTGCACATGGAAGTCAATGATTTATGTTGACTATATGTTAATGCGGCAATACAAATGTGGGTGCCCTTTAAATGACTTCAGTTTAAAAGGCTTCATAAAGCCTTCATAATGCCTTCATAAGCACTAAATGAATCTGTTACAAAGCATCTAGAACCGTATGTCATGCTTTATAAAGGGTTCATAAATGTGGCATAACTCTGTCATAATCACCCATGTCAAATGTGACACAACTCACAATGTCAATGATATGAATGTGTGCTTTAAAAGGGTTACATGTTGTGCTGAAGCATGGCATACACTCTACAGTGATGCCAGTTAGTCACATTACAGCTAATCTTGTTTCCATACACTTCTGCCCAAATCCGCGGAAGGTCAGGTGGACCAACGCATGATGTGATGTGTATGCCGAGGAACTTAAAGCTTTTCACCTTCTCCACTTCTCCACTGTGGCCCTGTCGATGCGGATGGGGGCGTTTTCCCTCTGTGAGTCCACGATCATCTCCTTCGCTTTGTTGACGTTGAGGGAGAGGTTTTTTTCCTGGCACCACTCCGCCAGGGCCCTCACCTCCTCCCTGTAGGCTGTCTCGTCATTGTTGATAATCAGGCCTACTACTGTTGTCTGGGCCTGCAGCCTTGTGAGGGTTAACATGCTTAAATGTCTTATTCACGTCGACCACGGAGAATGAGGGCCCACAGTACTTGGGAGCGGTCTGCGTCGGTGGCCCTGTGTTATACTCAAAGTGGGCAAAGAAGTTGATTAGCTTGTCTGGGAGCAAGACGTCGGTGACAGCATTGTGGCTGGTTTTCCCTTTGTAATCCAGGATTGTCTGGAGTCCCTGCCACATACGTCTCATGTCTGAGCCGTTGAATTGCGACACCACTTTGTCTATGTACTGACATTTTTCCTGTTTGATTGCTTTACGGAGGGAATAACTGCAATGTTTGCATTCGATCAAATTCTCAGTCACCTTGCCATGGTTAAATGCAGTGGTTCGCTCTTTCAGTTTTGCCATCTATCCACGATTTTTTGGTTCGGGTAGGTTTTGGGAAGAAAATCCCCTATACACTTCCTGAGAACCCAGTCACAGTGTCAGTGTATACCTCAATGATATTCTCAGAGGTTACCCGGATCAAATCCCAGTCCGCGGGATCAAAACAATCTTGAAGCATTCCGATTGGTCAGACCAGCGTTGAATAGACCTTAGCACGGGTACTTCCTGTTTGGGGAGGAGCAGAAGTTTTTGAGTTGAGAGTTTTTGAATGGCAAGTACTACAAGCAATGTGTTGATAGAATTTCAGTAGCGTTTGCGTTGTTAAAGTTCCCAGCTACAATAAATGCGGCCTTAGGATATGTGGTTTCCAGTTTGCACAATGTCCAGTGTAGTTTCCTGAGGGCCGTCATGGTATCGGCTTGAGGGGGAATATACACGGCTGTGACTATATCCAAAGATAATTCTCTTGGGTGGCAATCCGGTTGGCATTTGATTGTGCGGTTTTCTAGGACAGGTGAACGAAAGGACTTGAATTCCTGTACGTTATCACAATCACACTATGAGTAGTTAATCATGAAACATACACCCCCGCCTTTCTTCTTCTGGAGAGTTCTTTATTTCTGTTTGCACGATGTACTGAGAACTGTATGAACGGGGTCAGTATATCCGGAGAGAGCCATGATTCCGTGAAACAAAATATGTTACAATCCCTGATGTCTCTCTGGAAGGACATCCTCGCCCTGAGCTCGTCTACGTTACTGTCCAGGAACTGAACATTAGCGAGTAATATACTCGGTAGCTGTGGAAGTTTCAAAATGTCCAGCAATGCAATTACATTGAACATTACATTGGGCTGTGAAAAGTGTAGCTTGTCCCTAAGCTGGCGGACAAATGGTTCTTGCCTCTCTTCCTGCTGGAGGTACTGCATGTTGGTTCCAACCTTAAATGTAATAACAAAGAAAGTTAGCAGGTGTGTTAGGAAATTATTTTGTAACACCATCTGGATAAGGGCATTTCTGTGCTGCGCCAGAAACTATAAACGGAAAACTATTCATTTTGTATTATTATATCCATCTTGCATTTAAAATGAGACATGGCTGTATCTAGGGGGATTGTATTTATCTGAGCCCGCTAGCTAGCAACATTTTCATTGTCGTTCGAATCATATCACATGCTCTTACTTCACTACAGAAAACCTGCTAACAAAACAACATTGCAGGACATGCTCACTGAATTAAAGGGCAACTACACAAAAAAGTTGATTTGATTTTTCACAGACCTCGAAAGTCACCACCTGGTGTGGTTTAAGCATGGTTGTGAACACAGAAAATCCACTTCAGTTGTTTTTCTGTTTAAAAGGTGGGAAACATGTGGGAAACCCAGAAACATTTGGGAAATCCAAAACCTGGAAAAACAAAACCAAGAAAAAGGAATTTGGGACAAATAAAAAGTAGGCAAAACATAAAAATGGATTTTAAAAGGCTCTACTAACATTTTTTGGTGTGCATGACTGAAATTTAGAGTGTGTGTCATCCTGCAGCACAGCATTTTGGCCAGCATTTATGAAGCACGGTTTTATGTCATATTTGACATAGTGGGTTTTGTCACATTTGACATTGGTGGTTAAGTAACACAATTATGCCACATTTATGAACCCTTTCTAAAGCATGACATACGATTTAATGATGATTTTTAACACACGTATGTAGTGTTTATGAAGGCTTTATGAAGACTTAATTTATAGTGGGACCAATATTTTAGTCAAAATGACTAAGACTAGTCAAAATTTTAAAAAAGAGTTCCAAAATGAAAACTGCTTTGGAGAGCATGTCTGTGATATGGGAGTTGGCCATATCCCCATATGTGATACATTGAAATTAGGACTGTGCCGGTAATTGAATAACCATGTAATTGACGTTTACGGATGAATATATAAAAAACATCAAAACCGTTTAAATAGGCCTACATTCATTTGCTGATTTATTTTAATTGTTATTAACGTTATTTTCATGGAGATAAACGTTACCTAAAAGCAGGAGTGTTTACTAATGATTAAAAGCAAATGTCTTGCTAACTTAGTCTGTCCATTAAACTTTCTACATCTCCTCCTCTTTCCAGCTGTCCTTTGATACCCCAGCTGCTAATCTGCTAGATGTGTGGGGGTAGAGCGCTATTGGCTATTGCACTTCAGCAAAAAGACGTGTTCACTTCCTTTTATACAATGCATGTTTTTATTGCTTGCTATTAAATAAATAAATCGGTCTTTAAAAACAGGCTGGGTGTGTCTGACTATTCATACATTTTTCAACAGCAGTCGACTAGGTTGTTCTGTCTCTGAGGCCCATAAGGCACTAATGTTGTGTAAAATAGACCGTGCAGATGGTATAATTTGAATCTTTACTTAATTTACAGACTAATCAGTGCTGATCAGGCCCGGTCCTGGACGATTTGTCACCCTAGGCGAGACACAAAAAAAATGTACGCCCTCCTATCTCTGAAAAGTAGAATAGTAGCCTAGGCTATACAGTGTAGGCCTGGAATGCACTTTTATAAATGCCCATGTGGTAGCCTACCGTTTGTAAAACAGGCAATTTACCATTGACCCCTGTCATTTGGTTACATGAATTTACAGTGAATACATCAATTTACCGTTCTCAGTCTCGGAGTTGATACGTTGTTTGCAGAGTTCACAACCTGCTACACGTGTGAGAAACAAATTTTGGTTTATTTCATAACATCATTTACACGCTCCACGTGAGCAATGAGCAGTCTTCTGTTCTGTTAATGTTGACGGAGCACATATAGAAGTAACTGGCCTGCCCAGCTGGGTTTCCCAGTCAGTGATGTCCGTTTCTTTTCTTTCTACCTCCATTAAAATTACAATAGTTCCTCACTGTTATTGGAAAAAAAAACCTCCCTCTTGATAATCAGCGTCGCTGGTGAATAGGCTATGGATATGTCAGTGTCATTGGCATATTGGCATATCTATTTCATCTACATACTATAGCATACTGTAGCTGTCCCCTTCATACTGGCGAGTGGCACGTTATTAAGAGGGAGGGGCTCACCTCATTCACCGCTAGACCTGTCTGTCTCCGACAGACGTTGTACGATTGGTCAGACCTTTCTGCATGCATTACTCTGTCTTATCACTGTAAGTGAGCCATTTATATTTGCTGTGCCATACAGCTCACAGTTTTTCTAGCATGTTTTTTTACCCCATCCTGTCGTTTCACTGAATGTACAGTATTTGCAGTGGTGTAAAGTACTTAAGTAAAAATACTTGAAAGTACTACTGAAGTAGTTTTTTTGGGTATCTATACTTTATTTTACTTTACTACTTTGGCAACTTTTACTTTTATTTCACTGCATTCCTAAAGAAAATAATTGTCATGTTCTGACCATAGTTCTTGTGTGTTTTACTTGTTTTAGTGTTGGTCAGCACGTGAGCTGGGTGGGCATTCTATGTTGTGTGTCTAGTTTGTCTGTTTCTATGTTTGGCCTAATATGGTTCTCAATCAGAGGCAGGTGTTTTGTGTTGTCTCTGATTGGGAATCATATTTAGGTGGCTTGTTTTGTGTTGGGGTTTGTGGGTGGTTGTCTTCTGTCTTTGTGTTCTGCACCAGATAGGACTGTCTCGGTTTTCACGTTTGTTATTTTGTATTTTGTATAGTGTTCACGTTATCGTCTTTTTGTTTATTAAACATGTTGAACACTAGCCGCGCTGCATTTTGGTCCTCTCCTTCACCAACGGAAGAAAACCGTTACAATAATGTACTTTTTAGTCAATACATTTCCCCTGACACCCAAAAGTGCTCGTTACATTTTGACAGGAAAATGGTCCAATTCACACACTTATCAAGAGAACATTCCTGGTCATCCCTACTGCCTCTGATATGGCGGACTCACTAAACACAAATGCTTCGTTTATAAATTATGTCTGAGTGTTGGAGTGTGCCCCTGGCTATCCGTCCCAAAAATCTATATATAATTTAAGGCATTTTAAAAGATTTTTTACTTTTGACACGTACATTTTTTGCAATTCCATTTACTTTTGATACTTAAGTACTGTATATTTAAAACCAAATATAGGTTTGACTTTTACTCAAGTAGGATTTTACTGGGTGACTTTCACTTTTACTTGAGTCATTTTCTATCAAGGTATCCTTACTTTTACTCAAGTATGACAATTGAGTACTTTTTCCACCACTGTGTATTTGTCAGGATCACACTGGCAACCGTTCTGTTTTTATCTCGCTGTTAACCCACCTTCCCTTCTTGTACTCTTTCCCAGATTCCTCTCTGCTCCTTTCAGCCTTTGCTCCTGTTACAATACCTTCAATTGCAAACCTGATCTTCAATTGCAAACCATCTCGGGGTAATTTCATCCTACTACAGAGAGATGTATGATGATGTTCTATAGACAGGTGTAGTGGCTAGACAGGGGCATATACTGTACATGGTATTCACATACATCACTGACCCTTTGACCTCCTTAGCAGAGCGTGCAGCTGCTGAGAAGACTGCACATATTCCTCTTACTCACAACACTTGGTTCCCCGTGAACTGTGTTTGACTCCACAGTCTTATGATTTTGCTTTGATTATGGCTGTGAATGCTGATGTCACACATTTGTACGCTAAGCATTTTCTGTAGGCTAATCCGTGAGATGTTAATTCCAGCCCTGGCCCCATGGGACCCCCTTGTGTCCTCACAGTTTGATTTATTGATCTTGATGAAATGTTGCTGTCGAGTAAATCACTGGGAAACGGTCTAAAGTGAGAAGGTAAAAGGGTAGAGTTTGATAACAATATCTCAAACTGGAGTATATTAGATAAGATACCAACATAGAGTAGAGAAGCTGATCAAATACCTGCATTCGTCGTGTTGACTTGAAACTTGAAGGTTTATGAAAGGGAGTCTAGGGTGACAAGCACCACGCCTACTGTGGCGAAATCAGTGTGGGTATATTGTTCACACTGCATCACTTCAGTATTGCTTCCTGATCAGTCCTTCTATCACCCGCAGACAGAGAGCATTTAGAGGTCACATATTCACACCCACCCACCCCCACCCACACCCACCCACACCACACACACACACACACACACACACACACACACACACACACAGACAGCACACAACACACACACAACACACACTTTACGACAACACCAACAAAGAACACACACATCACACTTCACAATATCATCACATTAACACACACATCCACACACACTCACACACTATCGGTATCACCAGTGTGTCGGTTGACATCATCATAAGACTTTAGACACACAACCTCCCTCCCTAGTGAGACTCCAGCTATACCAATAAGGCTTCAGGTTCACAGCAACTACAAACTCCTCCATGGAGACCAAAAAGCCAATTTATTTCAGTGTGCTGGTGGTGACAGAAGCGGAAGCTTTTACAGGGGTCACCCAGACCAAGCTGTCCACTGGGGAAAGCCACCGAGCCAATACACTGCCTTTATATACTGACTAACACACAGGTACAGTATAGTTTTATATAGAGACGAGCCACAGAGAAACACAGGCACCTACTTTACTATATATACATTTTAATACACGCAGGTACTTTTGGAGGAAATCAGGGCTGTACACAACAGTACGGCTGTGTGCACACGTCATCGACTTGCATAAACAGCTGCTCTAGCCTGGTCGCGTAATATCTACATATAGTTTGTCTGCCTAAGATTTATAGCAGAGGAAATATACATTCATTAAAGAGATGTGTTTTTATAAACATTATAGAACAGCAACACAAACACATATGGCGATGAACTCACTATGTTTGAACGAGGCATTTACATTAATGTATCCTATGTCACTTTGAATGCAAGCGTGTGTCACACAGGGCCACGTCATGACACGTGTCACATGCCAAGAGACAGATTGATTCTGTATCTCTGTTCACTTGAGTATACAAACATATGTCTGCACACAAACCGATCCCGATTTCGGAATTCATGCCTTTCCTACTACTTCTCAGTATTTGGTATTCAGACTTAAGCTCTGTAGGTGTGTCTACCTTCCGCGCTCTGAACACAAAAACAAATATTAATTCAACGGGAAAACCTCCCACTTGCTGGCCATCAGATTTTCTGGTGAAGTTTTCATTCAATAGTGTACATTTATGTTAAGCCATCTCTTTAATTGCGGTGCGTCTAGAATATATCAAGAGAACGGGTTCAGAATAATAGGGATCAATGAAAGAAAGCCTTCCAAATGTATGCATATTTTCAGCACCAATTAGTAGATAAAAAATACTCTGCTCCTGTAGATTCTTTAGGTTAAGGAAAGTAAATAATAAAAAACATGTTTGGACAGCTTTTATGTACAAAAGAAAGAAACGTGGGTGGATTCATTCAGCTCTTCAACCCATGGTAATGTTGGAAGATTACTGTACATACAATTACAACAGTGTACAATAGTAGGCAATACCCTCGTCTATTGCCTGCACTAATCATGGAACTGTGTGATGACATGTATTGTACCATGCGTCGGTTTCAGACTGTTATGCCCTGATCAGCGCTCTGCTCCATAACGATTTAATTAGCCAACATTTTTTTTATTTTATATTATCAACTGTTACTAACGATCCTCAGCAACAATCACATGGCCGTGACGGCATTTACAGAGGAAGCAAATGAAGGTAAACAAAGCAATGTAATTAAATGGAATGATAATGTAGGCTATGCCAACTGATTGAAACTAACAGTAAATTGACAGTTTTGACATTTTAGTCATTTAGTAGACACTCTTATCCAGAGCGGCTTACAGTTAGTGCATTGGTCTTACGTGGTTGTCCCACCAAGCTATCTTATCACAGGCATAGAAAGAACATTGTTCCCCAATAACGTAGCTATCAGCAGAGTCAGATCTGGGAGGGTTTCAAAGGCCGTCCAATTTAAATTCTGCATAATGGTACAGGATTTCATAAACTATGCTGTGGGAAAGTTGATATGTTGAGTTCAATTCCATAAATGAGTGTAATTTATATTTACAATTCCCTTATCCAAACGGATTACCCATTTACCTAGCTCTTATCAACAGATCTTATTTTAGTTGGAAAGGACAGGGCTTGAAGAATGGTGTTATTTCGATCTGAAAAAATAAAGTACATGCTTTTTCCACTTATTCAAGGTTTCCTTGCACTTAAAGGCAGTGAAATGATGACACCTTCATTCATTCAAGCTCCACCTCAAACGAATAGTTGGTGAATAGCATGCTATTCTCATGCTTTAGTTTAAGGTCAGAATACGTATAGAGAAAAGCGTACATAAAGGGAATTATGTTCCATTTATGCTCGCTTCACCCAGGTAGGAATCAGGGCTGTACTGCATGGGAACACGTTTCAGGCATATACATGGATATACACAGGGATGCCCTTCCAAAGAGAAAGTTAAGCACTGTGATGTGAGCTGCGGCCTACATGTTCCCGTGGGAACACGAGAGTGGACAGTGGAGGGCTCTGCCATGGCTAATGCTTCTCTCTGCAGCGGAGCATGGGGAGAGGTAGAGGGGAGCTGTCCTCCGGTGACCGACTGCCCAGTGATAAATCTAAGTGGACATCACTGTTTGTTTACCAATCCCTGCAGCACAAGGGGAGAGAGAAGAAACACATCCAATGAAGCATGTGTTGTACCACTCTGCTGTGTGTAGAGAGAGAGGGTTGTACCACTCTGCTGTGTGTAGAGAGAGGGGTTGTACCACTCTGCTGTGTGTAGAGAGAGAGGGTTGTACCACTCTGCTGCTGTGTGTAGAGAGAGAGGGTTGTACCACTCTGCTGTGTGTAGAGAGAGAGGGTTGTACCACTCTGCTGTGTGTAGAGAGAGAGGGTTATACCACTCTGCTGTGTGTAGAGAGAGAGGGTGAAGAGGCAGCCACTTTGACTGATTCCAGGCAGGTTTTGGACCCAAAGCAAAGAATTATAGCAATAACAACACAAAGAGGCAGACATCTTGATATCTCCGGATGTGACAGAAATATGACATGTTCATGATCATGTAAAAATATGACTAATATCTCACAGGTGCCCCCTTTATGACACTCAAACATCATGAAGTTATCGCCACTCGCCAAACGCTGGTCACTGTCAAGCCTAGATGTTACATGTTCCAATCCCTTCTTCTTTCTCTCTGTTCTAAATCCCTCGCTTCCCAGACGTTGACGGTGCAGAACAGGAGGTCATCATGAGGTATGACTCCTCATCCCTCCTCTCCTCCCTCTTCATCCTTCCATTTTCTCCTCCTTTCTTGATCCTCCTCCCCCGTTCAGCTGCTGATCCGTGTTGAGAGGCAGTCAGGCCAGACGGCCTGGAGCCTGTAGTTCTTACTAGGACGATTTATAGACCTCTCCTCCCTTTCACTCCCTTGCTCTCTCTGTGTTCCGCAACTTTCCAATGTATCATACTCTGCCCCCTTGGAAAAAAGGGGTTTCTAGAAAGGTCCCCCCCCCACACACACACATATACTCAGTACCAAGCCTCCACTACACCTGGACAGTCCTATCAACACCAGCCAGCCTTAGCTCCCATCAAAGGGTGCTCAGGCTAACCCTGAACCCAGACCAACACTTAAATAATTTCACTCACCCTGTAAAGCATGGACAGACACCATTGATCTTCTAGCCCTGACCCTAGAACAGACTTTAACCCATTTCACGGATCTGTAAAGCACGGGCAGACTGACACTCCAGTATCTCACTATACATAGGGAGGACAAATAACCATTGAGAAGATACCTTACCAGGCTAAGTGCGTTCCAATCCACTGAATAGAAAACCCCTATCACTGTGTTTCTCAGGGGACCAGGGTCTATTCCAGGGAAAAACAGCCTGAAGTGGAGCACCGTCCCTGGGGAGGACTTTAGACATGACGGGCCTCATATCTGTGGTCCTGAGAAGTGTGAGTGTGTATGAAATGAAAATATGAAAGGAAGACATCATCTAGTATCGACACATTATGTTGTCAAAAGGAACAAACAAAGAGCAACCTTGGATGTAGATATGGAAGTGAGTATGAATTATATGATAGACTGCAACATTTGTACAGGTGTAAATTGCAAGAGTGGCTACCATCTGTTGAAGGAAGATGAGGAAAGACAGGGGGAAACAGCGATTGACAGGCAACAACAAGTGTCGAAAAAAAGATCGAAAAATGAAAAAAGAGATTGAAGAAAGGATAGAAGTGTAACAACAGAGAAACGGAGGAGAGTCTTTTGTAAGATAGGACATGTCTGGAAAAGTCTGCACCCACTGGTTTCTCTTAGAGCTGCAGGGAGCAGCATGCTAGCTAACGCGATAAGCACTCGTTTATATTTATCAGGCAGGGCCAATCTAAGCCACTGAGAGATGGCCGTCTGGAACTCAGAGAACAAAATACATTATTAAGATAGATAACATAGAACAACTCTCCAGACCTCCCATTTGTGGTTCCCGTGAGATACAGAGAAATCGTAATCATGATGTGTGGCCGAAAGCAACTTCACCCTCTACTTCATTTTGATCAAACTGCTCTCACCACTAATAGTGAATGGAGTTCCTTGTCATTGAGAGCCATGTTAACTGATAGCGGTCATTGTGTTAGTGTGTTTCAGGTTGGTATTTGCCTGGGTGGGCAGTGGGTAACAGTGTAGCGTCTGTCTGTCAGAGCAGTATAATCTGCTCTCTCAGCATGTGGGACAGAGAGATTCATAATCCCCGTGTTTGTCTGTGTTATTACCCTTTCATTGCTTCATTTCTGAA
Source organism: Salvelinus sp. IW2-2015 (assembly GCF_002910315.2). NCBI lineage: Eukaryota > Metazoa > Chordata > Actinopteri > Salmoniformes > Salmonidae > Salvelinus > Salvelinus sp. IW2-2015. The sequence goes on along the minus strand of NC_036875.1, from coordinate 13,636,528 downwards.
TCCTTGCTAATGAGTAAAGTGATTATCTACCAGACATTAGGGGACAAATCCAATTGAGCTCATAAAAAAGCAAGACAAGCGCACAAGTACTGTGTTGTACAGTCAGCCAAAAACTCCTTATCTCCAGACTAACTATCTTCAGCTAGATATCCAGGCCTCAGAATGTGTCCAGATGACTTCCGCGTGTGTTGTCATGCATGTGTGTGCACACATTGCTTATTCATCCGTACACATCCATGCTGGGATTGATGTGGATATCATGGTGCCCATGGTTAATAGAATGTTTGTAAGTGATTTGGACATGCTGCTCTGTTCATCCGTCATGTTTGTTTGGCAAAGAGTCAGACCAGTATACAGATCGTTAACCCCGTAAAGAGGCAAACCGTCTCAGTGCTTGTAAGGAGAATTACACTTCAATTGCAGTTCATCTAGACTGCAGGACTCTAACTCCTCGGCACAGAGAAAGGGTCAATATCATGGCTCATCACCACAGTGATGTGACTTTAATTGGTGGTTAGTCATGTCCAATCTGTTTATTCTGAGTGTTGTGAGTGTGAGGTCACTGTTGCTGGCAGAAGACGCATGCAAAATGTCAGACTTCCAAAAATGCAATGTGTGGCTCTCAGAATGGACACCCAAGCTGAATCATATTGTAATTATATTGCATACAATTGCTATCCTTAATTCAATTTATATTTCATTACTTGAAATCAGTGGTGTAAAAATACAACCTTATAACTGTATTGTCTTAGGTGGCTGTCAGATGTAGACTAAAGAATACCGTTCTTCTAAATCGCGAGCAGACCTCATCACTGTACATTCTCCAAAGCGTAATGGAACCTACCCCAACCCACCTATACGAGCTGAGAGTCCTTAATTGAAATAATAACAAACTGGTCACCCCACCTCTGTTATGGTAAAAGTCTGAGGGATGGGCTTGGAGAAATGTAACAACTCCTAAAATCATATACAGAGCTATGGACTGACCATCCATTATTTCACAATTATAGTTTTAACCATGTTTTGAGGCTATACAGTGTGTGTTTACATTTACATTGTTTACCAACATTGGGTGAGCAAAACAAGCTTATATTTTGGGTTCTGATGGTGTACGACAGTTGAACTAAGCTCAAGTGATCTTTTTCAAAAAGCAATGGTTATACATAACACGTTTATAAGTCCAAAAATGGATGTAGCAACTATGGATTCTAGCTTTAATCATATTTAATAAGGGGTAACTATCTATAATCGCTACCATGTGTTTAAGACATGGATGGGAATCTTGGATGGGAATTTCTAACACTTTCTCCAGAAGCTGTGGCAGGAGCAGCATCCCTCTCCTCACTGACAGCCACTCTGTTCTCTGGACAGCTCCGGGTGTTAAGACCAGCCTGTCAGCTTGGATTACTAGTCTTTTGACAGCTATTACTGTAGGAGCTGTGGGGGCAGGACTAGGTGTTGATTTCGATTTCAGTCGACCTGCTAGGATATACAGGTTACTGACTGTCACACCCTGACCGTAGCGAGCTTTTTATGTCTCTATTTTGGTTTGGTCAGGGTGTGATTTGGGTGGGCATTCTATGTTCCTTTTTCTATGATTTGTATTTCTTGGTGTTTGGCCGGGTGTGGTTCTCAATCAGAGGCAGCTGTCTATCGTTGTCTCTGATTGAGAACCATACTTAGGTAGCCTTTTTCCCAACTGTATTTGTGGGTAGTTGTCCATGTATAGTTGCCTGTGAGCATTTTGTTGGCTTCACGTTTTCGTTTTGATGTTTATTGTTTTGTTGGCGACATCTTATAATAAATAAGTATGTACGCTCACCACGCTGCACCTTGGTCTACTGTTTCCACCTTAGACGATCGTGACACTGACAAAATAATAGGAACACTTGAGTTAATGAGGGATACAAAGTATATTGAAAGCAGGTGCCTCCACACATGTGTGGTTCCTGAGTTAATTAAGCAATTAACATCCCAAAATGCTGGGAAGGCCATTATTTTGACTACCATGGCTATGCCCTCATCCACAAGGCATGAGTGGTAACTGAATGGTTTGATGAGCATGAAAACGATTTAAACCATTTGCCATGGCCATCTCAGTCACCAGATCTCAACCCAATTGAACACTTATGGGAGATTCTGGAGCGGTGCCTGAGACAGCGATTTCAACCACCATCAACAAAACAACAAATTATGGAATTTCTCGTGGAAGAATGGTGTCGTATCCCTCCGATAGAGCTCCAGACACTTGTAGAATCCATGCCAAGGTACATTGAATATGTTCTGGCTCATGGTAGCCCAACACCCTTTTAAGACACTTTATGTTGGTGTTTCCTTTATTTTGGCAGTTACCTGAATGTCAGGGATAGAGGCTATATCTGTGGGCAAAAGTACTGTATATATTTAATATGCCAGACATCTAGTTCTATTGATAGAAATATGTGCCTGCTAATATACATCTAACACATTAATGCACACAGCTTGAGCCTGGATATTGCACACAGCTTGAGCCTGCATATAGTTTATTCCAATGCACCAGAGTTTACAAGCTCTCTCTGGAAACTTTGCAAGTTGGAAAATTCTGTTGTTTAATTCAGTTTTAAGTCGGAAGAAGAATAGATAAGTTTCACCTGACGTGTCCTGATGCAACATGTGTTCCACCGTCTGCTGCAAAGCTATGGCTACAAGTACAGTATCTCAGAGGAACATAAGGGCCTGAACTCAGGCAGTACAGCAAATATAAATTACTCTTTAAAAAAACACTGTAAGGAAGACTAAAGGCGAATAAGATACTGTATGTCGGAGGATAGGAATTTGGGTCTAGGTGGATTGCGTGGGAGCCAGGGAAAGATAAGACAGAAACGTCCGACCTGCTCTGTTTGCCTATAGTGTTTATCAGCGGTACTAATCGGCATGATTAAAACTCAACATTTGATAGGCGTGCACAGGAAATAGATCCACCGATCCACATTTCTGTCTGAATTTTGAGACACATTGTGTGCATTAGGGTGCATAGGGTGGAGAGGAGGGAGAGAGAACCTGTTATCTTGTTTTCGGAGTAGATTTTTAATTTCCTGATTGTTTGGTCTCTAGGGTGAAAGATTAGAATAAAATGAAGACCCGCACCGTGGTTTAGACTGAGACTATTGAAGTACTGACTGTGTGATGATGAGATCCCTGATACACACACAGATGGGACGGATGGTTAAATCCACACACAGCAGAGAAAGGCTGATAGTTATCAACACCTTAATCATGGCTGCTGTGCCTCATTCACCAACATTTTCATAGCTTCCCAATGCAGCCAATCAATCAATCAATATCTTTATTGTCCCATTTAGGGAAATGTGTAGTGCAGTCAGGGTTAGCATACAGTAGCTATGGTAAAACTGGAGGCTTCACCTACATAGTAATGCTGAGCGATTAGTGTTTTTTGAAGTCGGTTTAGTTTAGATGATTAAAAAAATAATGACGTTTTTTGATTTCAATAGATATTTTTTAACCTTAAATGCACTATGCGTTATAAGGGTTGAATGCTGTCACAGCACAGAATAAAACAATGAATAAAAGTCCCATGATGGTAGTGACTGCCCATTACTGCTAACCATAATTTATTCAAATGACTTTGATTTAATAAAATATTTCCGGTGTGCATATTACATTTGTTTTATTTGAGGACTTTATTTCATTCAAAGTCATCATCTCATATCCTGTCTACGCTGTCTGACAAAATCACTATTTTACTAGTTCTTCAAAGTAAATAAGGCATACTTTTATGACTGCTGAATACCAAATATCAATCCCTTACAGATCATGTATTTTCAGGTAGAGATACAGTACCTCATGAAGGAACAGCACTCTTCCTCTCTCGATCACGCATTCTACTCTCTCTTTTATGTAGCAGGTGTAAAAGAGACACAGACTGGACAACAAAGCGCTCAATGGATTATGGTCATTGTAGTTAATTACCATGTTTTCTGCGCTAAACTACAGTATGTCAAATATTGGCCTGTTAGAAACGACAACCCCCTACTACATCGCACAGTTCGGGTTTAATCAGATTTATTTCTAGAGAAACTGTGCAATGCGCACATTGAGCTCACAGAAAACAATTGATTGAAATGGAATTCAAATAATTGAACCGATATCAGTAAAAAAATAAAAAAATAAAAATGTTGGTTAATCGCTCAGCACTACTAGCCCATGTGTCCAATATAGCACTAGCTACACTATATAAATATATGTCTTCATTGTCCATGTCTTAAACTAAACATTACAGTTTTGTGGGGCCTAAAATAGCATAAACTTTCTTAATCCATACAGGATGGAAATTTGTCTTCTGCTTATTTCCTAACTCCTCTGATAGTCTGAGTCATTCCATTTTTGATCTTTGTCTGACTCCTTTATTGCCTTGGACGGTCTTGAGATGCAGATAGCGTAGCCGACAGACAGACTGACAGACAGAGGGGATATATCTAGATCCTGCAGGTGTATTTGAGACGGAACGGGAAGAAAGAATCCCACAGAGAGACCCCGAGGCTCACCGACATTCCTGAAAGGCAAAGGCCCGGATCTGGAGTTTTAGGAAGAGTCGGTTGGGAATAGGATCGCCTGCTTTCTTTGAATTATTCCGCCCGCCTCAACAGGGAGGTTCTATTCTACTCAGCCTGATCCCTTGTTTGTCTATCTAGGAGTTTCCACAGGCTCTGTGATTCTCCTGGTATCACGGGAATCTCAGGGTATATCACGTGTAAAGATTTTCCCTCTTCTTTCCACTTGAAAGGGAAGGAATGTGGTATGATTTGAAATCAGACAGATAGTGAAAATAGTTTTCTCTGACACACTGCCTGTGACTGAAATGGCAACCTATTCCTTATGTAGTGCATACATCTTTATCAGAGCCCTATGGACCCTGGTCAAAAGTAGTGCATTATAGGGAATAGGGTGCCATTTCAGACGCAGCCACTGTGTCTTTGCATATTCATGAAGTCGTTTCAGTGTTTCTTACACAGAGCTTTAAGGAAAAGCAAAACTTTTCAATGTGTATGATATGTATGACCGCCTCGATCCAGCAAAATGTGAAATTGTGTTTTTTACGTTGGATGAAAGTAATTCTGCTTTGGAAGTTGATAAACTTGTAACCCCAACTTTGAGAAAATGGCCCTTGAATGTTTTTGTACACCTACTGAAAAGCTCTTATTTGGCTACATATTCAGCATCTTTCACACACTCTTAAGCCTTAGCCCCACCCATCTCTTTAAGGATTCACATGTGAGGCCATGTGCTAAACAGAGTGAGTAAGTTAGTGTAGTAAACAACGAAAGACTAAAAGTGGTTTAAGTAGAAGCCTAAAATAAGGAAAAACTCCAGGTAAAAATACAGTTTATCTAGTCCTTGGCCTTTGTTCTAACCTGACTTTGGTGCAGATCCTGTTGTTCTTCACATTACCATCTCTGGTAAACACATTCTGTAGCAAGTAAAATCAAAGTTTATTTGTCACATGCACAGAATACAGAAGTTGTAAATGGTAAAGTGAAATGGTTACTTGCATAGTGTCACGGATCCCTCCGGAACGTTCATTACGCACACCTATTCCCACCGATTGTATTTGTATATACTGTATGTGCCCTTTGTTCACCATGGTCTTGTCGATTATTGTTACTATGTCTGTTGGTTGTGTGAGTACCTGTGCTGTGTGTTGGCATTCGTGCCCTTGTGGATTGCGCAGATGATTACGGCTCTTGTCCCGTGTGATAATCATTGTCCGCTTGTGTTATTTCTTCGAGGTACTCCTCTCTCTTTTGTTTGGGTTTCAACCCTGTGTGTTGTATTCGTGTTTGTTTGGTCTTCGTCCCCGTGCCTTTACACGGCACGCTGTAATTTGGGTAAAGTTTAAAAAACTATTACCCATTCCTGCGCCTGTCTCCCGATCTTTTATACCGGCGTGACAGAATAATCTACCATTAAGAATAACAAAAGTGTCCAGATAAATGTTTTTTTTTTTGGGGGGGGGGGGGCAGTAGGCATGTTTCTCATGTGCCAGTCAAAGAGTTTCTAAACCATCCTGTCTTTGAGCCAGTCTTGTGTGCAGTCTAAATAACTCAACTAGCCAGTTTGCCTGTCTGTAAAGAGATGGGCAGGTTGTATGTTGATCCTGCTGCTACGATTGGATAGAGTGAAGCTGTATTTCTCCATCCACTCATTTCATCATTTCATAAAAGTTATAGTAAGCAATAACTGGTATAGTTTATATTTTTTATATTAGTTTATTATTGCTGCCAAAAGTTCCTTGAAGTTACATTGATCCCACAGAATTCCAAATACTTAGTCAAATTATGACATAAAAATATGACTCTGTGGGATCAATTCAACTACAAGGAACTTTTGGCAGCAATATTAAAATAACATAACAAATATCACCTATACCAGTTATTGCCCACTATAGCTTTTATGACTGCTACTGCTCCTGGGAACTTACACTTTTAAACACTACTTCAGAAAACATTTCCAAAACAATTTAATCAGAGTTATTTTCTCTTGTGTATCGGCCTAATGTAACCATTACCTAGTCAATACATTTGCCTATTTATCTCCAGTAGTGACAAGCCTACAAATAAAGTGGTGATGTAAAATGAAAATAAAAATGAATTGAACTGATTGGTGTCACATCCACAGCAATCTGACACTGGGGAGCTGAACAAACACACATATAAGTTCCCTTCTTGGGCAGAGGCACTGAGGAAAGAAATCTAAAGCATTATACTAGCTCTGTCTCTATTTTTCACTAACGTAAACACACACAGACACACGATAGATACCTGATCCATCCCGGTGACCCTGTTTGAGTCATGTCCAACCGGGTCATTAGGAGGGATCTGAAGAAGAAAATGTACTACTTCAAAATGTAGTTAGCCTCAATGGCGCTGCCCTGCTGTCACAGACGCTATAATGGCACAGATGCGAAGATGAGTCCTCTATCTATCTCTATGACGCACACACACACACACACACAAACATACACTTTCTCTCCCACTCAAATTCTTCAAAGTTTTATCCTCTTTTTATTTCTGAGCAGAATTGATTCCTCTGCCTTGCAGTATGTGTCTCTTACGGTGCTCTTCTCCTAGCATACAGAGCTGCAGCAGCAGTACCAGTAATGTATTGGCACTCAGACATCTGGAAATAGTTTGTCCTTGAGCTCTAGGTCACTGTCTGTTCCAATACTAGCCATTCCTCTACCTTTAGGTTGTGACACATTTTAATATATTTCCCAAAACTCAAATACAAAAGGAAACTCTTCAAAACCACAACAGAGTGGACAGTGCCTCATTTTTCCACTTCCCCAGAATGATCCCCCTATCCCCTCTAAACCACATCAGGGGGACAGCACCCCATTCTTCCTCTTTCTCTGAAGTGCTCCACCCATATACCCTCGACCCCTCTAAACCACATCAGGGGGACAGCACCAGAACAATCAGATCCCAGAGCGACCCCTTTTCTCTATTCTCCATATGGCATCAGCCCCCCTCCTCCACCTCCCCCCCTCCCTCCCTCCTGATACAGTAAAACTATGGCAATGTCATATTTTAAGAGGCCATTTATGCAAAGCTATTTATCTGGTCACCCTTGGAGGAGCGAGGCGGGGAGGAATCTGAGATTAGCAAGGAGAGAGAGACAGACATATTTATTTGGCTGTAACAGCATGTGGGGACCAAGCCCGCTGACAGTCTGCACCTTCATTCATCAACACACAATAATACTGCAACACTGACCTTGTATGTTTGGAGTTTTTTGTGTGATGTGTGTGAGGTGTAGGTCTGTGAATGCATATGTGTGTGTTCCAGGCCAGAACAGAGAGGATGTGAAAGACCTCTAAGACATTTCCCTCAGTTGTTGGTGTAATAGAGATATTTTTCAGGATGTAGCAGCATGTGGGCCCGGCCCTGTTTGTCCAGGATGACACTCTTCACATTCATTCATCAACGTCCCACCAGACCTCCACTGACCTTGTGCACGTGCGTGTTGGTGCGCGTGCGTGTGCAGGTGGGTTGTGTGTGAGAAAGCTGGACCACGAAAGAGACAGTGGCGGTGTACGCAGGTGGGCGGTTGTGTGTACGTGCCACAGCAGGACAATGCCCCAGCTAACGACGATAAAGACAACAAGAAAAAGAGGAATAGCCACAGAGAGCAGCAGGGAGGGGAATAAGAGATGTGACCGAGGAAAAGAAAGACTTTTAAAAGATTCCTCCTTCTCCCGGCTCTCCCTCTCTTCCCACTTAGGCAAAATGGGGCCAACATGGGTATATTCATGAATTTATGAAACGCTGAGAGGCATGGTCTGTGTGATTGAGAAGCAAACATGTAGACACATTCTGTTATTCTATTCTAATGCCTTAATGATTAGCCTTGTAAGCTATGTGGCCCGGAGACTGGGCCTCCCTCCTCCTGGTGCTGCAGTGACAGATGGCCAGTGGTTTGGGGTCCCTCCTCAGTACATTATAGACCGACAAGCAGACACACACACCTTGTCTGCGTCAGAAATGGCAACCTATTCCCTACATAGGGCTCTGGGCAAAAGTAGTGCATTATACAGTATAGTGAATAGGATGTCATTTTAGACACAGCCCTTGTCTGAGGAACACAAGAACACACAAGGAGAAAAGAGCAATTAGGCCCAGCCTAGCGCTGGAGAAACATGATGATGGAGTTTTAACCTGTCCTGCATGAGGAATGTGTCCTGCCTGTTTAATTTCCTTGTTCCGAGGGACAATTGTTCTCGTCCTTTAAGGGAAAAATGATAGATGGAATTCAGATTTTTTTTTCTTTTTTACAAATGTATGTGACACAGATTAACATTGGTGTGGTGTTGGCATGGCTGAGGACTTTTTGGGGTGGAACATAGGCTAGTCTGTCAGTTACCCAGAGAGATAATTGAAAGCTTATCTCTCTCTCTCTCTCTCTCTCTCTCTCTCTCTCTCTCTCTCTCTCTCTCTCTCTCTCTCTCTCTCTCTCTCTCTCCTCTCTCTCTCTCTCTCTTCTCCTCTCTCTCCCCTCTCTCTCTCTCTCTCTCTCTTCTCTCTGTCTTCTCTCTCTCTCTCCTCTCCTCTCTTCTTCTCTCTCTCTCTTCTCTCTCTCTCTCTCTCTCTCTCTCTCTCTCTCTCTCTCTCTCTCTCTCGTCTCTCTCTCTCTCTCTCTCTCTCGTCTTCTCTCTCTCTCTCTCTCTCTCTCTCTCTCTCTCTCTCCTCTCTCTCTCTTTCCTCGTCTCCTCTCTCTCTCTCTCGTCTCTCTCTCTCTCTCTCTTCTCTCTCTCTCTCTCTCTGCTTCTCTCTCTTCTCTCTCTCTCTCTCTCTCTCTCTCTCTCCTGGCTGAATTGATAGCAGGCTGAATAAGGACAGATGCATTACTCTCTCCTGGCTCACCGTGATTGATTACGAGTCCCAGCCTGCAAACAAATTAAAAGGCTTTACACTATCTAGTAAATCTTGATCTGCTTTAATTTTGTTTTGACGCTCCAGGGCTTTAGCACAAATTCCTCCAGTCGAAGACGTTTATTTTTGGTATAACATCGCCCCGTCTCTACCCTCTTCTGATTCAAGACATCCATTGTGCCCTTTTCGGGCTCAAGTTCTCCAAAAACGTTTCCCTTCAAGGGAAAAAAGGTGAGCAAGAGTGAAGAGGAACCACGACAAGAGGCTTTGGTGAACTTTCCAGCTTGAGAAAAAAACAAAAAACGTTTCCAACCTCTGCTCCTTGTAAGTGTAAATCATTTGACAATGCTGACCCGTATATTAGCACTTTATGTCGTGTTTATGGCCGTGGACAAATCAGTTAGCCTGGAGGTTATTTACGTGATTTCCTTGATGGCCTCTCCTAACAGTTTCAGACCGGTTAAGCTCACCGAGGGACCATACAGTTTTTAAGTGGTACACTCCAATCCCTTCCCTCGGCTGTGTTATTTATGATACAAGTGTACAGTCACCTTCCGTCCAATTAAAGCAGAGTGCTTGCTTTGTGCAGCCTCCCCTTCATCATATCCCTCTAATGGGTTGTTGGTAATCTCTTTCTCCCTTCTCTCTCTTTCCCCTCCTTCCTCTGCTCCAGGTGACCCTGTGTCTCAGGTCACGACTGAGTGAGGCTGCTTCAGCTCCAAGCCCCAGACTAGACCATTCATTCAAGGTGAAGTTGCGGTCAGACTTTAGGTACCGTCGTAAAAGAAATGTAAACACTTATGTATCTTGATTTGCTCTTGATTCTTCTGTGGTTAGAATCATATGTCTTTCTCCTACCTTTTCAACAATTCTTTCAAGTCTTCATCATCATCAAACAATCCAATGTATTCATAAAGCCCTTTTTACATGTCACAAAGGGACATCTGTCCCCCTCTTTTTCACGCTTGCTCTTTCACCCAACGAAGAGGTAAACAATCCCTCTCTTTTTTAGAGTGTATGGAGGAGACCACCAGCAGTCAGGTCTTAGACCTAGAGTTCTGCTCAAGTCTAAATCATTATAAGAGCCTAATATGTTTGTTCTAAATGAAATGTAGATATATATTAGCAGAATTAGCCTATACAACATGAGATTGGTTTGGATGGGTTTGACAGAAAAGTCATCCGCGCGCAATGGCGGGTCTGATGTCTGGTCTGAATACAAGAGATGTAGCCTAGGGCTACTGTCCGGAGAGTTAAAGATTCATGATTGAAGAGAGAAGTTGTCCTGATATTTCTTAGACCAATCCATGTCATAAACAATCAATTAACCGGCAGCCTTTCAACATTAGGCTACAATATTTTCTGTCGATAGGCCTAGGCTGTCAGTCTACTGCACACACACACCATGAGCAGATTAACTTGGTCAAACATTTTCTTTATTAGAGACGATCAGAAAGAATATATCGGTAACTCTGCATTACAGTATAAGTTACTTATTTTGAAGGAAGTTACAAAACCAGTGTATGAGTAGCCTAATTAAGCTTTATGCTGACAAATATCACACTTGACTCGAGTCATTCAACATCATTTAACAAACTGTTATTCCTAAAGAAAATAGCCTAAATAAAATAACTTACATTATACAACGGGTGGGTCTAATCCTGAATGCTGATTGGTTAAAAGCGCATTCCAGCCAGTGTCTATTCCACAAGTTACCACCGGTGAAATCTATGACATTAAAATGCCTATTTACTGTATTCCATCTGACTCCGCAATCCACTGTCTCATCAGCCCAGGCAAGCAATTTATAAACTTGATCTCCACTATAAAAAGCATCTAGACATTATCTCACATTTCTTTCAGACTAACATTTGGTTTTCAACAGTGGAGATTTGTATAAACCTTGCTGTCTGTCTCTCCGACATTTGCAACATTGTTTTAATATTCAAATTCCATCTCCAGCTGTCCTATAGTAAAGAATGTAGGGATCAGGACGAGACAGACAGTGTTTCTCAGCCAGTCTAAATCATGAATCAGCTGGCATGATGTTTATGCATATATACAAAGACATGTTAATTGAAAAAAGGTAAAATGAAACGAAGTGCAGCTAGTTTGCAGTCTTTCCAGCTTCAGTTTGAAGTGATTGTGTTAGCTGTGTTGTTGGCTAGCTCCTCTGAACAACAGTGTCCTAATGAGAGAGCACATTTTTTCTATGCCAGGCGAAATTGTGCCTAATTAGCTCATTGTTATGGATGGACCCAAATAAATGTCACCAGAAAACAGCTTAAACAAATGCAAATGCAGCTACTTTGCTATTATTCTGGCCGCACTTTTGACGTGACTGTAAGTTATCCGTATTTGGCTTGCTAGCATGCAAGGGATAAGAACATTGCCAGCCAGTATGGCAATGGAACATTTAGAATGAACGACTGGGTCGCGTCCATAGATGCACAACAAAAAGACTGAACGACTGGGTCGTGTCTCTAGCAACCGAACCGATAGAACGAACGACAAGCCAGCTTATGTAGCAACCCTCGATTTGTCTCTGGACTATATCTTGTGGAAGGATGAAATAGTATGAATAAATTCTTCAAAATAACATTTTTATGAAAGTATGTCAATCATTATTTGAATATGTTGGTAATGCCCTGAAAGCCGTTGTTTGGAGGATATATTGGCACGGTTTGACGGCCCTCGAATTCGTCTCGTGCCTAACAACACCGTGCCAATATATCCTCCAAACACCGGCTTCTCTGGCATTATCACTTAACTAAGTAGGCCAAGCAGAAACGAATACATTAAATACATAAACTAGTTAATTGAATAAAAAAACTAATAAATTAAATAGCTCTGGTCTTGAAAATATGGGCCAAGAGCAGTGTCGTCCTTTTTCCCTTCTGTATCCACAATGTGCATAAATGAGGCCCATAAAGACGATTTGCCTGTCATTTTTTCCTCCCTGTACTCTCTTTCATTCAGTTTATTTTTCACATCAGCAAAAACCGACTTCATATTTCAGAAACACACTTTATATAGCCTAGGCTAGGCTATCAATCTTTTCTTGCTGCATCTTCCTCCTCTCCCACAACAATTAGCCTATTTACCCTGCGCGGTGGCTCGTTTTCATAAAGAGAATATGTAACTTGGTCACAAAATAATATTTTTGACACATTTAATTTGATTTAATTAAGGGGCCGCCTGACAATCATTCTATCTAATAAAATGTAAACGTGTAAAATTTGCGTTCATGTTAATTAGGAACAAAACTTTTCAAATATCATTTTGGATCCTGCCGGTATTTCCTATATTTCCACACAGATCCGAGTTCCGTGGCCACCAAGCTGTGTTGGATCTCGGGTAATAGAGTTTGGTTAGGTCCGTGAAGGCCTTTGCTTAAAACAGCATTAGTCTTGGTTTATACCAAATCCACCAGAAACCCACATCAACAATGTAACATACACTGTACCTTACCCCATTGCCCATTTAAGAAACAGGAAAAAGGCTTGGGGTCAATCTACTATCTGTAATAAATAATGCCGCCTGTTAAATACAGTGGTGGAACGATAGAGCAGAACGGGGCACACAAAGTCTGGAGGGTTAGGGGGAGAACTTGACTCTCCACTTGAGCTTTTAATGACAATTAATGGACAGTGGAACAGTTGACTCTTTCAATATGATTCCCCACTGTAAAGGGGTTAAAGGGCATTTCCCTTCATAAGGGGAGCAAGGGGATAGGGAGGGGATACGAACGTTCCTTAACCACGCCACATTGATCACAGTGAAACGTTACACCCATACAGAGGAGGCCATGACCTCAACTGTAGTAGACATGGTGGATGATGAGTGTCAGCAGCATATTGTGGGGCTTTGGCTTTACTGATGGATACCTCTATATATCTGTTGACCTGTTCTCTCCACCGACCTTTACAGTCATTTATTTACATTTTTCTGTCTTTCTTTTGGTCTTTATTGTATTTTTTGTATTTTCCCCTCTTTTCTCTTCTCTAGCTGTGTTTCCTCCCTCTCCTCCCTCCCTCCCTCCCTCCCTCCTCCCTCCCTCCCTCCCTCCCCTCCCTCCCTCCCTCCTCTCCTCTGCCCCTTTATGTCACTGAGGCAGAGACACAAGTCAAAGACCACCTCAGATGATGGAACCCAATCTGTCCGGGCTTTCCTCTGTATCCAATTCTGTGTTTTGCTTTTCTCAGATATATGACTGAGCTGTTTTGTATACTGAAATAAAGAATAAATAACCAAGACATTAGCATTCCCTGTCCATTTTTCCCCCCTGTCCGAAGCACGGCCTGTTTGTCCAGCCTCTCCATCAAACCGCAACCTGCACCGTAATGGTTAAAAGAATGAAAGAAAATACACAGCCACAACGTCCTGCCAGTGTTTTTCAAACAATCCCAGTAATTGTTCTGAGACGATAGTCGTGGCCGTGCCTTTCTCAGCCTCCAGGGGTAAATTAAAACATTACCCTGGCTTAAACCTTGAATCAAATGTCAGAGTTACGGAGGAGAGTCAGAGGAGCAGCGAGCCATCAAAGTCCCGTGAGAATTGATTGGCCTCAGAGCTGCAAGGGGTTCTGGGTAAGGCTAAGGTTGCGTCCGAAATGGACCTATTTCCTATATAGTCTTTTTTATCAGGGCCCATAGGGAATAGGGTGCCATAACCACAGTAGTCTCGCTGTTACAATCTAGAATCCTAATTTAAAAGAGAAGTAGGTTGACAGCACTTTATTTAAAGTTCTTACAATACATTGCTTATTATATGAAATTGTCTCAACATAATGGCGTCGTCAGAGAGGGCTACCTCGCTTCTAGACCTTAGGAACTTTGCAGTATTTCGTTTTATTTATGTTTTATTTCCTACAACGTTAGCCCAGAAAATCTTAAGTGTTATTACATACAGCCGGGAATAACTATTTGATATCAGAGTGTGTCAACTTACCAGCACCAAGACCAGGAATACGACTTTCCTGAAAGTGGATCCTTTGTCCGCACCACCCAGGGTATTTGCACTGATTCTAAAGGCCGACCCAAAACAACACCGCCAGAGGAGAGGGGGAGTCGAAGCAGACTTCTAGTCAGACTTTGGAGGAACGCACACCACCCACGCTTCCGAGAATATTACTTGCTAATGTCCTGTCCCTAGATAACAAAGTCCAGAGAGACATCAGGGATTGTAACATACTCTGTTTCACGGTAGCATGGCTCCTCTGGGATATGCTGTCGGAGTCGGTACAGCCACCAGGATTCTCAGTGCCTCACCGACAGGAATAAACTTCTCCTCAGGAGAAGAAGGGCAGAGGTGTATGTTTCATGATTACTGACTCATGGTGTAATTGTAACAACATACAGGAACTCAAGTCCATTTGTTCACCTGACCTAGAATTCCTCACAATCAAATGCCGATCGTATTATCTCCCAAGAGAATTCTCTTTGGTTATTGTCACAACCGTGTATATCCCCCCTTAAGCCGATACCACGACTGCCCTCAAGGAACTTCACTGAACATAAGGAAACTGGAAACCATATATCCTGATGCTGCAGTTATTGTAGCTGGGGATTATAACAACGAACATTTGAGGAAAAGGCTACCCTAAATTCTATAAGCAAGTAGACTGTAGCACTTGTGCAGGAAAACACTGGACCATGCATAAAAGGCCCTCTCCCGCCTCCTGTCGGCAAATCTGACCACGACTCCATTTTTGCTCCCCCTTCCTATAGGCAGAAACTCAAACAGGAAGTACCCATGCTAAGGACTATTCAATGCTGGTCTGACCAATCAGAATTCACACTTCAAGATTGTTTGATCACGCGGACTGGGATATGTTTCCGGTAGTCTCAGAGAATTATCAACGTATACCGCAGATTGTGTGTGTGAGTTTATAAGGAAGTGATAAGGAGATGTTCTAACCCACTGTGACTATAAAAACCTACCCTAACCAGAAACGTGGATAGATGGCAGCATTCGCACAAAACTGAAAGCGTGTACCATCGCATTTAAACTGGCAAGGCGACTGCGAATATGGAAAAATTCAAACAGCGGTAGTCCTTCCCTCTGCAAGGCAATCACACATGCAAAATGTCAGACACGAGACGTATGTGGCGGTTTTACTGACAATCACTGATTACAAAGGAAAACCAGCCACGTCGGCGGACCGGATCCTTTTTTCCAGACAAACAAACACTGTCACGATCGGTATAGAGAGCAGACCAAGGTGCAGCGTGGTATGCATACACTTCTCCTTTGAATCAACACTGACAAAACAAAAAAATCAACTAACGAAAACGTGAAGCTATACAAATATGCAGCCAGGCAACTAAACATAGACAAGATCCCACAAACACAAAGGGAAATGGCTGCCTAAATATGATCCCCAATCAGAGAAAAAGATAAACAGCTGCCTTGATTGGGAACCTTATCAGGCCACCATAGACATACAAATTCACCTAGATAACCCACCCAAGTCACCATCAACGCCCCAACAAACACAGAGAAAAACAGCTTACTATGTTCAAGGGCGTGCAAACACCTTCTTTCTACGCTTTGAGATAATACAGTGCACACCGACGCGGCCCGCTACCAAGGACTGTGGGCTCTCCTTCTCTGTAGCTGACGTGAGTAAGACATTAAAACATGTTAACCCTCGCAAGGCTGCCGGCCCAGACGGCATCCCTAGCTGCATCCTCAGAGATGCGCAGACCAGCTTGCTGGTTGTTTATGGATATTATTCAATCTCTCCCTATCCCAGTCTGCTGTCCCCACAATTGTTCAAGATGGCAACTAATGTTCCTGTACCAAGAATGCAAAGGTAACTGAATGAATGACTATCACCCTGTAGCACTCACTTCTGTCATCATGAAGTGCTTTGAGAGACTAGTCAAGGATCATATCACCTAATCCTTAACCGGCCGCCCTAGACCCACTTCAATTTGCTTACAGCCCCATTAGGTCCACAAGACGTTGAAATCGCCATACACGCAACAATGCCCTATCCCATCTGGACAAGAGGAATCCTATCTAAGAATACTGTCATTGACTATAGCTCAGCATTCAACCCATAATACCCTCCAAACTCATTATTAAGCTTGATGCCACTGGGTCTCAAACCCCTCTCTGTGTACTTTGGGTCCTGGACTTCCTGACGGGCCGCCCCCCAGGTGGTGATGGTAGGAAAACAACCTCTCTTCGCTGATCCTCAACACTGGGGCCCCACAAGGATGCATGCTCAGCCTGCTCCCTGTACTCCCTGTTCACCCATGACTGTGTGGCCATGCACGCTCCAACTCAATCATCAAGTTTTGCAGACGACACAACAGTATTAAGGCTTGACAACAACAAGACAGCCTACAGGGAGAGGTGAGGGCTGCTTGGAGTGTGGTGTCAGGAAAATAACCTTTCTCAAAGTCAACAAAATAAAGGAGATGATCGTGGACTTCATGAAACAGCAGAGGGAGCACCCCTCAAAGGGACAGCAGTGGAGAAGGTGGAACGTTTTTTACATTCCACAGACAGTGTGTTGAAGAAGGAACAACAGTGCCTCTTCAACCTCAGGAGGCTGAAGAAATTTGTCTTGTCACCTAAAACCCTCACAATGTTTACAGATCACAACTGCAGAGCAATCCTGTTGGGCTGTATCACTGCCTGGTATGGCACTGCACACCCAGAACCTCAGGGCTCTCCAGGGGGTGGTGCGGTCTGCACAACGCATCACCGGGGGCAACCTACTGCCCTCCAGGACACCTACAGCACCCGATGAACCAGGAAGGCCAAAAAGATCATCAAGGAAACAAAACCACCCAAGCCACTGCCTCGTTCCCTGCTCATCCAGAAGGCGAGGTCAGTACAGATTCATGAAGCTGGGACCGAGAGACTGAAAACAGGCTTCCTACCTCAAGGCCATCAGACTGTTAAAAGCCATCACTAGCACAGTGAACCTGCTACCTATATACCGACTTGTGGCCACTTTAATAAATGGATACACAGGGTCCCTTTACATAATTCCACCTTCATAATGTTTACATATTTGCATTACTCATCTCATATGTATTAACTGTATTCTATGCTATCTATTGCATCTTAACCTAAGCGCTCTGACATTGCTCTGACATTGCTAATCCATATATTTATATTATATATATTTCTTATTGTAATCCTTACTTAGATTTGTGTTTATTAGGTATTTGTTTGTGGAATTGTTAGTTATACTAACAATTGCTGCACTATTGCTGCAACTGTGTGGAACTAGAAACACAAGCATTTCGCTACACTCTCAATAACATCTGCTAACCATGTGTATGTGACAATAACATTTATTTTGATTTGCTGATTAAATTCATTAACCGCCAATTAATCATTGTATGTTATCTTTGTAAATATTGTGTTGACTCAAGTATTACAATGAATAGTTGTCACGCCCTGGCCTTAGTTACTTTGTTTTCTTTTTATTTTAGTTAGGTCAGGGTGTGACATGGGAGATGTATGTGTTTTGTATTGTCAGGGGTTTTGTATTTTATGTGGGCAGTGTGTATGTATGTCTATGGTTGCCTAGATTGGTTCTCAATTAGAGACAGCTGTCTATCGTTGTCTCTGATTGGAACCATATTTAGGCAGCCATATTCATTGGGTAGTTCGTCGGTTATTGTCTATATGTAAGTTGCCTGTGTCTGCACTTATTGTAATTATAGTTCACGTTCGTTTGTTGTGTTTTGTATAGTTTGTTTAAGTGTTCTCTCGTCTTCGTTATAATAAATAGAAGATGTATTGTATCACGCTGCGCCTTGGTCCTTCTTTCCACCATATACGATCGTGATAATAGTAATCATACACTGAGTGTAGAAAACATTATGAACACCTTCCTAATATTGAGTTGCACCCCTTTTCCCCCAGAACAGCCTCAATTCTTCGGGACATGGACTCTACAAGTGGTTGAAAGCGTTCCACAGGGATGCTGGCCCTATGTTGACTCCAATGCT
>NC_036875.1:13577447-13618094 GCF_002910315.2 Salvelinus sp. IW2-2015 | reverse complement strand
AGACACAAGTCAAAGACCACCTCAGGAATGATGGAACCCAATCTGTCCGGGCTTTCCTCTGTATCCAATTCTGTGTTTGCTTTTCTCAGATATATGACTGAGCTGTTTTGTATACTGAAATAAAGAATAAATCCCTCCCTCCCTCCCTCCCCCCCTCCCTCTGCCCCTTTATGTCACTGAGGCAGAGACACAAGTCAAAGACCACCTCAGGAATGATGGAACCCAATCTGTCCGGGCTTTCCTCTGTATCCAATTCTGTGTTTGCTTTTCTCAGATATATGACTGAGCTGTTTTGTATACTGAAATAAAGAATAAATAACCAAGACATTAGCATTCCCTGTCCATTTTTCCCCCTGTCCGAAGCACGGCCTGTTTGTCCAGCCTCTCCATCAAAACCGCAAACTGCACCGTAATGGTTAAAAGAATGAAAGAAAATACACAGCCACAACGTCCTGCCAGTGTTTGTCAAACAATCCCAGTAATTGTTCTGAGACGATAAGTCGTGGCCGTGCCTTTCTCAGCCTCCAGGGGTAAATTAAAACATTTACCCTGGCTTAAACCTTGAATCAAATGTCAGAGTTACGGAGGAGAGTCAGAGGAAGCACGAGCCATCAAAGTCCCCGTGAGAATTGATTGGCCTCAGAGCTGCAAGGGGTTCTGGGTAAGGCTAAGGTTGCGTCCGAAATGGCACCCTATTTCCTATATAGTCGTTTTTATCAGGGCCCATAGGGAATAGGGTGCCATAACCACAGTAGTCTCGCTGTTACAATCTAGAATCCTAATTTAAAAGAGAAGTAGGTTGACAGCACTTTATTTAAAGTTCTTACAATACATTGCTTATTATTATGAAATTGTCTCAACATAATGGCGTCGTCAGAGAGGGCTACCTCGCTTCTAGACCTTAGGCAACTTTGCAGTATTTCGTTTTATTTATGTTTTATTTCCTACAACGTTAGCCCAGAAAATCTTAAGTGTTATTACATACAGCCGGGAATAACTATTTGATATCAGAGTGGTGTCAACTTACCAGCACCAAGACCAGGAATACGACTTTCCTGAAGTGGATCCTTTGTCCGCACCACCCAGGGTATTTGCACTGATTCTAAAGGCCGACCCAAAACAACACCGCCAGAGGAGAGGGAGTCGAAGCAGACTTCTAGTCAGACTTTGGAGGAACGCACACCACCCACCGCTTCCGAGAATATTACTTGCTAATGTCCTGTCCCTAGATAACAAAGTCCAGAGAGACATCAGGGATTGTAACATACTCTGTTTCACGGTAGCATGGCTCTCTTGGGATATGCTGTCGGAGTCGGTACAGCCACCAGGATTCTCAGTGCCTCACCGACAGGAATAAACTTCTCTCCAGGAAGAAGAAGGGCAGAGGTGTATGTTTCATGATTACTGACTCATGGTGTAATTGTAACAACATACAGGAACTCAAGTCCATTTGTTCACCTGACCTAGAATTCCTCACAATCAAATGCCGATCGTATTATCTCCCAAGAGAATTCTCTTTGGTTATTGTCACAACCGTGTATATCCCCCCTTAAGCCGATACCACGACTGCCCTCAAGGAACTTCACTGAACATTAAGGAAACTGGAAACCATATATCCTGATGCTGCAGTTATTGTAGCTGGGGATTATAACAACGAACATTTGAGGAAAAGGCTACCTAAATTCTATAAGCAAGTAGACTGTAGCACTTGTGCAGGAAAAACACTGGACCATGCATAAAAGGCCCTCTCCCGCCCTCCTGTCGGCAAATCTGACCACGACTCCATTTTGCTCCTCCCTTCCTATAGGCAGAAACTCAAACAGGAAGTACCCATGCTAAGGACTATTCAATGCTGGTCTGACCAATCAGAATTCACACTTCAAGATTGTTTTGATCACGCGGACTGGGATATGTTCCGGGTAGTCTCAGAGAATAATATCAACGTATACGCAGATTTGGTGTGTGAGTTTATAAGGAAGTGTATAGGAGATGTTCTACCCACTGTGACTATAAAAACCTACCCTAACCAGAAACCGTGGATAGATGGCAGCATTCGCACAAAACTGAAAGCGTGTACCATCGCATTTAAACATGGCAAGGCGACTGCGAATATGGAAAAATTCAAACAGCGTAGTCCTTCCCTCTGCAAGGCAATCACACATGCAAAATGTCAGACACGAGACGTATGTGGCAGGGTTTACTGACAATCACTGATTACAAAAGGAAAACCAGCCACGTCGCGGACAACGACGCCTTTGTTTCCAGACAAACTAAACACCTGTCACGATCGTCGTATGAGAGAGACCAAGGTGCAGCGTGGTATGCATACATTCTCTTTAATGAATGAACACTGAACAAAAACAAAAAAATCAACTAACGAAACGTGAAGCTATACAAATAGTGCAGCCAGGCAACTAAACATAGACAAGATCCCACAAACACAAAAGGGAAATGGCTGCCTAAATATGATCCCCAATCAGAGAAAAAGATAAACAGCTGCCTCTGATTGGGAACCTTATCAGGCCACCATAGACATACAAATTCACCTAGATAACCCACCCAAGTCACCATCACGCCCCAACAAACACAGAGAAAAACAGCTTACTATGTTCAGGGCGTGACAACACCTTCTTTCTACGCTTTGAAGATAATACAGTGCCACCGACGCGGCCCGCTACCAAGGACTGTGGGCTCTCCTTCTCTGTAGCTGACGTGAGTAAGACATTAAAACATGTTAACCCTCGCAAGGCTGCCGGCCCAGACGGCATCCCTAGCTGCATCCTCAGAGCATGCGCAGACCAGCTTGCTGGTGTGTTTATGGATATATTCAATCTCTCCCTATCCCAGTCTGCTGTCCCCACATTGTTCAAGATGGCAACTAATGTTCCTGTACCCAAGAATGCAAAGGTAACTGAATGAATGACTATCACCCTGTAGCACTCACTTCTGTCATCATGAAGTGCTTTGAGAGACTAGTCAAGGATCATATCACCTAATCCTTACCGGCCGCCCTAGACCCACTTCAATTTGCTTACAGCCCCATTAGGTCCACAGACGTTGAAATCGCCATAACACTGCACAATGCCCTATCCCATCTGGACAAGAGGAATACCTATCTAAGAATACTGTTCATTGACTATAGCTCAGCATTCAACCCCATAATACCCTCCAAACTCATTATTAAGCTTGATGCCCTGGGTCTCAACCCCTCTCTGTGTACTTGGGTCCTGGACTTCCTGACGGGCCGCCCCCAGGTGGTGATGGTAGGAAACAACACCTCCTCTTCGCTGATCCTCAACACTGGGGCCCCACAAGGATGCATGCTCAGCCTGCTCCTGTACTCCCTGTTCACCCATGACTGTGTGGCCATGCACGCCTCCAACTCAATCATCAAGTTTGCAGACGACACAACAGTATTAAGGCTTGACAACAACAAGACAGCCTACAGGGAGGAGGTGAGGGCTCTTGGAGTGTGGTGTCAGGAAAATAACCTTTCTCAAAGTCAACAAAATAAAGGAGATGATCGTGGACTTCATGAAACAGCAGAGGGAGCACCCCTCAAAGGGACAGCAGTGGAGAAGGTGGAACGTTTTTTACATTCCACAGACAGTGTGTTGAAGAAGGAACAACAGTGCCTCTTCAACCTCAGGAGGCTGAAGAAATTTGTCTTGTCACCTAAAACCCTCACAAATGTTTACAGATGCACAACTGAGAGCATCCTGTTGGGCTGTATCACTGCCTGGTATGGCAACTGCACCACCCAGAACCTCAGGGCTCTCCAGGGGGTGGTGCGGTCTGCACAACGCATCACCGGGGGCAAACTACCTGCCCTCCAGGACACCTACAGCACCCGATGACACAGGAAGGCCAAAAAGATCATCAAGGACAACAACCACCCAAGCCACTGCCTGTTCCCCTGCTACCATCCAGAAGGCGAGGTCAGTACAGATTCATGAAAGCTGGGACCGAGAGACTGAAAAACAGCTTCTACCTCAAGGCCATCAGACTGTTAAACAGCCATCACTAGCACAGTGAACCTGCTACCTATATACCGACTTGTGGCCACTTTAATAAATGGAACACGGGTCCCTTTCATAATTCCACTTCAATAATGTTTACATATCTTGCATTACTCATCTCATATGTATAAACTGTATTCTATGCTATCTATTGCATCTTAACCTAAGCCGCTCTGACATTGCTCTGACATTGCTAATCCATATATTTATATTTATATATATTCTTATTGTAATCCTTACTTAGATTTGTGTTTATTAGGTATTTGTTGTGGAATTGTTAGTTATTACTAACAATTGCTGCACTATTGCTGCACTGTTGGAACTAGAAACACAAGCATTTCGCTACACTCTCAATAACATCTGCTAACCATGTGTATGTGACCAATAACATTTATTTTGATTTGCTGATTAATAATTCATTAACCGCCAATTAATCATTGTATGTTATCTTTGTAATATTTGTTGACTCAAGTATTACAATGAATAGTTGTCACGCCCTGGCCTTAGTTATCTTTGTTTTCTTTATTATTTTAGTTAGGTCAGGGTGTGACATGGGAGATGTATGTGTTTTGTATTGTCTAGGGGTTTTGTATGTTTATGGGGCAGTGTGTATGTATGTCTATGGTTGCCTAGATTGGTTCTCAATTAGAGACAGCTGTCTATCGTTGTCTCTGATTGGGAACCATATTTAGGCAGCCATATTCATTGGGTAGTTCGTCGGTTATTGTCTATATGTAAGTTGCCTGTGTCTGCACTTATTGTAATTATAGCTTCACGTTCGTTTGTTGTTTTTGTATAGTTTGTTTAAGTGTTCTTCGTCTTCGTTATAATAAATAGAAGATGTATTGTTATCACGCTGCGCCTTGGTCCTCTCTTCCACCATATAACGATCGTGATAATAGTAATCATACACTGAGTGTAGAAAACATTATGAACACCTTCCTAATATTGAGTTGCACCCCCTTTTCCCCCCAGAACAGCCTCAATTCTTCGGGACATGGACTCTACAAGTGGTTGAAAGCGTTCCACAGGGATGCTGGCCTATGTTGACTCCAATGCTTCCCACATTTGTGTCAAGTTGGGTGGATGTCATTTGGGTGGTGTACCATTCTTGTTACACACGAGAAACTGTTGAGCGTGAAAAACCCAGCAGCGCTGCCTGCTACCATTCCCTGTTCAAAGACACTTAAATATTTGGTCTTGCCCATTCGCATTCTGAATGGCACACATGCACAATCCATCTCTCAATTGTCTCAAGGTTTAAACATCCTTCTTTAACTTGTCTCCTCTACTTCATCTATACTGATTGAAGTGGATTTAACAGGTGACATCAATAATGGATTGGAGCTTTCACCTGGATTCACCTGGTCAGTAGAAGAGCAGGTGTTCCTAATGTTTTCTACACTCAGTGTACATCAATCATAAATGCATAACGAGAGATAAGCTGATGATTGAAGAGATCTTTAGGATTCCATTGGGAGTGAGTCTATTTTTGGTGCGTATCTGTTTGTTCTTCTTCAAGGTGTACTTGTGCGCATACTGTTCATGTACGTTGTTGTGGAGCCTAAGTGCAGTATCAGCTGTTTACTTAATGCTTTGTTCTGAATCAGGAGGGTCTTAGAGCAGAGCTGTGTGTGGGTGGGTGTACGTCTGAACAGCCTCATTGACATTTCCCTGGGACACACATTTAGCCATCAATCATATCTGGGAAATGAAATGTCTCCCTTACCCCTGTAGTGTGACTTGACACTGCACAATACTACAAACACACACACACACACACACACACACACACACACACACACACACACACACACACACACACACACACACACACACATATTAGCACTGTTTCTGACCTCTTATTCATCACCTCTGATGCTATCTCTCCTTTCTTCAGTCTGTCAGCGAGCTGCTCCCACATTTATTCCCTGTTTCCTCTCCTACCATGTGTTATACTACAATTCTCTGTCTCCTCTCTTCTCCCAATCCACTCTTCGTTGACACGAATGAAACGTCACTGCCAGAGATGATGGCCAATAGCAGGCGTCGAAGACCCCGCACATTCCCAGCTGTCACTCAGATAGGCTGTGTGTGTATGTCAAATCTGTGTGTGTCAAATCGTATCCCAGTTTATTGGTCTCATACACAGATTTGGAGATGTTATCGCAGGTGCAGCGAAATTCTTATGTGCAGTAATATGTAACAATACAATAACAATGCACACATAATGCCCCTGAAAGAGCAGAACGAGCAATGTCAGAATCAGGAATATAAATATAAACTGTTTACAGTATAAATGGTGTGTATAGACAGTATATAAATAAACAAGGTGTGTACAGCATAGTTTTATAGCCGATGTGTGTCATGTGTGTGTGTGTGTGTGTGTGTGGGGGGGGGGGGGGGGGGGCAATCATAGAACGCGTTTAACTGTAACTATTGTGGGATCAGAAGTCCCCACAAGAATAGTAAACAAACAAAACAATTGTCAAATGCTATTTCTAGGGGGGTTAGGGTTAATATAAGTAGCGTTAGGGTCACAGTTAGGTTTAGGGTTAGATTTAGAGTTAGGGTTAGGGTAAGATTTTCGGGATTAGGGTTAATGTTAAGGTTAGGGTTAGCGCTAAGGGTTATGTTAGGGAAATAGGATTTTGAATGGTTATAAATTGGGTGTTCCCCCACAAGGTTAGGTTAAAAAACACTGTGTGTGAGTGTGTGTGTGGTGTGTGTGTGTGTGTTAGTGTGTGTTGATCGTGTGTGTGTGTGTTGTGTGGTGTGTGTGTGTTGTTGTGCTTGTGTGGTTGTGTGTTGTGTGTGGGTGATGTGGTGCGTGACTGTGTGATGTGATGCGAGTCCCGTGTGGCCAGAGTATTTTGTGTAGTGTGAGTGGGAAAAAATCTCCCTGACACAGCACTTCACGCTGATCCGTCGCCACTTCTGATTGGGAATATTACTCTGTGACAGCTGATGATAGCATCGTTCAAAAGCTGTCACAGAATAGATGTTTTCCTTATCCCAGTTTAAGAACCCATTCTGGTATCTCCTCTTCAGAGCCCCCCAAAAAAACAGAGCTAGCTATAATTATTTGAATAAAAAAAGACTAAATGTCACTGATAATTAATTTCCTATTCTGCTCAAACGCAGAGAGAGAGAGAGAGGCGTAATCTGTTCAAGTCAATCAGATCCTAAATTCCTTTGACAAGCGCAATTCTAGATAAAGTGACTGTTCGATGGAGGGTTCTTAATTAATCTATTTTACCTTGTCATCACTTTTGCTTCGAGGAAGTCGTTCGGAAGGTACCTTTAATGAAATAATGAGCAGTCGTCTAGGAGTTTTAGGTGCTTTATCACTGTTAATGTCAATGCCAGGAGACAGTATGGAGCAGAACCATAGAGCTTTAGGCTCTTATTATCTGCCATGCAAGAGTTTTGACAGAGAGACATACTATACTGCATGTCTGACTGAGCCCTTACCGCAGCATTCAATGCCAGCAAAACAAACACTGATGACTCGGTTACACGTGATGCGTACAAGGCAAGCTGGTACGAGCTCCGCAAATCCATTAGGGATGCAAAAAAACAACACAGACTCAAACTTGAGATTGTTCGATAACAGACTCGAGACGTATGTGGCAAGGACTATAAACTACCACAGACTACAAAGGCATATCCAGCTGTGTGATGCCCACTGAAGCCTCCCTCCCAGGTGAGCTTAATACATTCTATGCTCGTTTCAAGGCAAACAACACAAAGCCATCCAGGAAAACTCTCTCTGCTCCGGATGACTGGGTGCTTTCGCTCTCCGAGGCTGACTTGAGGAAAACTCTCAGAGAGTGAATACTCAGAAAGCCGCTGGCCCAGGTGGCAACCCAGTCTGCGTCCTCAGAGTGGACTCTGACCAGCTAACAAGCGTCTTCTCTGGAATCTTCAACCTGTCACTGTCCCAGACTGTATTCCCCACTTTTTTCAAGGAGACCATTGTCCCAGTGCCCAAGAAAACCAAGGTGACATGCCCAAATGATTTTCACCCACATACCCCTGTCATCGTGAAGCGCCTCAAGAGATTGGCCATGGCCCACATCAACGCCAGCATGCCAGACACACTGGACTCACTCCAATTGCCTACCGCTCCAACAGATCCATGGAAGATTCCATTTCCATTGCAATTCACACGGTCCAAACACATCTGGAAAAAAGGAACACCTGTTCATTGACTACACTTAGAAAAAAAGGGTTCCAACAGGGTTCTTTGTGGAAGGATAGGGTTCTAGCAGAAGATTAACCATTTGTCTGGTTCTACCAGTCTTTTCAAAGGCTATGGTTCTTTGTAAGGTAAAGGGTTTTCTACCTAGAACCTTTAATATCATAAGAACCGTTTTTGGAAGAAAGGGTTATTTGATGATTCCTTGGAAGGCAAGAAGGGTTCTACATAGAACCATATATAATTTCCCAGCATGCTCTATTGCAGGGAGATTTTTAGAATTGTTTGTTGTAATGTATTATCTGTGTTGTTGCATTGATTGGTTGATACAAGTAGTTTGTTATTGGATTTTCTTTCACCTTTATTTAACCAGATAGGCCAGTTGAGAACAAGTTCTCATTTACAACTGCGACCTGGCCAAAATAAAGCAAAGCAGTGCGACACAAACAACACAGAGTTACACATGGGATAAACAAACATACAGTCAATAAGGCAATAGAAAAATCTATATACAGTGTGTGCAAATGTAGTAAGATTAGGGAGGTAAGGCAATAAATAGGCCATAGTGGCAAAATAATTACAATTTAGCATTAACACTAGAGTGATAGATGTGCAGAAGATGATGTGCAAGTACAGAAACTGGGGTGCAAAGGAGCAAAAAAATAAATAACAATATGGGGATGAGGTAGTTGGGTGGGCTGTTTACAGATGGGCTATGTACAGGTTCAATGATCGGTTAGCTGATCTGACAGCTGATGTTTAAAGTTAGTGAGGGAGATATAAGTCTCCAGCTTCAGTGATTTTTGCAATTCGTTCCAGTTATTGGTAGCAGAGAACTGGAAGGAAAGGTGGCCAAAGCAGGAGTTGGCTTTGGGGGTGACCAGTGAAATATACATGCTGGAGCACGTGCTACAGGTGGGTGTTGCCATGGTGACCAGAGAGCTGAGATGAGGCGGGGCTTTATCTAACAAAGACATATAGATAACCTGGAGCCAGTGGGTTTGGTGACAAATATGAAGCGAGGGCCAGCCAACGAGAGCATACAGGTCGCAGTGGTGGGTAGTATATGGGGATTTGGTGACAAAATGGATGGCACTGTGATAGACAGAGTGTTGGAGGCTATTGTAAATGACATCGCCGAAGTCAAGGATCGGTAGGATAGTCAGTTTTACAAGGGTATGTTTAGCAGCAAAAGTGAAGGAGGCTCTGTTGTGAAATAGGAAGCCAATTCTAGATGTAATTTTGGATTGGAGATGCTTAATGTGAGTCTGAAAGGAGAGTTTACAGTCTAACCAGACACCTAGGTATTTGTAGTTGTCCACATATTCTAAGTCTGAACCGTCCAGAGTAGTGATGCTAGACGGGCGGGCAGGTGCGGGCAGCGATCGGTTGAAGAGCATGCGTTTAGTTTTACTTGCATTTAAGAGCAGTTGGAGGCCACGGAAGGAGTGTTGTATGGCATTGAAGCTCGTCTGGAGGTTTGTTAACACAGTGTCCAAAGAAGGGCCAGAAGTATACAGAATGGTGTTGTCTGCGTAGAGGTGGATCAGAGAATCATGTGCAGCAAGAGCAACATCATTGATGTATACAGAGATAAGACTCGGCAAGAGAATTGAACCCTGTGGCACCCCCATAGAGACTGCCAGAGGTCCGGAAAACAGGCCCTCTGATTTGATACACTGAACTCTATCTGAGAAGTAGTTGGTGAACCAGGCGAGGCAGTCATTTGAGAAACCAAGGCTGTTGAGTCTGCCGATAAGAATGCGGTGATTGACAGAGTCGAAAGCCTTGGCCAGGTCAATGAAGTTGGCTGCACAGTACTGTCTTTTATCGATGTCTTTTATCGATCTTTTAGGACCTTGAGCGTGGCTGAGGTCCACCCATGACCAGCTTCGAAACCAGATTGCTTGGCGGAGAAGGTACGGTGGGATTCGAAATGGTCGGAGATCTGTTTGTTAACTTGGCTTTCGAAGACTTTAGAAAGGCAGGGTAGGATATATATAGGTCTGTAACAATTTGGGTCTAGAGCGTCTCCCCCTTTGAAGAGGGGGATGACCGTGGCAGCTTTCCAATCTTTAGAGATCTCAGACGATACAAAAGAGAGGTTGAACTGGCTAGTAATAGGGGTTGCAACAATTGCGGCGGATAATTTTAGAGAGGGTCCAGATTGTCTAGCCCAGCTGATTTGTAGGGATCCAGATTTTGCAGCTCTTTCAGAACATCAACTATCTGGATTTGGGTGAAGGAGAAGTGGGGGAGGCTTGGGCAAGTTGCTGTGGGGGGTGCAGAGCTGTTGGCCGGGGTAGGGGTAGCCAGGTGGAAAGCATGGCCAGCCGTAGAAAAATGCTTATTGTAATTTTCGATTATCGTAGATTTATCGGTGGTGACAGTGTTTCCTAGACTCTTATTCTCCACGGACTTTACAGTGTCCCAGAACATTTTGGAGTTTGTGCTACAGGATGCACATTTCTGTTTGAAAAAGCTAGCCTTTGCTTTCCCAACTGCCTGTGTATATTGGTTCCTAACTTCCCTGAAAGTTGCATATCACAGGGGCTATTCGATGCTAATGCATTATGCCACAGGATGTTTTTGTGCTGGTCAAGGGCAGTCAAGTCTGGAGTGAACCAAGGGCTATATCTGTTCTTAGTTCCCCATTTTTTGATTGAGGCATGCTTATTTAAGGTGGTGAGGAAAGCACTTTTAAAGAATAACTAAGCATCCTCTACTGACAGAATGAGGTCAATATCTTTCCAGGATACCCGGGCCAGGTCGATAAGAAAGGCTTAAGTGTTTTAGGGAGCGTTAGACAGTGATGAGGGGTGATCGTTTGACCGCGGACCCATTATGTACGCAGGCAATGAGGCAGTGATCGCTGAGATCCTGGTTGAAGACAGCAGAGGTGTATTTAGAGGGCAGGTTGGTCAGGATGATATCTATGAGGGTGTTTACGGATTTAGGGTTGTACATGCTAGGTTCCTTGATAATTTGTGTGAGATTGAGGGAATCTATCTCAGATTGTAGGATGGCCGGGGTGTTAAGCATATCCCAGTTTAGGTCACCTAACAGTACAAACTCTGAAGATAAATGGGAGCAATTAATTCACATATGGTGCCCATGGCACAGCTGGGGGCTAAGGGAGATCTATAACAAGCGGCAACAGTGAGAGACTTATTTCTGGAAAGTTTGATTTTTTAAAGTAGAAGCTCGAACTGTTTGGGCACAGTCCTGGATAGCATGACAGAACTCTGCAGACTATCTCTGCAGTAGATTGCAACTCCACCCCCTTTGGTAGTTCTATCTTGGCAGAAAATGTTGTAGTTGGGGATGGAAATTTCAGCATTTTTGGTGGCCTTCCCGAGCCAGGATTCAGACACGGCTAGGACATCAGGGTTGGCGGAGTGTTCTAAAGCAGTGAATAAAACAAACTAAAACCAAGGCTTTTACGGTTACAGAAGTCAACAAATGATAGCGCCTGGGGAATAGGAGTGGAACAGGGGGCTACAGGGCCTGGGTTAACCACTACATCACTAGAGGAACAGAGGAGGAGTAGGATAAGGATACGGCTAAAGGCTATAAGAACTGGTTGTCTAGTGCAACCAGTTCTTATTGCAACTGTTACTGAGATTGTTGTTCCAGATTAGGTGATTGAGGTAGTTGTAGTATTCAATCTTCCCTACCCTGGCAGTTATTCTGAATGCAGATTGTGCACGATTAACAATTCCACTTGTTGGATATCCTAACTCTGGCTGGATTCCAATTGAATTTACACATCACTTTGCAAGGCAGCATAATGTGACTTGCAGGCCTCATGTGGCCTGTAAACCAGAAGATTCCTAACACCCCTGTGTTAGGGTATACCTTGGCCCTCAAAGAAAGGCCTTATATATGTAACATATTGTCATAAATCATTCATTTTTAAAGGCTAATAAGGCTGGTGGATCTGTTCATCTAGAAATAACCCTCCAAAGATAAAAGGGTTCTCGGTAGAACTGTTCATAAACGGTTCTAGGAGGAACCTTAAGATGATAAAATGGTTCTTGATAGGTAGAACCATATACTGGGGGTTCTTTGAAGAACCCTACATAGAGGGTTCTAGATAGAACCCTCTGCAAAGAGTTCTACCCAGCACCAAAAAGGGTTCCTCTATGGGGACAAACCCTATATGGTTCTACTTACTGTATGGTTCTACTTAGCACCTATTTTTCAGTACAGTTCAGCATTCCACACCATTGTTCCCGCCAAGCTCGTTACCAAGCTCAAAGCCTGGACACCACCTTCTGCAACTGGATCCTGGAATTCCTGATGAGCAGACCACAGGCTGTGACTATTGGCAAAAAACCCTCCTCCACACTGACTCTTAACGCAGGGCCCCACCCAGGGGTGTGTGTCCTCAGCCCTCTGCTGTACTCCCTGTTCACCCACGACTGCTTGGCTTTGCACAGCACCAACTCAATCATCAGGTTTGCTGATGACACCACAGTTGTAGGCCTGATCACTAACTATGATGAGTCAGCCTTCAGGGAGAAGGTAAGCAAGTAAGCATTTCTTGGGACACTGTATGCCATGTGTATCCTGTACATACTACTAAACTATACATGGGCTTCTGCAACTCCTTTCATTTGGCTCTGACTTATACCTTCATTTTGGCTGTTATAAAGATGTATGCTGGGTCTTTCTATAGAATTGAGGGAGTGTCAGGTTATCGTTACCAAAAAGAATTTGACAATAACTGAGCTGTGAGCAATGCGGTTCTGTTTCAAGGTGTTTGCTTGTGATAAGTTATCATCTGAACCATCACTCCCTACTGAACTCCCAGTCAACTGTGATACATGATGGATCGTGATTGCTTGTAATCAATTTTTTACAGTGTGTGGCGTGAAAAGCACGCAATCCTGCGTGCATGGCTACACACACACACACTCTTTCTCTCTCTCTCTCTCTCACACACACACTCACTGCCTCTCTCTCTAAACACACACACACACACACCTCACCTAACTCAATGCCTCTCTCTCTTTATACATACACACACGCACGCGCACACACACACACACACACACACACACACACACACACACACACACACACACACACACACACACACACACACACACACACACACACACACACACACACACACACACACACACACACACACACACACACAAAACAACACACACACACACACACACACACACTACACACTACACACTATACACTATACACTATACACTATACACTATACACAGACACAGACTATACATTTACATCATCAAACGTGATAGCCATTTTGTGGTGGCTGCTCAATTCATAGTTAATTCCCATGTGGACACGTTTAAACAGCACAACATTTGAACAGTAACTGGAGGAAGCCTTTTCCACTCAGAGTTCAGATTTATTTGCTCTTCTTATCTTCCCTCTGATATCAACAAAACGGGGCCTCGCAAATCAGTGTTTACTCTAATAGAGCAAAAAATAATACATAGGAGGCCATTCAGTTCAGGGCTCTGGCAGTGTCTCTCTCTCTCTCTCTCTCTCTCTCTCTCTCTCTCTCTCTCTATCTCTCTCTCCAACCTCCCCTTCTCTGTCTCGCTGGCGTTGGGTGGGAGTATCATGTGCTGGGTGCAGTAGGAGTAGCGGTCGAGGGTTGTGGTTTACACTGATAAGGCTTGCTGAGGAAGTCCCTTCCCACTGTCTGAGGGCCAGAGAGGAAACAGCGGGTCAGCCTGTAGGGTCAGATAAACTATACAGCCCTGGTGGATAGCACAGCCCCCAGCCAAATTCTGCTCACATTTCCTCATCACAATCATAACACTGGATGGGGGCAAAATGAACGATAATAACCAGCTAGTGTAGTATATTGTGTGAATAATGTGTCTTTGGATTGGACGCACTGTCTTTGGAATTAGAGCATCCCTAGCCCCTGTAGACCTAACAGCAGTTAGCATAGAAAACATGTAGGATTTTATGTAACCTGGACCTTGTAATCTTTCTCTCGCTAACTCTCTCTCTTCCCATCCTTGTTCTCTCTTTCGCTATAGAGTGAGTTGATAATCTTGGCATAACACTGTGTGTTATGATGTATCAACGCTGGGGGTGAGGCTGGAAGCAGCAGTTTACTCTGTGATGCTTGGTGAGGCAGGCAGGCAGGCAGTTCCAAAATGATTCATCCGCACGCTGTGTAATATAATGCTGGAAGGAGCCCTGTTTGCTTTCAGGCATACAGTTATTCCATGCTATTGTTCCTGTGTCCTTATTTGATACATGAATGTTAAATGTGAGGAAATGGACAATGTGAGCTGGTCACGGACCGGTTTATTTTACAGCACCATTGGTAGCTCAATTCTCCCTAAAGTGCAAGAGACTATATCAAATGATGCAAATTATTTCTCAGTAGCCTAAATACAAGGCATATAACAGTTGAGACAGGAATGTCACAATACGTTTTATTCTGACATCCGTAAAAGGTTCTATTTTGGGTTGTAAATATTGTAAACGGTTGGTTATGGCATGCATTTTGATGTATCCAGCCGTGACACACATTTCCCATATGCACATGGAACCAGAGAGATGTGCCTTTTGTGCCAGTAAACCTTGTATTTAGAAAAATGTAATCAAAACTTTTTTCCCCATTTCATTTGATTAAAAACCAAGAGTAGCCTCCACTCCTCTCAATAAAGTCAGTTTTTTTTTGTAATGTCCAATGCATTGGCCAAGTAATCAAGAGTATTGATAAAGGGTTTAGCTCGTGAGGCCGCTTTGAAATACGTTTTAATCACCAAAGCTTTATTAAAAGATCAAGTTTAGCAGCAGCAAAACAGTTGTAGGTTAATACATTCTTTTTGCCAGCTCCTTTTATTAATTCGGATGTGCGTAAAACCCCTCCATGTAGGCTATATGCTCATCATGAAACGAGAGACGAGATAATCTGGTGACACTTGTATTTAGAATCTTAGACGTTATTTCCCTGTAACAATTGCTTGTTTCCCATTCCGTTTCATGAAAAACCCCTTACCCTACTATAACGAAAGCTGGTTCAACAGCAATGCGTCTGGTGTCTTAATAATTCACAAGTAGCCTATCCATAGAAGGATCTTACTCGTGAGGCTTTTGCTGACAGGCTTTTTTCATTATTATTCAGGTAGCCTAGTGGTTCGAGTGTTGGACTAGTAACTGAAAGATTGCACGATTGAATCCCCGAGCTGACAAGGTAAAAATATGTTGTTCTGCCCCAGAACAAGGCAGTTAACCCACTGTTCCTAGGCCGTCATTGAAAATATAAATTTGTTCTTAACTGACTTACCTAGTTAAATAAAGGTAAGATAAAATAAAAATGATTCACAATTCACATAGGCCTACCAGCAGTGCATACTACGAAAGACGAGCTCCTCCAAACATAAGCTATTGGAATTGTTCCATCCTATAATGCCATATCATCGGTATACCTAGGCTACAACTTGCTTATTGATCATGTGCCTCACACATACAATACAATTTACGGGAGTCTAGTCACTTTTATTAGAGGAGAAGTGCGATGCGGAAAGGCCTATACTCGTTGAAGCTAATTACAACAATGTTGACAGTCAACACTTTTTACTGTTGCTTTCACTCGTTACTGAAGCCTATGCTATTTAATAAACTGTAGGATCAATCCACAAGGGACTAGGATGACAATATTCTGTGCACCCGACCGAATTGAAGCTGATGATGAAGCAAGGACTGTCAATTACCTGCAGAAGTTGTGCATGCATTATTAAGCCACGGAATGCCTTGATTGGCCATTGAGTGGCCAAGCCTTGTCACACAACGTGTTATTCATCAAAACCCAGCCCCTTCGCGCCACCGCCGGCTATTGCGCTCATAATAACAGTTGTGAAAATACACCCCGAGACCTATAGCTCTACCACCAGCACTTAGATTTACCATTGCGTGAGGATTGTTCAAATAAAGCCCCATGACTAAAGACAAATTCCAGGAAGCATTATCAGCTGATTGTCTCTGTAATATCCTCTGATTGCTTGGACATGATGGTCACCTGATAACCCCTTCAGACATATAAAATGCTATTATCTAATTTTCCCTTCAAAGTCATTGGATTCTTGCCACTGCCGAGCAATAAAAAGCTGGACAACAATCTGTTGAAACATTTTCTGGCGTTGTTTTTCATAGCTTAGGGGACTCTTTGGGTTTTATAGATTTAGGGTAATGCTGTTTGATCTGTACTTTGCCAATGGGTAAATCTCTGGTGTGTGGGCATGGCCGGGTTCTGTCTAAATGCTGAATAACCCAGGTGAAGGGCATAGCACGGTGGCACTGCCAACTTTACTCTAAGTGTCCTGCCTGACTGGTAGCAGCTGTGGCCATGGCATCTTTACAGAGGGCAGCGTGATCTCGCTCTGTCTATCTGTTTGTCTGTCTGTCTGTCTGTCTGTCTCTATCTCTCTCTCTCTGCCCTGTCCAGTCTGAGAGAGAACAGCTATTTCATTCCCCTCTCCTCTGTCTCACCTTCTCTCTCACATATTTAATACATGAATATCAATAATAAAATGTTTAGCCACACACACACACGCACGCAGGCAAGCAAGCGTTTACATACACACGCACGCTCACACACAGGCTTACACAATGCATGTGTGCACACACTCTATCCAGAGTGACAGAGAGCCCTGTGATATTCACATATCCTTATCAATAGCACAACAAGCACCCCCAATTAATGTTATACCCACTGCTGTATGACAGCTGACCCCTCTACCTCTCCTCTTCTGACAGTTGTGCACAAACCCTCCCATAGGTGACAGTGGCTCACCCTCCACTCCTAATGAATGCAAATGATGCTATCCGTTGGCCCATTAGGAGTGTAGTTCTTACACCACAGCACACCCTGTATCAACACTGTCGCCGTGGCCACCACTGTTTATTCATGTCCCGTACATACCTGATGGAGGAGCGCTCAATTAAAACCTGACCCTCTATTACTCGAATGTTCATCTCTCTCTCTCTCTCTCTCTCTCTCTCTCTCTCTCTCTCTCTCTCTCTCTCTCTCTCTCTCTCTCTCTCTCTCCTCTCTCTCTCTCTCTCTCTCTCTCTCTCTCTCCTCTCTCTCTCTCTCCTCTCTCTCTCTCTCTCTCTCTCTCTCCTCATCTCTCTCTTCTCTCTCTCTCTCTCTCTCTCTTCTCTCTCTCTCTCTCTCTCTCTCTCCTCTCTCTCTCTCTCTCTCTCTCTCTCTCTCTCTCTCTCTCTCTCTCTCTCTCTCTCTCTCTCTCTCTCTCTCTCTCTCTCTCTCTCTCTCTCTCTCTCTCTCTCTCTCTCTCTCTCTCTCTCTCTCTCTCTCTCTCTCTCTCTCTCTCTTCTCTCTCTTCTCTCTCTCTCTCCTCTCTCTCTCTCTGTCTGTTTCTTCCTTTGTACGCATCATACGAAAGATTATCGTCTTCATAGTGTGTACATTGTTAAGCTGAGGATCCATCAGCGATGCCTTGACCCTGCTGTCCTCATCTGTGGACATTCCCAGCATGCACCCCACCCCACCTAACCCAGCCCAGAATCATTTTCATTTGAAAATGTAGCAAAAAAGCTATCAAGCTGCAAAGATCCTCCGAGAATGGCTTCTCCAGATTGATACCCCCGTGCCCTGCAATCAGTTACTGGTTGAAGGTATGAAATGGAAAATATCCCATCTCTCTCTCTCTTTCTCTCTGCATCCTTCTCTCTATCTCCATCCCTCCCTCCCTCTCTGTCTCTTTGATCTCTGAAAGTAGACAGTGATAGAGTGACGTTGTCATTCCCAAAGAGTCTCTCCTAGCTTTGCTTATTACTCCTTTCTCCATCATTCTAATGAAAACGTCGGAGCGATACCTTGCGCTCCCACCACAAAATTGATATTCAGACCCCAGAGCGCTGTGATATCTTTATCCATCACCCTCCTCCCCGATGCACTCAGCCGCAAATGTGTCTCGTCTGGCTGGACGCTGCGGCACAGCAGGCCCATTCCTTATACGGATGGTGAAAATATGCTAAATAAAAACCATTGTCCTTCTACTGAGGAAGTACCTTTAGGTTAAAGGGAAATCTGAAGTTGTGAAATATCGCCCAAAATCTAGTGAACCACTGTGATTGTGGTCAAGGGCAAAGAGAGAAGATTTCATAAAGGAAGTCATAGGCTAATGCAGTGGTATTCAAAGTTGGGGTCGCAGGGGAACTGCAGTGGGGTAAAAATTCAAAATAAATAACAAAACAAACTTTTTTTTTTTAAGAGTACACATGGGACAATATACAACATTTTTGAGAATGATCATTTGAAAATGTCATTTTATTGAGTAAATGTACAGTAGTTCCTCCTTTAAAAGTTCTGTCATACTGCGGCACACCTTGCGGGCTGCTGCAGCATTCTGTGGCATGTTATCCAATTGTCAGCCATTTTTTCTGTTGATGCAAGTTATTGCTAGTTTGACCACCAGAGTGCATCTTTGAGAAGCATTTTATAGTCTTCCATATTGGCATTAACAGAGAATTTTTTAAACTTTTTTGTAATAACATAGTATATGGGATTGATTTAAAGAAATTTGGCTTAATTAATTTGATTCATATTATGGTGTTTCTATTCCGAGAAAAACGAAAAACAAAACCCTCAGGGTTTCCGTTAGGATGGAATGGAAAATATGGCGCTGTACGTCACGGTCGGGATCGTAGGATTCTAAATTGTTTGCCTTCATTAGACAACTTTGTTCCAATATTTCTGTAAATCAGTGATATTTATTCCCATAGCAAATAGTTGGTGGCTTTTTGTTCTAACTTCAACATGCTCTTTAAATAAATAAAACCTACAACATTTTTAACAGCACATTACTCAACACTAGTGAGACTCATTTCGCCTGTGGTAGGCCTACAGTATATCAAAAAATATTTGTATTGGTTTCTTTCAATTTTGATAAGAGATGAAAATGCAATGATATAAACGTTATTTGTTGATTTCAAAATCAAAATGAACTGATGTCATGGTTGTGTCATTAGATTTGCGGTGGGGTTGCGATACATTTTTTGAATACCACTGCGCTAATGGTTGCAGAGACGATGAGATAATGGAAAAGTAACCACCTGCCTGCCTTATTACAGTATGTCTGTCAAAGAAGGTTATGTACCTACCATTGAAAACCGACCCACCTACATTGAAAAGTGAACAAACATGAGGGGTTAACTAAATAAAGCATTTATACATGCATATCCTTGTGTATGACCCTGTCACATAGAGAACAATGAACACCTGATCTACTATAGCCTGCTTTAACCAATTTCCTCTCGGGCAGGCCACTCTCATGTTAACGCACCCCTGCCAAACCTCCTCCTCCTGGGCTTCGGGAGGAAGAGAAGCCCCCCTCTCCTCCTCTCTGCTCCTTTTCCATCCCCTCATTGAAACCTTAGAGCCAGGCCCAGCCACAGAGCCAGACAAAGCATCAACTTTACAGCCATGCCTCTCCTTTTAATGGCATCCTTTAGCGTCAATGCTTCTCCTGAAGGCCCTCTAGATGTGTTCTCCAGTAGTGTATATCTTCACAGCTTTTATTACACAGTCTTAGAATATGATCACCTCCTTCATTCCTTCAAGGTCACTCACTATTCATTTGTTGTAGTTCGCAAGGCCTCATTCTATATTTTATGTGGAGTTTTATATTTCATAACGGCCCTTTGTCTTTCCAATGTCATTGGCTGTGTGTAGTTCACCGGAGTAATGACAGCATGGTTCATAATGAGTTCATTACATGAGTGCTTTCCTCATTAACGTAGTGATATTCACACGATACTGCTCGGTTTCATTAAGCCCCTGTTGGTAATGTAGATACAGCACTGTGCCACTGTAAAACCAGTGTCATTCAGCTAACAATTGCTCCAGTCTCCATGAGCCACAAAGTATATCTGTGAGGCCTCATCACAGCACTCAAGGTCAAGAGCTAGACAAGAGCCAACACCACCCCTCCTTCTCTTTTGTATCTATCCTCTCATCTTTCTCTCTCATCATCATACTGCTCTGAACCCCCTCTCTTGCCCTCTTCATTTTCTCTCCCTCTCTGCATCTCTACTTTCTCCCCTATCTCTTTTATCTCTCTCAATGTAATATTCTCATGATCGAAGCCCCATACATTTCTTCATCTCTATCTCGCGCTTTCTCTCTTTATCACACCCACTTGCGCACACACACACACACACACACACACACACTTGCGCACGCACACACACACTTGCGCACGCACACACACACTTGCGCACGCACACACTTGCGCACGCACACACACACACACACCACACACACACACACAACACACACACACACACACACACACACCACACACACACACACACACACACACACACACACACACACACACACACACACACACACACACACACACCACACACACACACACACACACACACCACCTCTCTCGCTCCTAACATCATCCGTTCCATTATCAGAAATTGTCATCCACACCGCACTGGAAAGCTCACATTATTAACTTTACCTGTAATCCATTTACTCAGCTTAGATATCCATTTAGGAAGCTTCACCAGCTCTCCAGAGTGTAGCCAAGCTCCTCCTCCTCCTCCTCCTCCTCCTCCTCTTATGCGGCAGTTTCAGCCTATCCATATCACCGTTCAAACCTCTATCTCTCTTACCCAAGTTTAAGTTCCTCATCCTCTACTCACAGCACACATCTGTGGATTTCAATCTGTGTTGCCCAGAAGTCAGAAACCAGTGCCCAACTCCACAAGCAGTGAAACTGTAGGCCTATGTCAAGATCCTTTATCCCAGAGCTGCTGATCTAAGCAGTGTATCACTGATTTGCTGTGGTGCATGCAGGTACACACTGTACCGTTCGCACGTCCACACACACACACACACACACACACACACACACACACACACACACACACACACACACACACACACACACACACACACACACACACACACACACACACACACACACACACACACACACACACACCACACACACACACACACACACACACACACACACACACACACACACACACACACACACACTTTCTCTGGACCTGCTCAGGTCAATGGAAGAGTGGGTGGCAGTGGCTTAACGACAGGCGAGCAGTGGATGTGAGTCCCTACTCTAACACGTATACCCAACAATACACCCTTACTTCCATTCCACCTTGGTTGTTTTTCCCCACCCACCTTCACCTATAGTGCAGGCAAAACATACAGGAGTAGCGAGGACCCAAATTCACTATGACAGTCAAAACAAATTATGGGAATCAATTGAGCAGCTGCTTTCTATTTGGCTAAATACCCCCTATTCATATAGAAAAAACAAGCGATACAATTATGGAACCGCTCGTTTGAAAAACGCCCTCTCTAGCCTTCAATTATGAACACTTTAGATGCTGGAAAAAAGGAAAAGAAAAATGAGAGACAGAACCTGTAAAGGGGGGGTCAGTTAAGGTCATCCCATCTGCATTGAAAGAGTCATGACGGTGGGCAGGGGCGCACAAACACGCCGGTGGTGCAGAGGGACCGCGCATGAGAAGAGAATAGAAAGTAGAGGCAATTTCAGAGCGTCTAATCAGTCCAACTGTCAATGCCTAATTTCACAGTAACCCTTCAAACCCTTTTATTCGCTACATTAACGGAAGGTATTGTGAAACAACCCCTTTTAATGTGGTTAACAATGCATTAAATGACTTGATTAAGCGTCTGAATTAGACTGGGAAGCTTTTCCACAGGCGTGCCATACACACTAGGGCTGAGGGGTAGGAAACACACAGATATATAAACAGTGGTACATCTACAATGGGACAGATCGGTAAATAGAAGTATTGCAGTTAAATAGATATGAAATAGAATCAAAATAGGTTGAGGTATGTATGTAGCTTATAACTACGCTGGCCAAAAGTGTGCATTGTTTTCTAAAATTGTGAAACTCATGGCCAAAGAGGTTGTTTTTGCTTTGGGGACTCACATGAAGTGCAAAAGGACAAAACAATGGTGAAGTGAAGGACATAGATTGATAGAGAGTAAACAACATAGCCTGTGGTAGGTACAATAAGCAATTCAAGTTAACTATGAGTTGCACAAACCATTTGAGGTGTATGACTCTAGGCCACAGAACTTTTCTAAACCCCTGGAAACTCAAGGTTAGTTTCGTAACCCTGGTTCTCTGATCATATGTGTGAGGAGGATTCTTCCCAAGGCGGCTTACTAACGAAGGACCAATCACATAACGTCTGTTGGAGACAGACAGGTCTAGTGGCGAATAAGGTGAGCCCCTCCCTCTTTATAAGGCGCCACTCACCCGTCTTCTGGTCATTCTCAAGCATGCCTCTATTCCTTGCACTCTTGCGAGCTGGGACATACGGTGGTACATCTCACTTATTATCAGAGAACCGGGGTTACAAAAGTAACCCTGAGTTCTCTTTCAAATACTTATTTCAATGTATCACATATTATGGGGATATGGCCAACTCCCGCATTGCAGACATACTCTCCAAAGCCAGGGTAGTCCACTCAGAGGCTCTGACACTGAGAACTGTATGCACCGAACAAAGGTGCTGTGGAGTCCAGTCAGTGAAACCTCATAAACGTATGAGGGGTGGCCCAACACGCCGCATCGCAAATATCTTGTAAAGAGATGCCTTTAAACAATGAGCCCTAAGGCCTTTGCTATTATAAGCGAATATACTAATAGCCTCCACTATCCAATGGGATAGCCATTGACGAGAGAGGGGCCTACCCTTGCAGGGAGGCACCCAAGAAACTAAGAGCTGGCCGTTCTTGCGTAATGCTCTTGTTCTATCCGAGTAAATGCGCAAAGCGCGTACTATACACAAACAGTGGATATGCTCCTCCTCAGTAGAAAAGAATAGAGGCGGGTGGAAAGCCAAAATCACTAAGATGAAGCAACTAAGTATTGCTGACCTTAGACATAAAGGCGGGGTTAGGCAGCCAAGTTACCTTGAATAACCCCGGGGCAAACTGCAGGTATAAGGAAAATCAATAAAGCGGTTTTGAAGGAGAGACGTTTCTCCACGTTTTCCAGCGGCTCAAAAGGCTGCTCTCAAATAGCCTAAAGCACAATAGACAGGTCCCAAGATGGTGGCTTAAGGCTTGGAGACGGGACCTAAGTGATGCGCCCCCTTCATAAAATGAATTAACAGGGGATGCTTCCCTACTGTTACTGTCGAAGCCTATATGACAGGCCGATATAGCAGCTGAATAGACCTTTACAGTGAGGAAAGTTTTCCCTCTGTCCAAGAAAGGTCCTGCAAAAAGCATAGTACCTCAGATACAGAGCATTGGTAAGCAATGATCTGCCTTAGGTCACACCACTTCTCAAAAAACGCAAAATCTCTTTGTTCGCTTTGGGTTAGTTAAGATCCCTGTCTAATGGTAGCTACCAGGGCTCATTGGAAATCAGGAGAGTGGTCTCTGCCAACCAGAGCTTCCCTGGCCATTGAGGGGCTACTAAGATGAGGGAAGCCTTGTTCCCTCACTCTGACTAGAATGGGGTATCAGGTATAGAGGAGGAAAGGGATTCCCTCTGGACAACAAGTCTGCTCCCACATTCACTACGCCTGGGACATGTGCCAAGCGTAGTGATAATAGGTGTGCTCTGCTTCACAAAATCATTTTGGCAGGTAGCCTGTGTAGATGCAGAGAGCGCATGTCACCCTGGTGGCTGATGCATGCCACCACAGTCT
This sequence comes from Salvelinus sp. IW2-2015, assembly GCF_002910315.2. NCBI lineage: Eukaryota > Metazoa > Chordata > Actinopteri > Salmoniformes > Salmonidae > Salvelinus > Salvelinus sp. IW2-2015. The sequence continues at coordinate 13,594,145 of NC_036875.1, read as the reverse complement.
GTCATGACCAGGATGAGACAGTTCCGAAGGGAGGGTAGAAAATGTTTCAATGAAAGGAACACTGTCAGCAGTACGATCGTGGATTATATGAGTGTGCCTGCTCTTTCACGTACAACTGCACCTCACCCTTTGGTCGTCACCACCTTCCTCGTTGATACTACCCCTAGGTGAGTGCCTGAAAAGAAGATCAAGGGGCTCTTCCAATGTCGGAGAGCTGAGAGACATTCTGTGGTCACCGTTATCTTTTGATTGTAGTGACATTGTGTACACAGATGTTGGGCAGATACCCAATGCTGAAGATCTCGCCTCCTCAGTAGTCCTAGTGGTACTACTGAGATGGTGGACGCCATCAACCACAGCAGTCAGAGACACGTACTGAGTGTGACCGAGCACCCCCTTCAGGGAGAACGTCGTGATTCGGAACGTGTTTCGGCCGTCCGATAGTGTAGCCCGAAAAGGGAGAGAATCTAGCTTGACGCCTAGGTATTCTATTCTCTGTGGTTGATCTTCAACCCTAACTCGGTGAGGTGAGTTACAAGGTATAGCTGTGTCTCGCACTGCTTGCGCCAGTGACTAGCAGCAAAGCAGGTAATCGTCTATGTAGGCAGGGGGAGACCCGGTTGCGATGGTACCTGGGTCTTCGGGGCAGGTGGTGGCCAGGCTAGGCTTGACATGCTAGCTGACCTTGAAAACTTAGCAGGTGGGTTGGTTAAGTAAGTAAGCACACAAATTACTGAACATTATTTGAACTATGCAAGAGAGCTAAGCTGGCGTTATGCTAGCTGAGGTAGGCTGTGGGAACTAGGTTAGCAGAGGTACTCTTCCAAAAAAGAAGTGATTGCGGCAACTTCCCACAAGTTTTGGCAAATTTGACGCAAACTAAATAATGTGCCATAAAATGTTGCCAGAAGTTTGCAAATGTTTGCCACTACTGGTGAATCTGCTGCAAACCTTTGGCAACAACAATCACAGTTATTGAAACCCATTTTGTAGCTATATCAATTTCAATCTGTTAACACCACTGACTGGCTAGCTAGAGCTAACTTTAGCTATAATTGTTTCAATTGATGTGATTGCTAGCTTGCTAACCAATGATTTGCCTAAACACTTATATTTTTAGGTGAATACGTTGCTAATACCAATAATATGTACGTATGTCAATGCTGCTAGTGTCACTGTTCAGTAGCATGTTAGCTAGCACAACAGCTAAGGTAGCAACAATAGAGCTGACTTGACATGTTGGAGGAGGCTGCATTGGGAAGAGGATGCATCAACACCCTGGAAAGATGTTTGTGGTGCACTCACTCATAACACTTTTTTGAGTGATAAATTAGTGTATCATCTTGAAACTTGATAAGGTAAGCAAATACATGTATTATTCTCATAAATGTAGCCTATATATTCATTATTTGTATTAATTTGATCTGTCATTGCTTGAAACTAACGTTAATAGCTAGCTCCTCTTGATCATGTGTGGTTCCTTCTCTTTTTCTTTCTAAAAGCAATCAGTTACAAGGCAAATAGACAGATTGAGGCCTTCAAACTGAAAGAGAAATGTCTTGCATGCATGACCTTTAGATGTAAGTAGCCTAGCGGTGATGGAGTGATGGACTGATAACTGAAAGGTTGCTAGTTTGACTCCCAGAGCCAGCTAGGTGAAAAATTTGCCGTGGTGCCCTTGAGCAAGGCACTTAACCCTAAATGCTCCTGTAAGTCAGAGCATCTGATAAGCTAACAATAATTCCTTTTGGAAAAATAATATGAATTAGGCAAAATTCTATTTTATGTTGCTTTTCTTCTACCCAATACTTTTACACCTGAGTCAGGAATAAAATACAACTAGTTGTCACATCCGCACCCACTCCCCCACTCCCCCTCTCCGGCGCTCAACGTTGCTGGTCTACTAACCACAGGTCCTAGCAACCCATCCTTACGCACACCTGGCAACCTTTATTACACACACCTGCGCCTCATTAGGCACCCCCGGACTTCATCACCTCCCTGATTACTTCCCCTTTATATAGTACTCCGTTGGTCTCACTCCTTCCAGGCAATATTGTTTATGTTTCCATGTTTAGATGATTTTCTTGTTTTGTGTTGGTCAATGGTCTTCATCATTAAACTCACTAACTGAACTTGCATCCTGACTCCCTGCGTCTACGTTACAGAATATTTCCACTCAAAATGGAAGCAGTAGCCAACTGAGACATTCCCCCAGACGGTCGGCGAACAGGGAGACCTACTTCACCTCTACCATGATCAGCTGGCGCAACTGGGGACGGCGATGGATGAGGTCCTCTGCATTCATCAACATCTAGAGCTTCCCCAAGGGGCATCAACCCCTACGAGCATAGGGTTCCGGTGGACCACATTCTAGATCCCACCATCATCCGCAATATACACCTTCGCCTTCCGGACCGGCCCACTCATCGTCCTCGGGGCCATCCTCCTGGCTGGCGTTGTCCTGTGGCTAGAGCCGCGCGTCGGGGGGTGGGGTACGGTCACGTTCGCTCCCTCTCAACGTCGCCGGTCTACTAACAACCGGTCCTGGTAACCCATCCTTACGCACATCTGCTCCTCAGTAGGCACACCTGGATTTCATCACCTCCCTGATTAATTAATACCCTTTATATAGCACTCCGTTGTGATCACCTACCAGGCAATATTGTTTGTTTCCATATTTAGATGCTTTTCTTGTTTTGTTTCGTTAAATGTTCTTCGTCATTAAACTCACTAACTGCACTTGCTTCCTGACGCCCTGTATCTACGTTACACTAGTAGACAACTAGCTCTTAAGTTCCCAATCTAGCTTTCCAGCAAGCTAGCCAAGTTAGCTTAAGCCTTGCAACGTGGGCTATCCAAGTCTCGAAAGTTAGCCGTAAGCTAGCTAGCTTTTGCCTCGTGGGTTAGCCGGAGAAAGTGTGTGCTTTTTTGGTCTCTCGACGAACAAAATTGTTTCTCTTGACCATCAAGCTGTGACGCTAGGATGGTCAGTCTAGTCAACAAGACATGATGGAAAGTGGGCTGAACTAAAGAGAGAGGAGAGCTAGCAATTCTACCTTACCAGGTAGAAAACGTAGCTAGTACAGTGCTAGCCGAAGGAACCAAGTGGGGACTGGGTGCAACTTCGGGTTGGTATTCCCTCATGACTGTGGAGCCATGAGACTAAACCGGTTGGTCTAGATGCCACATACGAGTTAGCTTTTCAGCATGGGTTAACCAAGTCTCGGTAGCAGGAGCTGAGGTCCTACGTTGGCAGCGTTAACCTCAGTCAGCCTGAGAACAGTTAAGGAAGAAATGGTTCTAGTTGTGATGAGGAGAACTTTAGGAGCCGTAGTGATTCTTCCGCAAGGAAGAGAGGTGAGAATGAACAGAGAACGTGCGAGTGGCGCGTTACAGTGCCTTCAGAAAATATTCATACCCCTTGACTTATTATACATTTTGTTGTGTTTCAGCCTAAATTCAAAACGTATTAATATAAAAAAATCTAATCCATCTACACACACTATCCCATAATGACAAAGTGAAACATGTTTTTAAAAAACTAAAAACATTTTGATTATGAAATACATAAATATCTAATTTACATAAGCATTCACACAGCGAGTCCTTCTGTGCAAGTCTGTAAGAGCTTACCACACATTTGCCGATTATTCTTTAAAGAATTCTTCAAGCTCTGTCCAAATGGTTGTTGATCATTATACAATCATTTTCAAGTCTTGATCTAGATTTCTAGATTTTCAAGTAGATTTAAGCCCAAGCTGTAACTTGGCCACTCAGGAACATTCCCTGTCTTGGTAAGCAACTCCAGTGTACATTTTGCCTTGTGTTTTAGTTTATTGTCATGCTGAAAGGTGAATTCATCTCCCAGTGTCTGGTGGACAGCAGTCTGAACCAGGATTTCCTCTAGGATTTTGCCAGTGCTTAGTGACATTTCGTTTCTTCTTTTTAATCCTGGAAAACTCACCAGTCCTTAATGATTACAAGCATACCTATAACATGAGTAGTGATGTGTTGTATTGGATTTGCCCCAAACATTTTGTATTCAGGACAAAAAAGCTAATTGCTTTGCCACATTTTTTTGCAGTATTACTTTAGTGACTTGTTGCAAAAAAGTTTCCTTCTTTTCAGTCTGTCAATTAGGTTGGTATTGTGTAGTAACTACAGTGTTGTTGATGGATCCTCAGTTTTCTCTTATACAGCCATTAAACTCTGTAACTGTTTTAAAGTCACCATTGGCTTAATGGTGAAATCCCTGAGTGGTTTCCTTCCTCTCCCGCAACTGAGTTAGGACGCCTTTGCAGTGACTGGGTATACTGATACACCATCAAAAGTGTAATTTATAACTTCACCATTCTCAAAGGGATACTCGGTCTGCTTTTTTGTTTTACCCATCTACCAATAGGTGTCCTTCTTTGCGAGGCATGGGAAAACCTTTGGACTTTGTTGTTGAATCTGTGTTTGAAATGTACTGTTTGACTGAGGGAACTTACAGATAATTGCATGTGTTTGGGTACAGAGATGAGGTAGTCATTAAGAAAATATGTTAAACATTATTATTGCACACAGTCCCTGCAACGTATTATGTTACTTGTTAAGCAAATGTTTACTCCTGAACTTATTTAGGCTTGCCATAACAAAGAGGTAGAATACTTATTGACACTAGACATTTCAGCTTTTCATTTATAATTAATTTGTAATTATTTTTTTTTTTTAACATAATTACTTTGACATTATGGGGTATTGTGTGTAGGCCAGCGACAAACAATATAAATGTAATCAAATTTAAATTCAGGCTATAACACAATAAAATGTAGAAAAAGTCTTTCTGAAGGCACTGTATGAAGAGGGAGGGGCCACTCACCTCATTCGCAACTCAACCTGTCTGTCTCCGACAGACGTTGTGTGATTGGTTAGTTAGTGAGCCGCCTGGCTCGAATCCTCATATGTGATACATCGAAACGAGTATTTGAAAGAGAACAGCGTTGACGTGTTCTGTGTCATTATAGCAAAGGCATAGGAGGTGTTCTGGTCCAATCGACTGCCAATATGACTAAAGGCTTGGAGAAATCTCATAATTTTACGACTTTCAATTTTCAGCTTGAGTTGAGCTTGTAAAGCCCTTTAATGCTGATACCATCAGTGCAATTTAAGTATTTTTTTTTAAAAGAATGAACAATTTAGTGGTGCCATATTTTTGGTGCTTAAAAACCCAGGCTTAACCAGCACTGATTGGCCTAAAACGAAAAGTTTGGCCTGCAGGAACAGGACTGTGGGGCAGGGCCTAAAGCAGGAGGGTTGGACATAACACTCCGGGTGGAGGCTGGCAGGTTGGTAGAGCAAACGCCTGTTGTAAAGCCTTCCAGGCCCTGTCTGACCCTGTGAATTCCTGGTGTACATCTTACCTCATCACTGACATCCATGAGGACCTGCCCTCCTCAGGATGGCAAGGATAAATGCTCACACAGCGCATAACACCCTCCATAGCCTTAAAAGTCTGACCCTCTCATATCGAGCTGGGCTGATAATATTTCCCGTTGTTTATTTTCTTTACCATCCAACAGAGAGGATAAAAAAACAAACAAAAAAAAGGAAAATTGGCCTCAATAGCTTGAAGGGAGGGTGTGCGTAAGCTTTGCCCAAAAAGTCCCTCAGTTTCTGGGACTTATCTTGGCGAGAGCTTTGTGGATGCGCTGCCCTGCCAGAGACAGAGGTAGCTTAGGCCCAGCTGGAATAATATGAGGAGGGATGACACATCCTCTAGAAACAACAGTGGAGAGGGGTCGGGGAGGGGGTCAACGCGCCCCTCTAGGAGGCCTGCCCATGACATGGAGCGCCCCACACAGACAAAAGGTGGAAGAAGGAGAGGGGCAGGAGGGGGCACAGTTGGCACAACTTGAAGCACACTCCTCACTGGACGTGTCAGGCTGTCAAAAGAAAAAAGCACTCTTTAGTGGTGACGAGCCATGGGAGCCTTTCGCTGTGTGTGTGTGTGTGTGTGTGTGTGTGTGTGTGTGTGTGTGTGTGTGTGTGTGTGTGTGTGTGTGTGTGTGTGTGTGTGTGTGTGTGTGTGTGGTGTGTGTGTTGGTGTGTGTGTGTGTGTGTGTGTGTGTGTGTGAGAGAGAAAGAAAGAAAGTGAGAAAAATATGCTTGTATGAGCATGTGTGTTACAGAGTGTCTCTCTGTTACAGTACGAGCGTTAGAGAAAGACAGGATAGGCCTTCCTCCAGTATGTTACATCAACGATATGACCTATGGTTATACTTTGTGGTACAGGTTGTACCAGTAGCAGTCGAGACCACCCACACCAAGCTCTGCACACAAACCAAATTAAAACTGTTCGCAGGGGCCCAACTTTCCCCCATAAAAACTCATACCTCAAATTTCCCAACTGTCTAACTTTATAACTTATAGTATGCACATGCTTCTTCCTCCATATTGGCTTTCATTAAATTGATATCTCATCTAGCCTATCGTTGACCCAGGGGAAATCCCCCTGAGTGAATGTGATGTCAGCAAAAACAAGAATAATCTCACCTGTGGATACAGTGAAATGGATTATATTCAGTAAAATGATACAGGATGAAAAGAAGTGCTGGAAAATATTTTGTTGGTTACATCACAGTTATTATGATTATGCAGTAATCTTAGATAATATTCCCACTTTCATAGTACGGACTGCAGTTGTCTAAAGCAAAATATTGGTCTGTAGCTGTTCTTTTTCGTCAGCTGCTAAAATATTACACACACAGTTTATTCAGAATCTAAATGTTGAAGAATATTGTGGTATTTATTATACAGCATACGTAATTATCCAAATTATTGTGACCTACTTTTTCATTTCACAGTTGGAAGCCATTTTCGGTTCTTTCTGGGATATTTTTTAATTTAAATGTCATTAAGTAAATTAAGTATTGTAATTTAATTTACTCTGACTGCAATGTTTTTTTCATGAATGTAGATTAATAAAAACAATTTTCATTTGGACAAATTTGTCTCCAGCCCGACACTCAATTCTTATTTTCAAAAAACAAGATACATTTCTCCTAAATGTGTGGTTAATATCCCTATGGACAGTTTGGTGGTATAAATCAGTACTGTGATTAAGTTATTCAATTAGGGAAGTTGGCAGGAGTGACAGTCTACTATTGAAGCCCACTGGCATATATCAAAACTGTTGGAATGGACATTGGTGGGAATGGACATTGGTGGGAATGGACATTGGTTCAGTCTAGGTGCTATACACAGTAACCTAATTGGCGGTAGTTTATGTAATGTGTATAAAAGGACCACCAGCTATCTGTCAAAAGCCAGTTTCTACATTGGTCTTCTTTTAAACGCTCATGTTGCTCGTAGTTATGTGTCTAAATATTCAAACAATGTGAATGCAGCGATACAAAATATCCCCCAGTGACAAAATGTGGTTTACCTACTGACATCTCACTCACTTTGACCTATGACCTATGACATGGTGATCCCTTTGGACGCTTGTAAGAGGTGAATTGGCCAGCTTCTGTTTGGTCAGTGCTCGGAGGCACCAACTAACCCTCAGCCCCAACCACAGTCACAGTGAAGGATAGCTCTGTAGCTCTGATCACAGCGCTTAGTGCCCCTAGTCCCTCTTCCCACAGCTTGATGTTCTGTGGTGCAGATGCTTGTCATAAATATTCATAAAAGGGCCTAATGATAATCATTAGTCCAGCTCTGTTTCTTTGCCTTGGCAGGCCCCCAGCCAGAGCCCAAAGCCAAAATGACTCTTGACCTCTGCACTCTAGTGGCAGACATGATGGATATGGGCTGTCAACATGGACAGCACGTGTGGATCTCTCGTCACACTGGCTCATAAAAGCAACACATAATTAACATGCACCATGTACACGCGCACATCTGTACACACACATATACACATACTACACACTACACACACGCATGCCCCCCCCCCCCCCACACACACAAACACACACACACACACACACACACACTGGTAGCTAGACTTAACAGATTTCCACCCGTGAACACACCCTCAGAATAATTAGCTTGGTAGAGTAGGAGGAAGAGTCAAGAGGCATGTGTGTAATGAGTTTGAGTGTGTATGCCAGCGTGTGTGTTTTTAGGGAAAGGGGTGGGGGGTGAGTACTCTCTTGTTACCGTCCTGTTGAAAAGGGTTCATACATGTGACAGACGCCTACTTCTTAGAGCCATAATCTTCTCTGAAAGGATCAAGCACAAGCACACCTCTTCCAGGTCAGAGAGAGAGAGGATGAGATGGGTGCCACAGGGACAAGAGGGATATGAAAAGGGAAATAGATTCTGAAAGAAGGATATAGAGAGAAAAGGATATGTTGACAGAGTGCTGAAATGCATTCTGAAAGCTGATAGGGGAGAATAACCCCAAGGGCTTCCCCACTAACTGTGAGTGTTTAAACATAGCCAATGGAAGCGTAAGTAAAAGGTGAATGGCAGGGGCTGGTTGGAGGTCTACCTCAATATGTTCCCTCTCTCTTTCTTCTCCACCCCTCCCTCCATAGCTCCTCTCCTCTGGTTTCCTGACAGCGGCCTCTCCTAAGCATTTGAGACCTCTATAAATCGTGGGGATTAAAAAAAAACAAGCTGTAGGTTTCCTTCAAATTAAACTGGGGCAGAATCACTCAATAATCCACCCACGAAAAAAGGCAGCACATTGACTTTGGCAGGCCGCCCACTTGCTAGGAACAGGATGCAACAAGAGAGAGGGGGAAATAAGTAAATACATAAATGAATAGAGGCATAAATAAATACTTATATAAATTATAAGAACCACATAGTGTTCCCAGCTTTGTGAAATTACATGATGACATTCAGATAAAAATGCTCTGCACTTAATTTGACTTTTTGTTTACTTTCTGTCCAGTTTACTGAAATATGTTATCTTGCCATAACTCCTCTCTGACAGCTCTGCTTTTGGGAAACTTTCATCTGAAAGAAAAATTTACCTTTCCACAATTTATTGTGCTCTCTGGCTGCATCAGCACAGATGTGGCACACTTAGAAGCATCAATGGAGATGATTATTTATATTTGTGAATATAAAGTAAAATTAAGTCTATTCATTCTCATCTGCAGCCCTGTAATTTAAATGACCAATGCAGAGTTGTATAACTTTTTCACAGATAGATGGAAATAGTCAGACAAGTATTTGTGTAATTTTTCAGTGTGTGGATTTTTCATGCAGGATTCCTGTTGAAATATTTGTAATGGGCGGAACAGTTAATTGCATAGGTACGCTGACATTGACTTGACAGTCAGACATTTGCCTCCATGAAGTCAGGTGTATATTTACATTTACATTTAAGTCATTTAGCAGACGCTCTTATCCAGAGCGACTTACAAGTTGGGACTCAGGTGTGTGTGAGGGATGAGAAATGTACTAGGTCTGCCTGGTCTGTAAGGGGGAACACAGGGTAAGGGTGGAGGGTGAGGAGCGCAGAGTGCACTAGGTCCTCCTGGTCTGTAAGGGGTAGATACAGGATAGAGGTGAGGGGTAAGGATTGCACTACACAAAAAAATGCTGAGTTAAAAATTACTCAATTTGGGTAAATGTTGGACAGAACACATGTTGGGTTACTTCGACCCAGCAGTTGGGTCACTTAACAATGCACTGCCAGAACCAGGTTGTGTGGTTGATGCTGGGTTATTGAGATACAATCAGAGATGTATTTGAAATACGTATTTTAATTGCTTCTAAGTGTTTTTGTATGTTGTATTACACTGGGCCGAACTACACTGCAATGTATTTTGTAACAAGATACTTTCAAAAGCTGTAATTTGTATTTTCAAAATACAAATACTTTTCTACACATTCTCTTGCTGAGTATTACTCTAATGACCCCCGCTCCGAAACAAGGCACAGGTATGCTTTGCAGTTGTTAATTTTCACATATATATTCATCCACCTCTGGCCTGCTCGCCTCCCTACCTCTGAGGAAGTACAGTTCCCGCTCAGCCCAGTCAAAACTGTTCGCTGCTCTGGCACCCCAATGGTGGAACAAACTCCCTCACGACGCCAGGTCAGCGGAGTCAATCACCACCTTCCGGAGACACCTGAAACCCCACCTCTTTAAGGAATACCTAGGATAGGATAAAGTAATCCTTCTAACCCCCCCCCCCCCTTAAAAGAGTTAGATGCACTATTGTAAAGTGGTTGTTCCACTGGATATCATAAGGTGAATGCACCAATTTGTAAGTCGCTCTGGATAAGAGCGTCTGCTAAATGACTTAAATGTAAATGTATATACATTTAGGTAATTTAGCAGACACTCTTATCCAGAGTGACAGTGTAAACAACATATCACAGTCATAGCAAGTAACCATTGCTGAAAATGTTGTTGCTGTTTGGCCAGCTAATTGCAACTGTTTTTTTGTATTCTACAACAGACAAGATTCATCTAAATTACATTTACTCTCATGGGTGGCTGAAAATAACTATCTGAAAGCCACAACCCGACTAGCCAAGCCTCCAGTCTTCTGGGATAGGAATAAATTACAATTACAAAATACATTGGTCTTTAGGGTATTTTGTATTTGTATCAAAATTAAATATATGATACTTTTGCAAAGTAAAAAAAAACACATTTGCAAGTTGCCAGCTGAACAGCAACAACATTCTTAATGACGGTTCCAGAATCGTCTTAGTTGCTATGACTGTAATATGTTGTTGTTTATCTACCTTAGTTGAATGCACTGTCACTATGGATAAGAGTGTCTGTTAAATGAACACAATGTACATGTGAAAATGAACAACTGCAAAGCACACTGGGTATTGCCTTGTTTTCAGTCATTTTTACATTACACATACTGTAGTTCATTTAGCAGACACCCTTATTACATCATAGTGCCATCAGACTTTTGATAACAATTTAGGGTGAAAGGGTGCCACAAAATTATATATATGTACAAATGGCAGCTTTCGAAAGTATCTTACAAAATACATTGGAGTGTACTTCAACCCAGTGTAATACAAAATACAAAATACTTACCGCGTTTCAAAAAATGTAACAGAAAATCTGGTCATAGCTCAATAACCCAACTAATTGACCCAAGTGCTGGCTCAAAAATAACCCAACGTGTGTTCTGTCCACTGTTAACCCAGCGCTGGGTAGCTTTTTAACCCAACATTTTTTTTAGAGTGTAGGTCCTCCTGGTCTGGTTTTCCTCCCCTGGGATATGTTGTTGGCACTCTGCTGTTTGTTTGAGCCGCTCCTCAATACTCCCACTCAGTCCAGGGGAGCTCCTCGGGGTGTAATGTTGCACCTTTCCTCTGCCATTCTAAAGTAGAGCAGGCCTTAACCGGCACTGGCATACAGATTCATCTGCTCATGTGGGGAGAGTATAGGGAGTAGAGCCAGTGTTGAATGAAAGCACCGAGAACGTGGACAGCAGGGCTCTGGTTCTTACTGCAATGTTCTTAATGTAATCTCTATGTCTGATGGTTTTGGCTGGCTGTCTTGTGACTAGTGTATTCTGAACCATGCCTCATTGAGGTGGAGTGAAAATTATAGCTGTCCGTTTTAGATATGATCTGTTCATACTGTGGAACCTTGAGCACAGTTTACTGGTTTACAAAGATAACTTAAATGTTCTGTTGGAATTTCAGCAAAATTTTACTTGAAGTCTTGCTTATGAATAATTACTCAATGCATACATCATGAACAACGGCCCTGTTACTTGTGTTTACTTAATCTAATGGTTTAACTTAATGTGTATTGCCGTTTGTAATCAGATATTTACATAAAGTGTTAGGAATATTGCTTTAAACCATACTTAGGAAACTATAGAGACAACTTTTCATTCATATTCTCACATTATAAGTGTTTTATAATCAGCTTTGGGATATTCAGCAATGAGAGCTTTTCGGAAGGTGTTTCTTGCGAGTGAATATCTATAATGAGCGTGGTGTGTGCCAGCTCTATGGTATTTTCATTTGACGTTGTCGACTCAACATCTCAGAGGGTGAATTTTTAGTCTCTCAATGGTACCGTTTCACACTTCTAGGCCATTAGTCCAAGTCATTGATTTCACTTTTTCGGCTTTCACATCTGTTTTATATTAGACGTCATAAATGTGAAGTGTATATACCAAGGTCATGACAGACAGATGGTGCCATAATGATTTTCAGCAGCACTCACCCAGTTAGCAGTAAAGGGAGTAATGTACATGTTCCTGATTATGCTCCTCTCACAGAGGTCTACTGTATCTAACACCAGGCGTTTCTTACACACCGTCGCTCGGAATGAGAAGGAAGCCAAAACGCTGGCGTAACCTTCAAAGAACAAATTGTCACCTTTTTGGTAGGAACAGCAGGGTACATTACGCTTCAATTGTTGCGCATTCCACCAATTTCGTTTACATGGCTGTCACTTTAGGTTGCTGAGGAGCTTCTCACACTCACAGGGTTGTTTGTACTTCCATTTTGCTCTGGGCTCATCCCTGAACCGTCGTCACTTACTCTACGCTTTATTCTCTTTTCTTTCTGCTGCCTCTCACTGTTGGTTGGTGGGTGTGAGAATGGATTTGGGGAAAGACCAGAGGTGAGGAAAGGAGGCTGTGTGCCACAATGCAGTTCAAAAGGAAAGGAATAAGACATTGAATTAGACAGGACAGCACACAAAGAATCAGCAAGCATTAAAGGCCAACGTTATGAGAGGCGAGAATAGCTACTCGACAGTCAAACCAAAGACATATTTCTGTTTGCTACATTTCCCTGCAGAAGCTCTCCTCAGCATGTAGCCAGCCAGCATGGAGCTTCATGTAGCTTGAGACGACATTGGAAGATCACACAATGCCCTAGAAACTATTTCACAGGCCTCGACGAGGAGGATACAGCAGTCCAGCTGGCGGACATCGAGCTGTTGTATATCTCTTAGAGTTATATATTGATCTATTTTTCCTCAGAAGGCCATGTTTTTCGTCTTGGGACCGTAACTGAGTGCTTTGTACATCTGTGTCTGCCTCCCATGATCTGCTTGGATGTTCAGCAGCCCACTCGTTTGCTGCTCCTCTCGCCAGTGCAGTGAAAAGTGAAAAAACAAGATAAAAAGCGAGGGAGAAGAAAAGAAGGATAATAATTCTGACAGGTTAGGCAGGGCGACATGCGGCGAAGAGCGGCGAAGTGCCCACAGCCTGGAGTTGAAGACAGTCAGTGTCTTCCCAAGAAGCACCGTTGCCCAAGGAAATAAAAACATTCCCAAACGTTTCAGCAGAAGGCGGGAGGAGTGGGTAAAAAAAAAAAGAAGTGTATCTGCAGTATGCCTACCCCCTCTTTTTCTCATCTGGCGGTGAATCAGTAATGCGGGTGAGGGCTAGGTGTAGAGCAGAACCTGCCTGTGTTTTCTCCCTGGTGGGAGTTGACAGGAGTTGATTGGCAGAGATTGACAGCTTCTTTGTTTTTAGTTGTGACGTTTTCCTCTCCCTGGCTCATGCTGCCTGACTGTGTGGGCTTATCCCCTTGTTTGCACATTATGTTTGAGAGGCGAGAGGTTTCCTGCTGAAACGCACAGCTACATGTTCCTAGCTGCAGGCATGCCCTGCTAACTACGTATATTTGGGTTGCTGGGTTTTTCTCCCTCCGCTGCATATTTGACATAAATTACAGAACAATGCACATTCTCTCTCTCTCTCTCTCTCTTTCTCTCTCTCTCTCTCTCTTTCTGTCTTCCCGCTCTCGCTCTCCTTCACACACAAACACACACAACATGCACACATACACAAGGCAATAAAAGTGGAGTGAGGAGAGAGGAGAAGATTGATGCTCTTCAGTTTGGGTCTGATCTTTACGGACCACGGCACTTACCACTGACCGCGGGGAGAGCAAAGAGGGGAGTCTGGTGCCATGCCCGCACGAGCACCGCTGAGCACCCAGTCAGAAACACTAAATTACAGGTCTCTCATGCCAGCAATTGGGAATACTTTACAATTTCCCCCCGAGACCAAATATGAAAGCCATAATCCACAAGGCAGAGGCGAGAAATATGAGGCTGGCATATCTTAACACTCTGGGTGCCTTTTGAGTTTTAACGTCCCTTATTATTCATAGCCTGGCCATGAAATGAACAGCCCAGTTAGGTTGGTGATGACGACAGTGTCTGGAAGAGTGGAGGCCACTCCCACCTCAAGTTGCCTTTTTTTTCCCTTTCCAAAATGTCTGTCTGATGATGTGGCTTTCTAATAGGGTTCTGCTGGGAATGACATTGTTCTGTTTTTGCTCAAATGAGCCACACGCGATTAGACAAAGCCGCTTGCTCCTTGGCAGGCCTAAACATGTCAAAATGAGTTATGTTTTTTCACATTTTACGCTAGTAAAGCAGCACGGTCCGACAACTGGTGCAAGCTCACCTCTCAAACCAACAGGGAAATTAGAAAGACATTTCAACTAATCAAACGTCTTAATTACGCTCTCAACATTTAATGGGTCTAGCAACCGACGTTTCGGCACACAGTGCCATCTTCAGGGTGCGGGAACTTTGGTTGCTAGACCCATTATCTGTTTGGGAGTATAATTAGAGTGTCCCCCTTTCTTTCTTTTTATAGTTTACTCTCTGTTAGTCATCACCTCTACAAAACATTTTTGGGTGTGCGTCAGCGTATGCCTTCAAACATCGCCATTCCCCTACTTTTCTTTCTTCCTGTTTTTTTCTCTCTCTTATTGTTCTAATCTAATCCCTTCCACCGATGCTGGGCCCATTCTTTTATAAGGCCTTGGCATTCTCACATAAATCCACAGCCCAGTTGAAGGATAAAAGTTAATGACCTTAGCATCTCATTTTCAGAGGCCCCTGCCTTTGGAGTCTCGCTTTTGAAAGCACCTCAGAGCTCAGTGGCACAGAACAGACGAGCGTGAGCCGCTCTGCCATGGAACGTATAATGACATCTTCTATTATAGGCCAGAATGGTTATAGGCCATAAAATCATAAGAGAGCTCGTTCTGGAGATCCTATGGACAGGAGAAAGGAGACGAGCATGTGTGGTGTATTCTCAGAAATCTGAGAAGTCTCTTTATTCAGTGCTTAGTTCATCTAGAGAGAACTGTAAAAAGTGCATTTTGAAAAGATAACAAAGAATACCCCTTGAACAGTATTAACTTGAATGTTTCTCTTTCCTGCTTGTGAGACTTCAGATCACATTTTACCATTAGACGCCAGAACCTCTGGGACCTTGAATTGTATGCTCTAAACCCTATGACCTACTTTTTGTATGACCTACTATGACATACTTTTTGTGCGTATGTACTGACATGTATGTGTAACTGTAACTGAAAGATGCAAACACAAACGCACACTACATGTTCATGTTTTTAAATGTATGTATTTTGTCTGTAATTCATTTTTTGTTATATGTCGGACTCCGATAAGACTAGCTGTTGCCATTGGCGTCGGCTAATGGGGATCCTAATAAAATCAAAGATACTGCTCATGACACACTCACTGCTATATCTTCTGTACAAAGTGAATCTCAGTCCATCTCACTACACCAAATCTGGTCACACGGTACTATATCCGAGCATCATGGGTAGTATATCCTCGTCCCAGAGCAGGTTAGTGAGAAGCTGTGTGGAGGCTGAAATTAAATCAAGGTTTCCTCCCATCAGACCTCTGAAACCCAACCCCAGGAAGCTAAACTCCTAAACTTCTAGTCCACAGAAGGCTCTTAGCTCTGACTAGTTTGTTGGGACACAGCCAGTTTTTTAGTCATGAATCAAATTTGCACCTCACCCCTTTTGTTTTTTTTTGTTCCCAGATAGCCTTGGCTGTACTCCCAAACATAAATGGGCTAAATTGTTGCACCTTATGTGCATGTTTGGGGAAATAGGTCACTTAACGTTATAATGACCATTGGACATTGAAGATGGAAAGTTGCTTAACAAGTCGAGCAATCAAGTGGTTGTGGATAGTGCATTTTGATCAGGAGAAGAAGGATATAACTCCTCTGTGACTTTCTGATTGAAAGGGCAACTTCACTGTAAATACACATTTTAAATATGCCGTCCTCATTATGTGAACTTCACATCATATACAGTATTGTGAATCTCTTGATTATTAATTCGGATTCTAATGAGCTTGATGATATGCACACTGCTCTGTCGGCAGCCATTCCACTGACCAAATCAGCTCTAATTGAAAAGGTGAAAACTGACAATCTTTCCTTCTGTTGCGTTCATCTGGAGCACATATCGACACGGACCAGACCACGTCTTTCAGAGTTGCGCTCTATGGCTTGGCATGATCTTATCTGGAAAGTAAATCATTTTGTGTGTGTGCGCGTGTATATGGGTGGGTATGTGTGCACGTGCAAGCCAGTGTGTGGGTGCACACGCACGCGGTTGATGAGGAGAATGGTCTGTCAGTCTCGTCTGCCCATCAGGCAGGAGTGAATCAGGGTGATAAAGAGCCTTGCTGTAGGATGAAGGACAGTCTGACTCTAAGTGGGCCTCACAGCCGTTTACTTATTAACTCACACACCATTAGAGTATCTTATACACCATTACTGCTCTGATCCAAGGAGAGCACATAGCACTGAACAGTTACCTCTTCCAAAGACAGTGTCCCCATCATAATGCTCTATCTGACAGCACAGCACCAACTGAAATGACAAATAGGGAGCAATGCCAGTGGAGGCCATTAGTCATTCCTGCACCTGCCACAAATGTACACTAACACATGCCACT
>NC_036875.1:13539947-13572447 GCF_002910315.2 Salvelinus sp. IW2-2015 | reverse complement strand
AGGTTGAAGGAATTGTCTGCAGAGCTCCGAGACAGGATTGTGTTGAGGCACAGATCTGGAGAAGGGTACCAAAACATTTCTGAAGCATTGAAGTCCCCAAGAACCCAGGAACCAACAAGACTCTTCCTGGAGCTGTCCACCTGTCCAAACTGAGCAATCGGGGAGAAGGGCCTTGGTCAGGGAGGTGAACAAGAACCAGATGGTCCCTCTGATAGAGTTCCTCTGTGGAGATGGGAGAACCTTCCAGAAGGACAGCCATCTCTGCAGCACTCAGGCCTTCATGGTAGAGTGGCCAGACGGAAGCCACTCCTCAGTAAAAGGCAAATGACAGACCAAAGGCACTTTGCCAAAAGGCACCTAAAGGACTCAGACCATGAGAAATAAGATTCTCTGGTCTGATGAAACCAAGATTGAACTCTTTGGCCTGAATGCCAAGCGTCATGTCTGCAGGAAACCTGACACCATCCCAACGGTGAAGCATTGTGGTGGCAGCATTGTGCTGGGGGGGAATGTTTTTCAGCGGCAGGGCATGCAAGAGTAGTCCGGATCGAGGGAAAGATGACCGGAGCAAAGTACAGAGAGATCCTAAATGAAAACCTGCTCCAGAGCACTCCACCCCATGTTCATCTTCCAACAGGACAACGACCCTAAGCACACAGCCTAGACAATGCAGGAGTGGCTTCAGAACAAGTCTCTGAATATACTTGAATGGCCCAGCCAGAGCCTGGACTTGAACCCGATGGAACATCTCTGGAGAGACCTGAAAATAGTTGTTCAGCGACACTCCCCATCCAACCTGATGGAGCTTGAGAGGATCTGCAGAGAAGAATGGGAGAAACTCCCCAAATACAGGTGTGACAAGCTTGTAGCGTCCTTCCCAAGAAGACTCATGGCTGTAATCACTGCCAAAGGTGTTTTAACAAAGTACTGAGTAAAGGGTCTGAATACTTATGTAAATGTAATAATTCAGTAATTTTTTAAATAGGAATTACAAACATTTCTAAAAACCTGTTTTTGCTTTGTCATTGTGGGGTATTGTGTGTAGATTGATGACGGGAAAAAAACAATTGAATTTTAGAATAAGGCTGTAACGTAAGAAAATGTGGGAAAAGTCAAGTGCTCTGAATACTTTCTGAATGCACTGTATATAAAACTAAGCTACACTGCATTACACACTGCAATGGATAGGCTATCCCAATCATGAGACCTGGCCTGACCTGCTCTTTCTACCTAACCAATGGCTGTGGTGTGTACGGTGGTACTTCAGGAGCCGAGTCAAAAGCTACTTCTGTAAAACAAAAACAAAAATGTCCAGAAAAATGCCATGTCTGTGCGCATGGACTAGGCCTACTGATGTCCTGTTCAGTTTGAGGGAGAGCGTGAAGATGAGAAGGAGGACCAGAGGTAAGGTTGCTGATGCTATAATTGTTGTAAAAGTTTTCACATCCCTTTACTTTTTCCACATCTTGTTGTGTTACAGCCTGAATTAAACATTTAATTAATTGGGATTTTTTAGGTCACTGGCCTACACACGATAACCCATAATGTCAAAGTGGAATTATGTTTTTCAAATGTTTTATAAATTAATTAATAAGGAAAAGCTGAAGTGTCTTTAGTCAATGATAGTTCTGAGAGATTAGTGCTTTTTGAGGTCGTTTCGGTTTCAGTTCGATTATTAAAAATAATCACAATTTCCAGTGGCGATCCGTCAGACAGAGCCGCACATTTTTATCAAAGAAACTAAAATATTAGTTTTCTTTTTTTGGTGGGGAGCTTGCCTTTTTTGCATGTTATTTTGGCATTAATACGTGTTACATCAGTCTAAAAAAATGTAAAAAATAATTGAGTTAATAAAGCCACATACAAACATCGTCTGTTTTTTGCTTTCTTGAGCAAGGCAGCTCCAAAATGCAGGTGTTTCAGACAAGCTCTGTACTTTCTGTGGTGGTGGGGCAAGCCAGTAGAAAATATGGAGCGTGGCGCCGTGATTGGCTCAGTGTTCTGTCACTCATGGGGACTTTACGTCACTGCCAAGTGTAAGAGGAGACATTGAAAATTCTAGCCCTTCGGCTGCTGCCATAGAAGTGCCCATCCAAGAAGGCTCAGGGTCATTGGCCACAGATAAAATGACGTCAAATCACGTTATATTTACAGAAGCTTTGATTGGACTGATTGGATCTTCAAAATCTTAGCTAACAATCATCATGAATTAAGTCGACAATCTACTTTCAAACCCTTTTTAATCCTTATCATATGAAGAGAAATAATGCTGAGAAATTATAGATAAAATGTATTGGTGCTCATCGGCCATTGGCCATAAACATTACTCAACAAGTTGGAAATTGCAAATTCAACGAGTGGTTTGGAAGGAATCAGTGACAGTGGCTGTGTGGTCCCAAATCTGGGATTAAGGGTCTCTTTTCCAAGTTTAAAATGACCATGCTGTCAATGAAGCATGATTTGTGCTGCGCTCAAAGCAGCTGTTAACTTGAAGGACCCCCACGTCATCTTCCTGTTCAAGTGAGCCGAGCACAACAATGTGAGTCCAAAAATGTCTTGTATGCTGCTTCATAAATGATGTAATATGCCTTAGAGATATGTATACTGTAGCTAAGAATGTCATATTAAGTGTATGTTGTGTAGTAAGCTGTTAGTAGCCCATGTGCCTCATCCTAATAATTTGGTCTATTTTCCCCTCTTAATTTCACCTACTGTTCTACTGTAGCCTATAACCTGTTATAGAGAAATGTAATCATCGAATATTGTAAGAGCTTTCATTGTCTGCTTTTATGCCCCCTTTAGTTATCCTACGGTTCTAACTTGGTGTACAGGGAGATCACTGTAAGAACGGCCCATGTTCTGAATTCTGTCGCTGTACATTTCAAAAGTGCTAAACAAATAGTTATATTGACTAACGTTACGTCCGTCCTAGCTCGCTCATTGTTTTAATCGAAGTTACAGATTGCCTCTTATCCGCTTGTCATCCTCTTATGCCATAGTTTATACATCTTAATTATCATTAGCAACCACGTTTGTTTAAGCAAGTCAGCCATATCAGCTATGTTTTTTTTAAGGCATTAAATGAGGCTGAATTAACTGTTTCGCTGATAGAAAGGTTCTGCTGATAGCCAGGTGTAGCAGTGGTAAGATGTTGGGACTGCTGTTGGAACAGCTTTATGAAGGCCCTAACAGTTTTGGGGCACTGTTTGTCAGCGTTATAGTGCAATTAATGTAATGTATTGTATAGTTTAGTATTGTGTAGTGGCTTTGCTGGCATGCATTCCACTTTTCTTTTTTTTTGTCCCACCAATTATTACATGCTAAAATCGCCACTGACATTTTCCCATTTCAGTTTCCAATTTTTTGGGGAACATTAAATGCACTATGCATTGTGGGTTGAATGCTGTAAAAATACAGAGCCATTTAAAAAAATAAAAGTCCCATGATGGTAATTACTCCATAATTTATTCACATTACTTTACTTAAATAAAATATTTGTTTTATTTGATGACTTTATTATTTCATTCCAAGTCATCATCTTATCTCTATAGAGCTGTTGCCTATGCTGTCTGACAAAATCACAATTTATATAGTTCTTTAAAGTATACTGTACAAAAATATAAACGCAACATGTAAAGTGTTGGTCCCATGTTTCATAAGCTGAATTAAAAGATCCCAGACATGTTCCATATGCAAAAAAAACCGTATTTCTCAAAAATGTTGTGAACACCTTTATTTACATCCCTGTTAGTGAGCTTTTCTCCTTTTCCATGATAATCCATCCACCTGATAGGTGTGGCATGTCAAGAAGCTGATTAAACATCATGATCATTACACAGATGCACCTTGTGCTGGGGACAATAAAAGGCTACTCTAAAATGTGCAGTTTTGTCACACAACAAAATGCCACAGATGTCTCAAGTTTTGAGGGAGCATGAAATTGGCATGTAAACTTTATGAATGTCCACCAGAGCTATTACCAGATAAATTAATGTTCATTTCTCTACCATAACATGCTGACCACACAGCTCGCATTGCAAAATAAATGTACACCTACAGCTCTGGAAAAAATTAAGAGACCACTGCAAAATGATCACTTTCTCTGGTTTTACTATTTATATGCTTGTCAGGTAAAATAACAACCCAATGTTTATATCCAAGGACAAATTAACTAGGAACAGCAAGCTAGCTAGCTAAATTGCCATAAATGTTTAATCGACCTGTACCCAAATTAATAGAATTGGTTCAGAGTTTGTTTTGATATTTCAACCTGCGTGTCCTGATCGCTTCTGGTGTGGGTGAACAAGGTCAATGTGTGCTCGATGACGCGAGCGGACGCACGTGCACGTCTGGTTTGGCCAGCATGTAAGCCAGCGTCCAACGGGGCCTCAGAACCGTAGACCACGTGTATGGCGTCATGTGGTCGAGAGGTTTACTGATGTCAATGTTGTGAACAGTGTCCTATGGTGGCAGTGGGGTTATGGTATGGGCAGGCATAAACTACGGACAATGAACAGAATTGCATTTTATAGATGGCAATTTGAATGCACAGAGATACAGTGATGAGATCCTGAGGCCCATTGTTGTGCCATACATCTGCCGCCATCACCTCATGTTTTAGCATGATAATGCACGACACCATGTCACAAGGATCTGTACACAAATCCTGGAAGCTGAAAATGTCTCAGTTCCTCTATGGCCTGCATACTCACCAGACATGTCACCCATTGAGCATGTTTGGGATGCTTTGGCTCGACGTGTACTACAGCGTGTTCCAGTTCCTGTTCTCAAATCCAGCAAGTTAGCACAGCCGTTGAAGAGGTGTGGGACAACATTCCACATGCCAAAATCAATGTGTGACACGCTGCATGAGGCAAATGGTGGTTTTCTGATCCACGCCCCTATCTTTTTTTGAAGGTATCTGTGACCAACAGATTCTGGTTTGTATTCCCAGTCATGTGAAATCAATAGATTAGGCCTCATTAATTTATTTCAATTGACTGATTTCCTTAGATTAACTGTAATTCAGGCAATCTTTGAGTTTGATTTTTGTTCATTATATTTGATAATTTCCCATTTTGGCAGGCATTTTCCAGCACAGAGTTCAGACCACCATCTGAACTAGAGGTTGCAATGCAATCATTGAGAATTTTCTACTTGCCTTTTCCATTGACAGTCTAGCATGTGGGAATGGTTGCTGTCCTCACTGAACGTCAGTTTGCTGGACGGTTTTGACATCTGTTTATCATGATCCATTACACCTCATGGCACAACAAGTTTAAAACTAATATAGAAATATACTTTTCTTTCTTCAATCATGCTTACAACATTGTATGAAAGAATCATACAGTCAAATGTGCACGGAGAGATAAAACCAAGGACTTACAATGAGTTCAATCACTTAATTTTTTCTCTTTGGATATCCTCATGATAGATATTTACATTTTGAGCAACATATTGGATGTAGTCGTACATTATTTTGGTCAAATTTAATTAACGAATTATTGAAACAACGTGAATATTAGTAGAAATATATTTTTGTGGTATTTTGACACTTTGACTGCGTTGTTAAATTGCTTCCTGTGTGTCAGAGTGCGCTCTGGGTGGTTAGTAAATTCAGAGCGCTGTCAGATAAATTCAGAGAGTTTGGCTCTCGGAGCAGACAAAGCGCACACTGGATGCTCTGGCCGTGGTGTAGGGTTGATCCGAGCATTCTGACCTCACAACGGCAGTTAAGTACCTAAGCTAACTGGCTACAGTTGGCTAACTTGCTAACTACTTCCAGACACAAATAAGAGAACACCTCTGATCATTTTACTCACCCTAGCAGAGCTGGTTAGGCTGTTTTCATGTTATCTAGAGCGTTAGTGACTAACTATGGCAACAATTTCCTTCCTTTTTTTACCAACATTTATTTACACCAGTCGTATTCAGCAGGTGTTGCGCATTCATAAATTTATGAGTTATTCTGCACCTTGCCCAATCAGATGAGAGTGCTCTGAAATCAGAGTAGATACCCAGAGTGAATTTACAGTCACACCCTTATTTGAGACCATTATGAAATGACAGAGGGGATACAGATAGGTGGAAGAAACAGATTGAAGGGTTGGAGCTGGGAATTGAATTGGGGAGAGAGGTGACATGTCTAAGCATGGTGAGTTCCCATTAGACCATGGGCTCTGCATGACTTATGTTCGTTAAGTATGTTAGTCGTTTTTTTTTTGTCCATTTTAAATCACCCCAGAATAGTTTCTTACAGTGTGGCTGTATGGTTGAATGGGTAAAATTCCATTTTACTGCACCTCTGGTTTCTAATCTGTCTAAAGCATTGAAAACATAAAGCTGCAATTCTACAACAACAAAAAATTCCATAGGGACGTATCATCAATCAATATTTGGGCTATAAACCATTTGCATTTCTAAACCATTGATTGTATGAAAAACACAGTTTGTGTGTTTTGATGTTGCCTTTCACATGCACTGAAACCCCCAAAAGTGTTTTCACAACATTCTCTTAAAACACCAATATTCAGGTTGAAGAAACACTTTGGGTGTTTCAGAGAACTTCATTTCTGTTTTAAAACACATTCTGTGTATTAAAACACTTCCATTGGCTTTACATTCAAACACTCTCCAAACACCAGATCTCAGCTTAGGTGTACCACTTTCATGGTTTCATTACGCAATCATGGTGTTTTGAGATGTTCTATTTTTACTGTGTATAAATTGACATTCAACAATTCAACAGGCTAATAAACAATATACTAACTTTAAATCAGTCAGGAGAATGCCAGGTAGCCTAAGAAGGAATGACAATATACATTTTTTGTCTATATTATGGTTATTTCAAGGTTATATGTAGCCTGCCATTTCAAAAATAAATTGTGGTGCATTTGTGACAGCTACAGGCTGGCAGGAGTGCTCAGCATTTCAACAACACATCCTATACATTTCACATTTAGACTGTATACAACTCAATTTAAGAAAAGTATTACTTAGAATTAAATATTAATGAAACGAAAAAAGCCTTATACAGTCATTCTACACTAGCATTGAATTCACTTTTAGAAACAGGAGTTTGACTAGTTTTGAGGATCATACGGTGAGCTATGCAAGCCTAGTTTGTAAATTTAGCCTAACAGATGGTCTTATATTCCCATGCCCTAATCACAGTCAACACAAATCTATTTTGTAACAACAATATCATGGAATGAAATAGAATAAATTAGAAAATGATAGTTTCCCAAATGAAAATAATTTCCAAGTGCTTATACGCCTACCTGATGATATGAGGCTGCAGTGTTAAAAAAAACAAATGTATTTTTCTCAAATTCATTGATGATCAGATACTTGTAGTTGTAACTGCTTCTGTTGCGGTACATTTTTACATTTGACAGACAACTTTAACACATTTCCAAATTCATACTTAAAACATTGTATGAAATATTCTCGGCCACCAGTGAGCTTGGCTCAGGAAATTTTATTATTTATATTTTATTTTATAAATGTTTTATTATTTATATTTTATAGAATGTTTCAAGTGGAGTTTCTGGTCGACCCTGTTAATAGTTGATACAATGTTTCAAGTTCGTTGCAGACAGGCCATGCGTAGCCAATGTTATTTATAAGATATTTATATTTATCAGGATATTTTCTGCCTGCATGCTGCAATGTTTTTATGTGTTGGCTTTATGTAGGCTATTTTAACAAAGTTGGCAATGGCGATAAAAGTTACTTTTAGATTTGTATAATTTTCTTTTAGATTTAGATAGGATGTGGATTAACCACATACAATGATTTTGAAATACAAAGAAAATACTGTTATAAATTAAATGTAATTATACCACTAAAATGTGCATATTCAAATCATAACTGGCACACAGATTGGTAGAAATGGTAAGATAAATTTGCACGCCAAATGTAAAAGTTTGCCTGAAGTTGCCGGTAATAAACGATCGCTGGTATAGTCTATTACCGGCAACTTCAGGAGCTTACCGGCAGAATCTACAAAGTCCAGCAGCAGCGGGAGAAAGAGGGTCGGGAACAGGTTTTTTTCTCCTAGATAGGCTATCTTGATCTCTGGCTCCCTCTTGAGTCATTTGTGCGTCTAAATTATTTAATCAAACAGCATGCTTAAAGCGTCAGACAAGTTCAGTACATATAGTGGATTTTAGTAAAACACATATCTATATATGGAAAAATACATGTTTAAAAATGTTAACCAATCGATTGGTCGAAATAAAATACTCTTGGTTGACCAAGATCATTTTTTTGTTGGTTACAGCACTAGTAGAATGCAGGATATGAGCTTCAGATGCCCAAAACAATTCTGAGGGAGGACTCCGAGAACGCCGCTGTTTTTTCCCCCAAGTTTTCAGGGAGGTTTGGGCAAAAAAACATTTTACTGAAGGGAGGGACATCCATTTTTATGTCAGAGAGGTCAAATTTTCTCCAGCTATCCCTCATTATAAATAACAGTCATTATCATGTTTTTTACTATGTAATAAATTATTAAATGGCTTTGCATCCTCAACCTGATTCTGTCAGGTTGGTCCGTCTCTGCCTTGCAGCTTGTTTGTCTGTGTTCTGTGATTGGGGCATTGCGTCTCTCATATCTGGCTGTGGAAATGAAGGGATTGTTTAATATGGTGTTTACACTAGCTGGTGTCATGAGAAATGACTCTTCTAAGCCTGTTCTGGGACACACACACACACACACACACACACACACACACACACACACACACACACACACACACACACACACACACACACACACACACACACACACACCACACACACACACACACACACACATACACAACACACACACAACACACACACACACACACTGACTAGTGTCCAGGGGTTGATAAAAAAGACACATCCCCTTCTGTTGGGATCGTTTTGCCGCACCTGGTTTAAACAACTCTCACTGGACTCACTGTCATGTTAAAACGAAAAATACATGATCGTTAAAGTCATTGACAAAGACAGGTACCATCATTCCACTCTATGCTGTAAAGAATGCCACTTATTTTTCCTCAGCAGATTGTCTTCCTTTAGGGAAAAAAAACATGAAATGCACATGTGAACACATGATCTCGTGTGATCTCATCAAATCAAATATTTGCAGATGTTATCGCAGTTGCAGCTTATGTTTCTAGCTCCACCAGTCCAGTGATACTTAGCAATAACAAAATGTAAATACAAACTATCTTGTGATCACATGTGATTTAATGTGCAGTTAACGTGATGATAAAAGAAGCAACACGTGACAACATGTGAGAACATGGTGTGACAACGTGGGGAAGCTAAATTGGCAAAAGTGATACCATAACACTGCGACCACACTCGGGACTCTGCCTGTAATGGAATTATGAACTCATAACCCCTTGGTTGCTAGCAACCTGAAATATTTGTGGGCGTGGTCAAATATATGTTTATTTGTGCCAACCGTCAGTAGAAGTGTTGTAGCAGTGTAAGTGTTTGACGGTTATGCAAATTCAAGTAGAGCATAAATCAACATGTGAAATATGTTGCGGTAAGATTGGATTTTTAGCATTTATAGCAATGGTTATCAACTGTACTGCAGGGATGGAACGTAAGTTGCAGAAAATAGAGGTTGTTGTGGTCGCTGCAGAGAGGTATTTGGGTGTGCGAGACTTGACATCAGAAGAGTTACAGGGTGTGTTAAGTGGTGGTGTCCCATCCTTTCAGGCTGTTGATGGTTAATAGATTTAAATAGTGGAGTAGGGTGTTTTATTTGTTTTTTATAATTATTTTTGTGAGTGTAGTGTTAGATGATAGGGTATTTGTTTATTTATATATTTTTTTAAAGCAAAGTATAACAGAGTTATACTACAGTCTAGTAGGTGACGGTAATGCAACATTTCTTGGAAGCTAATTGCCGTTAAAACTCAACAAAGAAGAATAAGATGCAAGTAGAGCACTTCCTTTAACACTGTCTGTTCTAAATAGCTCGCACAGTCTCAATGGCACAATTAGACGTTCATCCATGTTTCGCAAACTAAACATATATTTACATTGTTCCAAATGTCACATTTTGTAGTGTTTAAGATTGAGTTTAGAAATTAATTTGTATTTTTGGTTTTTTTTGGGCTTTTTACCCCTTCCCCCCCAATGATGATATCCAATTGGTAGTTACAGTTTTGTCCCATCGCTGCAACTCCCTTACAAACTAGGGGAGAGGCGAAGGTCGAGAGCAATGCGTCCTCCGAAACACGACCCCGCCAAACCGCACTGCTTCTTGATACACTGCTCGCTTAACACGGAAACTAATTGTGCGCCACCTCATGGGTCTCCCAGTCGGCTGCGATTGAACCAAGATCTGTAGTGACACCTCCAGCACTGCGATGCAGTGCCTTAGACCGCTGCACCACTTGGTTCTATAAACCAACTCTGATTTTTGAAGGGTAGGATTAAGTTTAGGCATTAACTCCAAAGTAAGGGTTAAGGTTTGGGATAGGCTTAAAACAAAAAATATCAAAAACAACAGCGCTCACTGTTGCCCCTAGTGGCCTTTTTCTACATCATCCCCCAACATCCTCAGACATGGATGGATGTCGAATACTGATTTGTATCACAGGTGACCTGGCTGGTCTATTTTGCAGACTTTGTAAGAGAATGTGTCAGTAATGAGCTGCACTGTGAAGAGGTCATTGTGCCTTTTCCAGTAACTAAATGGCCTCTTGTAGCCAGAAGTTGCTGTGAATTTGTCATTTCTTAACTTGTCAGGAAGTTACTGTAAAAGTCATAATAACCTACTGAAAAAACCTACAGGACTGTAACGTGTAACCTACAGGACAATTGCTGCCAATAGCAATCGTGTCACTAAACTACTGTGGCTTCACTGACTCTTCTGTTGACAACATGTGCTTCACTTGCTGATTGGCAGCGTACTGTAGCACCGGCAGCCTATCAGAAGATTGCAGGTGTGACTTATTCAAGGCGTTGCTTTCAGGTAGCTCTTTTTTGTGTCTCCCATGGAGGGAATGTCATTCCACTTGTGCTTTTTTAATAAACATTACACTTGTACACTGTCAGTTCTGCAGCCTTACTTAAGGCTGTTAAGGCTGATGTAAATGCATGTTATACCAAATAACCATAATATATTTCATTAATAGCTACTGTAGTCACCATGTAATTTTAATACTCTCTTCCGTACCAGACCACCAGGACAGTCAATGTGATGGATTAGCTACAGTAAGTTTCAGTGGATTTTACAATAACCCACTTGCAACTAGTTGACAGTCATTGAAAATTAAACATTACCTTCCTGTGAACCAGCTGCCATTATGCTACTCGAAAACACACAGCACCCTTTCAACAGTGCAGCTCTTGAGTGTCACAAGTTATTTCAAAGAGTGCAGAAATTACAATGCAGAATGAGGAGCTTGCGCTTCATCAACATAACAATAAAAACACTTAAAGCGGTACAACATTTCCACTGAGCGTTGGCACAAATACAACATTAAACCATGTCCCCAAAAGTGCTAATGAGCCTCCGCCAGGACTTTGCACTCACCTACAGGCTCCAGACTGGGGATCGTCGCTGGAGGCTCCGGATTGGAGACCGTCGCTGGAGGCTCTGTGCCATGGATCGTCACTGGAGGCTCTGTGCCATGGATCATCACTGGAGGCTTCGTGCCATGGATCGTCACTGGAGGCTTCGTGCCATGGATCATCACTGGAGCTTCGGTGTTGTGCAGGCATGTGGTGGTGCCACCGGAAAACTCCCTCCAATAGTGATGCAGGTGCTGGGGAGACACACAGCGCGGCCTGGTGCCCCCCGTGGAGCAGGCCCGGACCCACAGGCTGGGCAGCGAACATCTAATCAGGAGGCCTGGTCGTGAAGCATCTCCATGGAGGTTCAACCGGTTGGAGAGAACACAACTGGACGGCCTGGTGCAGCTGGCGGCAAATAAGAAAGCACGAGACCACAGTGCGAAGAGCCGGCCGCAGGATATCCTGTGTCGGGAGCAGGCACAGGGTCACTGGCACAGGGCTGGGGAGACATCCACAAGGAGCTGTAGTGAGCTACAAGCGGATCTCAACGGGCTGGAGAGACACACTGGAGGTGCTGGGCGTGGAGGCCAGCAACCGTAATGACACTAGGAGGTTCCGTGGAGGGCGCTATGGAGCATGGTCGTTTAGCAGCGGCTGGGCGGGACTGGCCGTCCTGGCTGGATGGTTACTTTCGCCCTGCAATGCGGGGCGTTAGCACAGGAAGGATGCTGTGCAGGAGCAGGAGGAGCCGGTGCGGAGCCGGAACCAACGGTCCTGGTGGATGCCCACTCTAGCCGGCCGGCACATGCGGGGAGCTGGGAATGTATGCGCCACCGGGCTATGAAGCGCACTGGAGACACCGTGCGCTCACCGCATAACACGGTGCCTGACCAGTACCAGCTTCCCATACGGTAAGCAACGAGGCAGTTGGCTCAGGTCTCCAAACGTGATCGACATCTCTACGTGTGGCCCGCAAAATTTTGGGGTGGAGAGTGTCTCCGTCATTGTGCCAGACGTAGACCCTGGTGGATACCTGGGCCTCTTTTTTCTAGCTGCTCCGCTTTCTTGCGGGGGGGCCCATGTCTCACTGCTCCAGGGCAGGGCGATCCTTCCCGCAGGATTCTCCCACTCCGGGATCGCTTTCCATTCAAAATTCTCGCCATGTCCATTCTCCTGTATACACACGCTTGTTCGTTTGTGGTTGGGTAGTTCTGTCACGGCCGTCGTCTAGGTGGAAATGACCGGACCAAGGTGCAGCGTGGTGAGCGTACATTTTCTTTTATTTAGAATGTCGCCAACAAAACAAAAAACAAAGAAACGACCGTGAAGCTTACTAGGGCTATAGTGCCACTAACAAAGTTAACTACCCACACGCAAAGGAGGGAAAAAGGGCTACCTAAGTATGATTCCCAATCAGAGACAACGATAGACATCTGTCCCTGATTGAGAACCATACCCGGCCAAAACATAGAAATAAAGAAACATAGAAAACAAAACATAGAATGCCCACCCCAAATCACACCCTGGCCTAACCAAAATAGAGAATATAAGCATCTCTATGGCCAGGGCGTGACAGTAATGGACATTTTTATGTTTGTGCTTTTCTTTTAACTAATTACTGTGTTCTATTCATGTGCTGTTCTATAAACCAATTTCTGTGTTCATGCAAGTTTCTGACTATACAAATCCTCACTATCAGTAGCTGCAATTTGGCAGTACGCGCAGACCTTGTTTTGAGAACGAAAGACAGATATCTCAGTTTCAAGGTCTCAGCTTGAAGAAGCTGTAACGGTAATGATTTATTAATTATGCTAAATCATGCAAATATAACTTGTCTGTGTATAGCCGTATATAAGACAACTGCTGGGTCTGCCCCAGGAGAGCTCCTGATTGACATGTGTACTATGGTGCATTGAGTTGGTTGGAACCTCTCCAGCGCGCTGACAATAAACAATGATTCATTTAAGATTGTCTTCGAGTGACCCTGTGTAGGAATTTCCAAGACAGTTGCATTCATATCCAAGTGGAAATGTATCACATATGACTGGGAAAAATCAAATTGAACAGCCCTCTAACTTTTAATTACTAGTGGGAAATACGCCTCTCATCCCTGATCTCAGACTGATCCCACATGCTGACATTGATGTTACTGTACCAACTAAGAAAATAACCTCAATAACACCATTTTAAATGCAGTTAAATGTAACAACAAAACAGTATTTATAAAACGCAATCTATTGAAAGTTTTTCTACGGTACTTTTAGTTTATGGTTGACACAGTTGGTTTGGCCCTTAGCCAATTGGCTAATGGCCAGCAACGATTTCAAAGCATGTGAATGCATCCAACTGGTATTTATGACCTCACAACTGGCATATTCCCACCTCCCATATGGTTATGAATGCAGCTTCATATTAAATATATTGGATAGGAAAATGTACCATTATACTAGATTATCCATGTGAGTTACTGTATACCTGAGAAGGTACCTTATGCATACCTTTGAACTTTTTGTACACTAGGGAACAACACTGTACTGTAAACGTACCCTTAATTATAAGAGTGTGTGGATATATGTTCTTGGTAACAAATAACCATCTGGGGGCACTGCTGAGACATTAATGCACTCCAGACCAAAAGGTTGCAAGTTCAAATCCCAGAGCATTTATGCACACTTAGGGCTAGATTTGATCAGTTCGCACCAGAAGACACCCGCATAGTGGTTATGTCGGAGGTGGAACTGGTTAGAGCTGTCAAATCCAGAAGTCTCCTGGCATTATACCTGAAAAGGAAATTGCCATTGGAGGACGGGGTCATTGTAATGGCTGGAATGGAACAGTATCAAACATATGGAAACCTTGCTTGACTCTGTTCCTTTTATGCCGTTCCAGCCATTACAATGAGCCTGTCTTTCTATAGCTCCTCCCACCAGCCGCCACTGTCACTGCATTAAGAGAAATCCAACGGAGCTTTTTGTTTAGAAGCTGAAACACTGGAATGTGATATGTAATTTACACCTCGATTAAAGGCTGATAGAAATCCAAATTATTTTATTTCACGATTTTCAATTTACGTGTCATTATTCCTAGACTTTTTTCGCACTGAACTTCTAACGCGAGTATCTTCGTGACAATCAACACAGGAGCAGTTGCTCACCGAGCAGTTACACCTCTGACACCGTCGAAAACACCAGCGCTGCGGGTGTCGGCTATTTTGTGTTTATGCTTGATCTGATTGAATCTAGGCCTTAGTATCAAGTGTCCCAAATTACTGCTACTTTTCAGTTGGTGTAGTCAGATAATCACACAATTATTGACTTGATTCCAGGTAGCTTTTAGCAAAGTGCAGACATGTATTCTGGCCAATAAATCTGTGGCTGATCTCTGTCATGGGTGCAGACCTGGTGGGGAAGCAGGAAATTCAGGTTGCGACTTCAAATCCCAGTTATGGTTGTGTCTGAAGTGTGCTAGCCAATGTTGAGGTCAATTCCATTGAAACACTTCACATGTGCAATTCCATGTGTTATCGCTGTTCAGATAAATTATGACCACACCTGGGATTTGAACTCACAACCACTGGATTTGATGGACGCTGATCTCAAAATGTATAGCATTTCTCCAAACATTCATCACCTACAGTATAACATATCCGCGCTTATCAACAGAGTGCCATCTGCACTGCAATTTTAGTTGTGAATATTCTCTCGTCTTTGATTTCATTGACCAACTTCAGCAATTTGAGGGTTTTCTGAGTAGTTGTCTAATGTTTGTGGGGGATGTTATTCTGTTTAAATGTTACACCTGAATCACTATGATAAATATAATTGTTTTTCTTGAGTGTATTTTTAACAAAGCTATGCATAACTTTGATGTCCAAAAGTGTAGGAATACAGTTGAAGTCTGTTACAGACAAAGACATTGTGGTTTAGCAGGATGATTGGAATGCTGTGAACCAAGAGGCTGTGAGTTCAAATCCCAGTGAAGTTCTCACATTTTCTCCCCTAAGATTTAATATATTTTAAACTCTGGTCAAGAAACCAAGCCTTTTTTTCTAACATGTTCCAGGACTTTTTACGACACACTTCCTGCTTTTTGAATATCAGCATTAAGAAAGTGTTTATTTTGTGCAGTACCAGAGAGAAAGGGAGAGAGGGTTGGATCCTCCCTGCCTCTGCCCACCTCTTGCGTCACCTGTGATTGTTCTCTGGCTCATCAAGAGGCCTGTACGTCAAAAGGGAACAACAGTGATAGGCCCAATCTGTTTGTAGCTGGTCAGAAACAGTGATATACTGCCAGTCGTACTGTCGGATTGTCGGTTAAAGTGATGAATGGGGGAGGGGGAAGGGTAGAGGGGAGAGTAGAGGGGTTAGGGAAACAGAAGGGGGAGAGGAAGACTGGCACAATGGTCGGGGGTGAATCTGGTGACAGTGAGTACAAACCACACCCTCATACTGACAATGGACAATGTCCGCTGTGCTTGTTCAATCCAAAACACACCACTCAGGGCAGGGTAGGCTGGAGCTTTTATTTACTAACAGGAAAATGACCTAGAGTGACCAAGATAGTGTTCTGGATGAAACTGAGAAAGGAGAGAGAAATGAGAAAGGACAAAATGAGTAGAGTCAGACATTTGTTCTGATCACGAAAACTGACATGGGAAAACTCTAGGGCCTTGGTTACTTTAGGCTAACTCTAGTTTTTCCTCGTTAGGTCGGTGAGGTCATCTGTCATCTGGTAAAAAAAGTAATACTACAAACATTAGAATATCTCATTACAAGTTGAGTACTGTACCTGATTTTTCACTTGTTTGCTGCAAAGTGAAGTAGTAGAAACAGTCTTATGTTATGACTTTGGGTGTAAAAAAAAGAGCCTGAAATGAATGCAGCACCAACAGAAAGGGTTCACTCTGCCGGAAGATTCCAGATCGCATGAGCACTTCTCGTTTTCCATGCATAACGTATTAGCACAGACTTCACATACAGTATCGTGCCTGCCACTCTCCTCTTCTTCTCTCTCTATCACTCTCTCTCTCTCCTTCTCTCTCCCCCAAAGATGCCTAACAGAACCAAAATAAACTCAAATAAAGTAATACGCTGCAAACCAGGAAAAATACTTAGACCTGCCGAGGAGCACCACGCTCCACAGAGCCTATCTAATGTAAACTAAATGAATTTACCTTGCCACTACTGACTGTATCGTCTGCACCCTCCTTGTTTAGCCTCATATTTATTTATTTACTTAAGCCCATGCGATTTTAAGTGAGGTAGCTCCTGACAGGTAGGCTACAGTAAACACCATTGGAAATGAATGGAAGAAAAAGAGAAGAGAAAGTGACATCCATGCTAATAAGTTGGAGCTCCTGGGAATAAGAGATGAGCTGTATATGTCACCAGATGCTTCATAGAGGAGAGAGAGCTCTCAGGGTCTTAGGTTGTGCTGCTATCGCAAATGGCAAGGATCCACAGGAATAGAGCAACGTGAAGGGAACTTGAATCACTAGAGGTATTAATGCTGTCTGGGTTTATGTAAAGACGTCTCCTCTAAAGGTCAGTCCTTCCACTCCACTTTACAGCACATTGAAACTCACTTGAAATGTTTAGTGAAGCCTGTACAACAGTATGGTACCCACAACACTTTTACAGTGTGGCAAATTAAAGTGTACATTGCAGTCAGTCCTGTTATAAAGTTCTCACAATCTTATTCTAAATGCTGATATTAGCTGTGACATTTCATTTTTGGGCCACTAGTTTTAAGTTACTGATAAATATGTTTTCCAGCAGGGGTTGGAACAGGTCCAGGGAACAGAACCCAAACCCGGAAAATAACAACATTGTCTGAGGAATGGAGACAGAACCGGAAATGAAAGTGATCTCTAGTGTTCCGGAATTTCAAATTTTGAGAACCGGTTATTACTGTTATTCTTTTGGTCCAAAGATATTCCTAATGTCTGACATATAATTCTGTAATTCAGTGAAGTTACGAAGCTGGTAATAGCCTTACCATACTCCAATTCACGTCATGTCATGATGTTCAGCGCTTCAAGCCAAGCCCCCTCCATGTCCAGCCTTCTCTCTCGCTCTCTCCCCACCCAGGAAAATTCAGACCTGCACTTATCTGACCAAACAAACATGTAAATAAATCTTATACCCATTCCATAGCAAGCTGCTCTATCCGCTCTAATTGGTGGAGTAAATTAATTTTTAAATTCTAAAGTTGTAAACGATGTTAATTTCGAGGGTAAAAAAATGTACAAAAAGGAACTATAAGAACCGTTCATAATGCGTTATTTTTTTCAAAATGAAGACTAGTCTACTACTTGAAAGATTAGCCATTCAAATATGAAAAGTTTGTCCGCTTCTAGCACCTGTCCTGAACGCGTTACCTTATGCTTTTCACAGGTTTTAATGTGTTTCACCTTGGAAATATTTCTCCAATGACTTTGCCTTCACCTTTACACCCGTCTAATTTCAATTGTAAAGCTGAAGCATGCACAAACACAGCCAGACCAAGGTGTTAATGAAACACTTCCACATTCGTCATTGCTCCTTATGCTCACCCTTATTTTAGATTCCTCTTTCATTTTGGGCTTCTGTGCAATCTCCACCTGCATAGCATTCTTTGTTTATTATTGTTATTGGGTGGGTGAAGAAGAAAAAAATATATACATTAGTTATGTTGTTGGTTTCATTCATATAAATCACAACAGGATGTTGTCTACCCTGGTACCTTCTACCCTCTGGCCATCCAAAGAAGACATGGAGAAGGACAAATGAGGGCGACACGAAGAAGGTCGGAACCAACTAATGAGGTCAACAAAACCACCCAGAACAAAGTATGTTGGAAATGCACCACTGAAGCCGTCTGCTCCACTATGAGCTGAAAGTCAAAAAGTCAAGTCTACCCTCTGTCCCATGGTAATACAGTGTACCGTATAACCATACGTTCTCAATATTCCAACCATATTAGCAGTACAAGTACATTAAAATGTCATAAGACTGAAGGGAATGTCATGAGACTAAAGACACTTGTTTACTTCAGCACATTGTACCATGTTGCATCACGTGTAGCCCTGGACTAGCATAGCCTACATACTGTTCATTCAGTTGGCTGACATCCAAAGGTTATGAGAGCAAGAACAATTCAGCTCCAAAGTCTCCACTTTTCCCGCAGTGGCATGTTTTTGGTGTTTAGTTTTTCCTCTGGGAGATATTCAGACCATTTGTTGAAGACAGAGACTTACTTATGCGTAACACTACATCCTTTGGCTGCGTAGTGTCTGTTTGGAGGTCTTCTAGTGGATTGTGGTTTGTGTATTGGAATACTCCACACAGAAAAAGAAGTCGTGCTATACAAGTCAAAGCTGTCTACATCTTGTCTCTGTGTTTTGGGGTTCTTTACGTGCAGTAGTTATGCTGGGGTTGTTTTTTTAATCCTCAAT
The DNA here is from genome assembly GCF_002910315.2 of Salvelinus sp. IW2-2015. Lineage (NCBI taxonomy): Eukaryota > Metazoa > Chordata > Actinopteri > Salmoniformes > Salmonidae > Salvelinus > Salvelinus sp. IW2-2015. The sequence goes on along the minus strand of NC_036875.1, from coordinate 13,553,483 downwards.
ATGACTGTACGAGCTGTACTGGGTCTGTGTTTTTTGGAGTGCATTGTACATACCTTTGCAGTGAGCGGCGTACATTAAGGGGACTTAGGTTGTGATGAGAAAGTGCTTTGCATGGGTGATATGTCAGGTTACATTAGAGGAGAGAAGTAGCAGCTCTGTCCAGACAGGTTTATCTAGCCACTCTCTCGATATCATTTGCATGATGTTACCACAAACCTTGACCGTACGTCAAGCATCGGAGCCAACGCTGGTCCATAAAACAAATACACAGGTGCCAGATATAACAAACGCAACTAACCATTTGAAGACGTGCTAGTTTCACAGTCTAGTTTCAAAGTCCTGTTTCATGGTCTAGACGGGGGACAAGCACTTTTTTTAGTAACTAGAGGGAAGCATTGAGAGCTAACTTTTGTGAAGCCGAACATGCCTTTGCCTTTCAAGTCATTAAATTACGAAGAATGAAGAAAGAGTCTGTGTCTGAAAGGAAACAGCAGGCGTCTCATTAATTCATTACCTTAAGTACAAAGAGTGTGTGTGATGTTGGAGAGTGACGGATACAGTTTTTGTCTCCGACTGTACTACACTGCAGGTACTCTCCATTTCTTTTTATATGACTCTGTTAAACTCAGGGTCTGAGCGCAGCTGCTTTCGGCTTGTTCTGAAATTGCAGCTGAAATTGGCCTGTGGTCTGAGTGGCCCGTGGTACCCCTCTCAGGCAGGAGAGTAGATGGGAAGGCAAAGAATCTACCTGCCTACATCCAACCATAGTGCTATTCCCCATTTACATTTAATATACTGTAGGGCTTGTTGATTATTTGGAGCCTAGAGTTGGTGATATGAAAGGGGTCAGCATGTATGTGTTTAATCTATCTGGTGTAGAAATTTTCAAAATGGAAGGCCGAAACGATCTGTTTTCTTTGGCCACCAGTAAAATGTAATGGACAAATAAATCCCATATCCTCTGGTTCCCCGGAATATACTATACCCTCAGTACTATTCTAGTGTTAAGTTTATTCACAGATAATTTTTTTTAAAGATGTTTGTTTTTGGTGAGTGCTCCTCTACTGGTCAATGAATATAAATGCTATCGTTGCTATGGTCTGAAGTAAACGTGACTGAGTTCTGAGTACTGGCTTTTATTAATAGATCATTCCCTTTCCTTCCATTTCAAAGGGTAAATTAATATACGTACTTGTTGTTTAGTTTGATCCAGACTTGGCTCCTACAGAATCAATACCTGGAAGCTGCGTACTGGGAAGGATATCAAATAATGAGAACCAGAGGAAGCTGCAGTACCTTTGGTGGTTGCGTCGTTTGGATCGGGTCCACTGATAGCAGCCAGTTTGGCTATATGCACATTCCAGCTTCCTGGCCAGAGGGCTCCATGTCCTCTGGTTTACGGTCACCACAGCATCCTTGCATGCCACTGCACCACATATTGGTCACGGTGCTGTGCACACCAACTGTCATTTATTACTGTACTTATCAAAGCAATTCACAGGACTGACGGTCTGGGTTCACTCTAAATAAGTTATTTTGGAGAATAATCAAGATAGAGATCAGTACATGTTTTAAAAGTGATTATGTTTATCACCAATAGTCCAACCCCACTGGGCACAGACGTCAGTTCAACGTTTAGTTTTGATTAGCGTTTGGATGAGTTGTCAATCCATGTGAATTCAATGTGAAATCAGCAAAGAATGTCATCATGTCATCAGATTTGGGTTAAAAGTTTGATGAACAAAAGACGGAATGCGCTTTACGCTGATGACTTTTTGCAAATCCAATCAGGTTCCACGTTGATTCAACGTTGATGTTTTCGGTTGAAATTATGTGGAAACAACATTGATTCGACCAGTTTTGCCCAGTGGGACTGCTCTAAAAAATATTAATTCTATGCTCTCCTCTTTTCCTGCCCAGTGTTGTAGATACCTGTGTCAGGGCTTAGAAGCCGAGTGTACAGCCCTACAGCCAACACCAGAGACAGGGGACAGAAATGTCTCAGAGCTAGTTAAAAACCATGACACGACAGGAAGAACACTCCAACAGGGAGTCAAACAGTTTCACTTCAGGTAGCTACTGTGAAAGAGAGCGAGACAATAGAAGAGGAATGCAAGAAATAGAAAGAACATGAGGAAGTTCAATCAGATGTGAGAACCAGGCAATAAAAGGAAGAGAGAGGAGTTTGGTTGAGGAGAGTCTGTGCCTCTAACTGTCGGCTCTCTCTCTCTCTCTCTCTCTCTCTCTCTCTTCTCTCTTCTCTCTCTCTCTCTCTCTCTCTCTCTCTCTCTCTCTCTCTCTCTCTCTCTTCTCTCTCTCTCTCTCTCTCTCTCTCTCTTCTTCTCTCTCTCTCTCTCCCTCTCCCTCTCTCTCTCCTTCTCTCCTCTCTCTCTTCTCTCTCTCTCTCTCTCTCTCTCCTCTCTCTCTCGTCCTCTCGCGTCTCGTCCTTCTCCTCTTCGCTCTCTCTCCACACTTTTGACGTAGCATTTTGATTGCTGTTGTGCATGTGGTGTAGTGGTTACGGAGATGAATTTGCAATGGATTGGATTAGATTGTTATAGTGTTATAGCTATGCAAGTTCGAGCCATACGTGTGTATACGGCACTAGTATACTACTCCAGTGTCCTTGAGGAGAGCACTTAAATCTAAATAGCGGTTGTCAAATATGCAGCTGTATGATTGGATAATATAAGTGAAAACCTCTTTCACGAAGACCCAATAAAAAGCTCCCCACAGGTGGAAAGTACAGTTACAGAGAGACGGAGGAGAGTGGATGGAGGGGTGGGATGGGAGGAGTAATCAGACTGATTTTCCACAGTGATAGGAGGCCTTCTCCGTATGATGAGGTAGGCAGCTGGGAGAGCACAGAGGCTTTGCAGGTTCACGGCAAAGTCAACACTGTCCAATCCCTTAAACCCACTCACCATCCACCGCACAGCCTCCCTCCAATGTGTGTGTGTGCATGTGTATGTTTGCGTACGTGTATGCGTATGTGTGCGTGCGCGCGTGTGTGTGTGTTGTGAAATAAAGTCATCGCGAGTTGGCCGCATGTGTGTGTGCGTGCCTGAGGTTTACAAATGGATTCTCAAATCCATCTCCAACCATTCTAATTGTTGAAATACATCTGGAGATATAAAGATGTGCATTTCGTTCTTATTTACTTAAGGATCTGTGTCAACCTCTCTTTGATGCATACACTATACCACACATCCTGACCCGTAGAGCCTCTTCTTTACAGGGCTGTTCCGCGGGGTCAATGTGTAGAGCTACTTAGATGAGGGCCGTGTAAACACACAGGCATCGTTTGTAATACGGCTGCGTGTTCACAATCCCTCTTCTATTCTCTGACCAGATCTGTTTCAAGGCAGCACTGTAGCAATCAGAGCAGGGATAGAAACATTCTCGGGTCTCATGTTTAAGATAGATGGAATGACGGAATGAAAATGACACATTTCCTGTGTAGCATGTGTTAATGCCTGGTTTGATTCTCCTCGTGCGTGGTTGCTGTGGTTGTGTGAGCTACGTCTGTATTTTCTTTCCAGTTGAGCAGGAGGTGTTGTAGAAATACAATAGATGAATCCTTCATCCTCTAACTGACGTCAAACGGATCTTAATTGGAATATGATAACTGTTAGTACTCCATTACTTTACGATCGTTCAAGAAGTGATGAGTGAGTCAGGGCAATGGTGGCACTGCAACCGATGCACATACTGTATTTTGCACGAACCACATTGCTACAATCCCTGCTTTGCCAATTGGGACATAGCCATTGTCCCTCCGTAAAGCCTTGTGAGAGAAGTGGCTACCTTCAGGTATTTTCCCACCAGTGGTGTGTTTCTGGCAAAATGACTTGCTGCAGATAAAAATCAGCGCATGATGACGTGGTGCACACAACATGTATATTTTGCTGAAGTTGTCATATACCGTATAAAAATAGAATGTTCAATGTGTTTCCATCGCATTTTTAACTCTACCAATAGTTTTGTCACAGCAACTGTTGCATTAAATAGCAAATATGCCTCCTCTGGTCTTGGCACATGCATGCTAGCCAACAGCTCGCAGATACGGTGTGGGTAGGGTCTGTAGGTAGGCTAGTCTACATGATGAGATCATGGATAAGAGCGAGAATGTTTTTATTTGTCAAAACGGCAGTCAAGCATCGATCATCATGTCACCAGAATAAGAACCTCGAAATGTATTGGAAAGGAGCCTCAAGCTCATACCATGCACTTTCACCACCCTGGAAAGTTCATTCTAATTGATTTCATCTGTAGCCTAATTTAAACTGCATGGTTTCCCAAGTTGTAGTGGGAGGACCACACATCGCGTGGCTCCAAGTTTACTTCGACATGATGGTTATTATATCAATATTTGCGCATGAAGGCGTTTCCACCACCATTTCTCACATAATTCATTTTACCGACACAAAAAGATCCCACCATGTCGAACAAACAAATCATCCGTCAGAATTTATCAAATTGTACTGAAACTTCCTGTTTCCATCAGTTGTTGTGTTTTTTTATATAAGGTACGACTTTACTCACATAAAAACTGTGGATGGAAACAAGGTTATTGGAAAGTTTCCAACATGATTCTGTGTAATCAGGGCCTATCTGTGAGTGTGTGCGTGGGTGTCGGTGTGCATGTGGAAATATATTTCTGTGTCTGTGTGTGTGTGCGTGTGTCTGTGCGTGTGGCTACTAACATAACTGTGTGTGTACGTGAATGCACTCATGTCTCTCAACCCTCAATCCGTCATGCTCCACAGTCAAGTCAGGGCTGTAATTAAGCATTTGAGCGTGAGAGTTTAATTTGCACTTTTAATATGGAGTGATTGGCACTCGCAGAAGTTGTGCTGAGGCTGTTATACTAAGAGAGAGACGAGAGAAGAGAGAGAGAGAGAGAGAGAGAGAGAGAGAGAGAGAGAGAGAGAGAGAGAGAGAGAGAGAAGAGAGAGGAGAGAGAGAGAGAGAGAGAGAGAGGAGAGAGAGAAGGAGGTCATGGCAGTACAAGTAGCAGCAGCACACACATAACTATGGGCACTACTTTCATTTTATTCCCATTGAGACTCAATGTATTTTCATGTTTCTATAAGGAGAGTAGAGAGAGGAGGAGAGTGGAGCAGAGAGGAGGGGATAGGAGGAGAGTGGAGGTGAGAGGAGCAGAGGAGCAGAGGAGGATAGTGGAGGAGAGTGGGAGAGAGCAGGATAGCGAATCAGTAGAGGAGTTCATTTCATGGAGCGTGATGGGAAAGCCTCTGACCAAGCACTTCTTTACCTCTGTTATGTGGAAGTCAAACATGGTAATCAATGCAAATGGATTCACAGAGAGGTGAGCTCCTCATGACTTAAAACAATTGATGGGAGCCCAGAGAGTTTGAGATAGAATTCCCCCTGAGATCCAGGCCTCCCTGTGGGTGTCTCTGGGTAAAATTGGGAGTTCAATCTCTCTCACTCACTCACTCACACACACACATACTATAAATTATCTCATACAGTACTCACTGTAGCCCACATTCCCATAGAATTGTACACACATGCACTGGCCTTATCTCAACAGTCCTACTGTATAGGCTATGCTCCAGTTTGAGAGGCATGTGTGTGACACAGGAAGAGAGGGGTCTTCAGTATGTGAAAGCTGCTGTTTTATCGTGATGGATAGCCACTGCACTCTGACAGTTTCTTGGAAAGCACCATTCAATTTTCCATCATGGTGCTTCCTCTGTGGAGGTGGCCAAACTGTGGACTCTTTCCCTTTCTCCTTCACTCTCTCTCCTTCTCTCTCTCTCTCTCCCTCTCTCTCTCTATCATTTCTCCTTCTGCCACTCCTCCCTCTTGCTTTCTCTAAAAGCTGCACATCCAACAGTTTTATCTTTCTTTCTCTTGTTCCCGCTCTCTTTCTCTCTCCAAGCAGATCCCCATGTGCTGGAACACATTAGAGAAGTATACTTCCTGTGCCTTCCTCCGCCAGCGCTTTATGACACACTCTTTTGTCTTTTAATCTTCTCTTGCCCCCCTGCCGGCAAACACACATCTTCCTAATTAACAAACTTTTTAACGGGCTGGCACTGGGGAAACAATTGAGAGCAGGAGAAAAATGCAGCATCCAGGATTTTCTAGAAGCATTGGAACCTTTCTAACCCCTACTGTCTGTGGCGTATGATGAGCATTTGCTTAGTTGTCATCTTTTTATGTGTCCCTCTATCGTTCCTCTCCTCTCTTCTCCCCATCCCTCTTTCTCTCTACTCCTGTCCTTGGTGGGCTGAATGAATTATGTCTTTGGGATAATGGAGCCATAAGGGAGCCATCAATGCTGAGGGGGGACGATGAGTCTGTCCCATTCCAATCAATCAGTACTATATAGAGGAGGAGGGATGACTGGAGGAGGGATGACTGGAGGAGGGATGACTGGAGGAGGGATGACTGGAGGAGGGATGACTGGAGGAGTGATGACTGGAGGATGGTTGGCTCAGGCAGGTCACGCGTGATACAAGTCAGTATTTGACGGTCCATCCATTTCTGAGGACATCGGGAGATGATGTTGAAACCGGCCACTAGGGGCGACAGTGAGCACTATTACCTTCAAGTAGGTTTCGGTTTTGCTAGGGCTTTGTGGACGGGGATGGCAGATGGGCATAAGCATCTGCCTCTGATTCCAAACGTTGCATTTTTGACGTTGTTTTTGATATTTCGGGTTTTAAGCCTATCCCCAACCTTAACCCTTACCTTAATCATTCGGAGTTAAATGTCTAAACGTAACACAAACCTTAACAATGTGAAGTTAATGCCTAAACTTAACCTTAAACACTTTGACATTTGACACTTGGAACAACTTTAAAATGTGATGTTTGAGAAACATGCATGAACATCTAATTCTGAGACTGTGAGAGCTTGTAGGATTGTCTGGAGGTCGGATGGTTGGAGGAGCGATGGCCTGAGGAGGGATGGCTGGAGGAGGAATGGCTGGAGGAGGAATGGCTAGAGAGGATTGGCTAGAGAGGAATGGCTAGGAGGAAGGCTAGAGGAGGGCTAGAGGAGGGATGGCTAGAGGAGGGATGGCTGAGGAGGATGGCTAGAGGAGGATGGCTAGAGGAGTGATGGCTAGAGGAGGGATGGCTAGAGGAAGGATGGCTAGAGGAGGGATGGCTAGAGGAAGGGATGGCCTGAGGAGGGATGGCTAGAGGAGGATGGCTGGAGGAGCGATGGCCTGAGGAGGGATGGCTGAGGAGGATGGCCTGAGGGAGGGATGGCTAGAGGAGGATGGCTAGAGGAGGGATGCCTGAGGAGGAATGGCTAAGAGGAGGGATGGCTAGAGGAAGGATGGCTGGAGAGGGATGGCTGAAGGACGGATGGCTAGAGGAGGGATGGCCTGAGGAGGATGGCTAGAGGAGGATGGCTAGAGGAGGGATGGCTAGAGGAAGGATGGCCTGAGGAGGAATGGCTAGAGGAGGGATGGCTAGAGGAAGGATGGCTGGAGAGAGGGATGGCTGGAGGAGGATGGCTAGAGGAGGGATGGCTGGAGAGGAATGGCTAGAGGAGGATGGCTAGAGAGGATGGCTGGAGGAAGAATGGCTGGAGGAGGGATGGCTGGAGGAGGATGGCTAGAGGAGGGATGGCTAGAGGAAAGGATGGCTGGAGGAAGGAGTGGCTGGAGGAGGGATGGCTGGAGGAGGAATGGCTAGAGGAGGGATGCTAGAGGAAGGATGCCCTGAGGAGGAATGGCTAGAGGAGGATGGCTAGAGGAAGGATGGCTGGAGGAGGGATGGCTGGAGGAGGATGGCTATAGAAGGATGGCTGGATGAGCGATGGCTGAGGAGGGATGGCTAGAGGAGGGATGGCTAGAGGATGGATGGCTGGGGGAGCGATGGCCTGAGGAGGGATGGCTGGAGGAGGGATGGCTAGAGGAGGGATGGTGGAGGAGCGATGGCCTGAGGAGGGATGGCTAGAGGAGGGATGGCTAGAGGAAGGATGGCTAGAGGAGGGATGGCTAGAGGAGGGATGGCTGGGAAGGATGGTCGGAGGAGGGATGGCTGAGGAGGAATGGCTAGAGGATAGGATGGCTAGAGGAGGATGGCTGGAGAAGGATGGCTGGAGGAGGAATGGCTGGAGGAGGAATGGCTGAGAGGGATGGCTAGAGGAAGATGGCCTGAGGAGGACTGGCTAAGGAGGGATGGCTAGAGGAAGGATGGCTGAGGAGGGATGGCTGGAGGAGGGATGGCTAGAGAGGATGCTGAAGAGGAATGGCTAGAGAGAGGATGGCTAGAGGAGGGATGGCTGAGGAGCGATGGCGCTGGAGGAGGGATGGCTAGAGGAGGGATGGCTAGAGGAGTGGATGCTGGAGGAGCGATGGCCTGGGAGGGATGGCTGAGGAGGATGGCTAGAAGAGGGATGGCTGGAGGAGCGATGGCCTGAGGAGGGATGGCTGAGGAGCGATGGCCTGAGGAGGATGGCTGAGGAGGATGGCTAGAAGGAGGGATGGCTGGAGGAGCGATGGCCTGAGGAGGGATGGCTAGAGAGGGATGGCTAGAGGAGGATGGCTGGGGAAGGATGGCTGGAGGAGGGATGGCTGGAGGAGGAATGGCTAGAGAGGGATGGCTAGAGGAAGAATGGCTGGAGGAAGGATGGCTGGAGGAGGAAGTGGCTGGAGGAGGAATGGCTAAGAGAGGGATGGCTAGAGAGGATGGCCTGAGGAGGAATGGCTAGAGAGGATGGCTAGGAAGGATGGCTGGAGGAGGATGGCTGGAGGAGGATGGCTAGAGGAGGGATGGCTGAAGGAGGAATGCTAGAGGAGGGATGGCTAGAGGAGGGATGGTGGAGGAGCGATGGCCTAGGAGGGATGCTAGAGGAGGATGGCTAGAGAGTGATGGCTGGGGAGCGATGGCCTGAGGGGATGCTGAGGAGGGATGCTAGAGGAGGATGGCTGGAGGAGCGATGGCCTGAGGAGGGATGGCTGAGGAGGAATGGCTAGAGGAGGGATGGCTAGAGGAGGGATGGCTGAGGAGCGATGGCCTGAGAGGGATGGCTGGAGGAGGAAGGTAGAGAGGGATGGCTAGAGGAGGGATGGCTGGAGGAGCGATGGCCTGAGGAGGGATGGCTGGAGGAGGAATGGCTAGAGGAGGGATGGCTAGAGAGGATGGCTGAGGAGGGATGACTGGAGAAGAGATGGCTATAGGAAGGATGGAGGGGCCAGAGGCTCTGAAGTGGTGGCTGCGGGTGAGAGGAGTGGTGAGTGGGGTGGCAGGGGAGAGGGGCTGAGGGGAGGCAGACTAGACCTCAGGTAGATGTGGCACACATGCATGGTCACAAGCATAAAACAACACACACTTGCCATTGTGCAATGCGCAACACACACACACACACACACACCACACCACACACACACACACACACACACACAACACACACACACACACACACACACACACACACACACACACACACACACACACACACACACACACACACACACACACAGCAGTCCTCATCTTCGAAACAAATGGGAAGGCCAAGACTAACATAATGTGTGGGAGGACTGAAAGCTGAAAGCTTTTGTAAAAGCCTCCATGATGGGTTTTGGAGGAGTTTTAATACTGTAGGTTCTCTGTGATGTACAGTCACTTAAATACAGTTCTTCTGTCCAGACAGAACCATCTCTGAATGTCACTCTTTGTATGTTTTCTTTGTAGTGTATAGTGTTCAAGTGTGTGCTTTCAAGTATGTATGTATGTACATGTGCACTGGTGTGTATCTATAGAATACTATACTATACACTGTAGTATCCCTCGATAATGTGTAGTACTATACTGTAGTATAGTTTTGTAGAAGACTGGTAAATAGTACATAATTATCAACTTCTACGTCATGGATAATAAAACACTATAGTAAACACTACAGTAATGTCCGCAAAAACACTACAGTAATTACTATAGTATATACTATAGTTTGTTAACTGTAGTAATACTATAGTATTTATACTATAGCAAACTGTAAATACTACAGTATACCACAGTAATATCCACAAAAAACAACAACACTGTGGTAAATACTACAGTAATGTCCGCAAACACACTAAAGTGTCAGCAAAAACGACTATAGTAATACTAAAGTATTCATTAAATCATTTCTCTCATTAGGGAAAATACATTTTCCTCTGTGGGAGGTGATGTGCTCTACGTATATAAATACAAATCTCCCTGTCCTCAAAAAGTCACATTCACCTCCTTTCCTCTCTCCTCCCCGGTGTATCTATTTGTATTTGTTCCCAGGGAATGGCCATCCATTCAAGTTCGTCTGTAAAGCGTATCACAGTTAAATTGTTATGTGAATTATTTAACCAAACATATTGCCCTCTCATAGCACAGCAGTGTACAGAGAGGAGAGGAAGCTTGTGAGGCTGGTGCCTTTACTCTCTGAGCCAGGATAGAGAGATTAGGAAAGCCAGAACCCCGCGACCAACTGGTCGACCGACTAGCAGAGATGTCTCGGAAAGGGCTGGGCCAGATAACACACTCTTTTATTCATTTAAGAAACGGAGGGGGAAAAAAATGTAGTGAAAAATGTTTTATCTATTTTGGCCTAGCTGCGTGTCCACTCCTACTCGTCGAGCTGCTGTCTGGGTAGGAGAGGCTGTTTATTTATGCTCATCGGGGATGACTAGATGAGGAGACCTTGCATTCTCTGTGAGATGCTTGAGGGAGATAGGGTGGGATCAAAGGGATTAGAGAACGGTGGAGAAATGGAATCTGGTTTCTCCAGTGGCGTTACTCCTGTACAGCTGAATCTGCTCAACACTGTTTGAGCTCACCGCTGACCCACGCAAGGGAAAGGGCTAATCAAACACTACCTGTCTCTCTTTTGACATACAGGTATCTCTTGTCTTTTTTCTACATTACACTCTACTTTTTTCCCCCTGCACTTTTCTTCTCTCCCACTTTTCCTCTCTCTCTAGTATTCTCTTTCCGCAGTACTTTCTACTTGGCATTATACTCCTTTCTTATTTTTCCTCTTCTCTCCATTATCCTCCCTCTATTTTACTGTCTAGAGAAAAATGGCACATCTCTTTCCTTTTTTGTTGTATTATGATCTTAGTATTTCCAACAATAACAGAGCTCCTATCTCTCACTCTCTGTCCCTCACCTTGTCTCTTTTGCCCTTACCTCCCTTGTATACACACTCCCAGGAGAGGCCAGATAGCAGGACCACTATGGGAGAGGCTCCTTGATGAGGGCCCTTTGAGGCACCCTGCAGTGGGACTGGTGCTTAATCAACCCCCTGGCTTCTCTTCCCTGTAGGCAGGTCAATCCTGACCCCCACCATCTGCACAGTGGCTGGGCCCACAGGCCCACTGCTCTGTAATAAACAAACTACTTGTCCTTGATCCTTTGGGCTTGTCCGCACTGTGGGCCCATCAGGATAATGCACACACACTCAAGCATGCATGCATGCACTTACACACTCACACACAGTCACACACGCACACAGAACACATACACACACTTATGCGCACACACACACACACACGCATGCACACACTCACACGCAGAGAAACACAAACACACACACATACAGTGTCCATTTTAGGACAGCTTTGTAACCCTTAAGGCTCCATGGTTGTTTAAATGTGTATAGGTTGTAGGCTCCGCCCCGGTCCTCCATAGCCACACCCATGGTCACTTCCTGGTTTGAGTGGATATAGCAAGGGGGAGCCATTGTCAGGTTAAGGGGAGCCATTTTGACTGCATTGGGGTATGAGAAATGTTTGGTTTCTAGGAAACTATTGTTAGCTTCGGTGTGGAAGAACTTTACTGGCCTGCACAGAGCCCTGACCTCAACCACATCGAACACCTTTGGGATGAATTGGAATGCCGACTCTGAGCCAGGCCTAATCGCCCAACATCAGTGCCCCGACCTCACTAATGCTCTTGCGGCTGAATGGAAGAAAGTCCCTGCAAGTAAGGTATACCCAAAAATAAGCAAAAATCTAATTAATACAGATGGGAGACATTTTTTATTAGGATCAATTTTACCAGTTCAATTGCACATAAAAATAATACAAAGGAAATCCACAAAGCATGTAACAAATGGATCTGCATTAGTATACACATCAAAAATCCCAATGCAAAGTTACACCTCACTTTTCCATTTTTTATTTGTATTACATAAAACCGATCAGAATTCCGAAGAATGCTGAAGTCATGTCGGAAAATGTTTTTCCGGGGGGCGATGTAATATGGAGGACCCGCAAGCTTGGATAGCTAACACAACGTGCCATTTGGAACCCAGGAGTGATGGTTGCTGATAATGGGCCTCTGTACGCCTATGTAGATATTCCATTCAAAATCAGTCGTTTCCAGCTACAATAGTCATTTAAAACATAAACAATGTCTACATTGTAGATGTTGATGTCTATGTATTTCTTATCAATTTGATGCTATTTTAATGTTATTTTTTATTTTTTATGGTAGACTATGTAATTTGTTTGCCTTTTCAGGTTTTATGGTAAGTAAAAATTGACGAACTAATACATTTTGTCATTACCACCACATCCTGTCCTTACCATCAAAGTTCACTGATGCTTCTACACCTGCATTGCTTGCTGTTTGGGGTTTTAGGCTGGGTTTCTGTACAGCACTTCGAGATATTAGCTGATGTACGAAGGGCTATATAAAATAAACTTGATTTGATTTGATTTGATTCTGTCGTGGTAATGACGTGTGGTGGGAGACATTTTTACAGTACTTAGTCATAAATAGCAGGGATTCTAGCATGCTAACTCCAGTTAAACAGGTAGCATACAATGTATCCTAAATACACATCATTAAAACATAATTTTACAAATCTAACATAATTTGATGAAATTATAGCCTATTTCGTAATGACATCCATGTGCTCCACTGTCACTATTCATATCCATGGTAACCAAGAACACAAACTTTTGAAAAAACGTTAATATCATGTAAATTGCTTGTCGTGGTGGTATGACGTAACAAATGTCTTATGGACATCTAATATGTATATACAGTAGTTTCCATTTATTTGACTCTGTTTTGAAACAGGTGCATTAACTTCTTGCAACTATAGGGGGTGCTGTTCCGCATTAGCATATTTGTGTCTCCAAATTAAACTGCCTCGTGCTAAATTCTAATCACGAAGTCCCAAGAACACCAGATGAAGATCCATCTTGTGAATATCCAGCCACCATTTCAGTGAATTTTTCAAATGTTATTACAGGGAAGACAAAATAAGTAAATCTATTAGCTAACACGTTAGCAAAATTACACCACTCTTCCTAACTCCATCAGTTTCTTACTCCCTTCAGTGCTAATCACCAATTCGGCTCAACTAAAGATATTGATATCCACTAACCAAGAAAAAACCTACTTCAGATGACAGTCTGATAACATATTCATGGTATAGGATAGTTTTGTTAGAAAAGTGCATATTTCAGGTAGAAATCACAGTTTACAATTGCACCCACCATCACAAATCGACTAGAAATTACTAGATATGAGCAACGTGTTGAACCCAATTTACCTC
>NC_036875.1:13510253-13539922 GCF_002910315.2 Salvelinus sp. IW2-2015 | reverse complement strand
AGACAAAATTATGTAAATCTATTAGCTAAACACGTTAGCAAAGATACACCACTATTGCCTAACTCCATCAGTTTCTTACTCCCTTCAGGTGCTATCACCAATTCGGCTCAACAAGATATTGCATATCCACTAACAAGAAAAAACCTCTTCAGATGTACAGTCTGATAACATATTCAATGGTATAAGGATAGTTTTCTGTTAGAATAAACGTGCATATTTCAGGTAGAAATCACAGTTTACAATTGCACCCACCATCACAAATCGACTTAGAATTACTAGATAGAGCAAGCGTGTATGAACCCAATTTACTCATCATAAAACATTTCATAAAAATAGACAAAGCATAGCAATGGAAAGACAGTTCTTTGATTTCAGACCAATATTTCAGATTTTCTAGCGTTTTTTTCAGCGAAAACACATATAATCGATAGTTAGCATACCACATTGCAAAACGTTACAGAGGCATCGATTCCAGCCAAAGAGCGCCAAACGTATCTCTTACCGCCCAAAAGATACAAATTCACTAACTTCTCAGGAAAAATTCTCCGATCATTCTCTGTATCATCTCTTATACATATACCACGTATCACAGTTTGTTCGGAAAAAGTGCTTAATTTTAGCCATACAAAAAACGTTGGTTACACAATAAAAATATCTAGGAAATCAAGCCTCAATAGTCTGACGTCATCTATTCAGAGCTGATCATAGTTTAATTGAAAGCTAAATCAGTATACTTGACTAAAAAAAGTACAGGGTTGACAAGCAATCGAAAGACAAATTAGTTCTTTAATGCAACCGCATTGATACAATTCTCCATCGATTTTTTAAAATTATCCTTTACTTTTCAATACAGGGTTGCAAGGTGAAGCTATACAAACAAAATGCGAAATATGCGCTTTAAATATTTCGACAGAAACACCGATTTATCAATTAAATATTGGCTTTACTTGATGTCTGTTTCTTCCATCAGATTCTTGGCATGTCTATTCCTTTCTATGTTATAACGTCTGTTTGTGCGAATAGATGTCCTCTGATTACCTTCGAATGTTCCACCACCAACGACCGGACACCCCAAAACGTGTCCAAACTTTCAGAAGTGCAACAACAAAGAAAGGAAATTTCCTCCCAAAATCGCACTAAACGATATTAAAATTGCATAAAACGGTTTTCAAATTAACTACCATATGATGTTTTTAACAACTAATCAACAACTGAAAACATGACCGGAGAAATATTGCTGGCTTAGAAAACGATTTGAACGAGGCAGGCTCGATTGTCCTTCCACGCTCAGGCGCCGACGAGAAAGGCGGTCTCTATACATTTCGTCTTTTATAATGGCTGTGAATGTCCCATCGATCTCCATTGGAAACGTGATGACGTACAGACACGCCAGAGGAAGACGTAGGCAGTGGTCGGTTTCTTCATAGCATTCACTGTCGCCTTAAAAACAGACCCAGATCAGAGGTAAAATTTCTGAAATCTGAACCCTGTCATGAAAAGTGCTGTAGAAATTGTTCTGTACCACTCAGAGACAAAATTCCAACTTCTATAGAAACTAGAAGGTGTTTTCTATCCAATAATAACAATAATATGCATATTGTACGATCAAGAGTGATTTAATGATATTTAGATGCTACTATCTACTTGTGAAGCTATGCTAGCTATGCTAATCAGTGTGTGGGGGGGTGGGGGGTGCTCCCGGACCCGGGGTAGAGGCTCGTTAGAGGTTAAATATGTTCTAATTATCAAGACTTGTGTAAGTGTAATACATAGCAGAATGTCAAAAGTCTGGGTGTGAGACAGGACAAAAACAGTGCAAAACAATGAAATCCAGACATGAAATGCTTTAGAAAATAAAATAAAAAACATATTGAAAGCTGAAAAAAATTAGTTTAACCTCTCTGTGATATGTGGGACGGTAGTGTCCCACCTGGCCAACATCCAGTGAAAATGCAGAGCGTCAAATTCAAATAAATTTCTATAAAAATTTAACTTTCATGAAATCCCACATTCAATATACCAAATTAAAGCTACACTTGTTGTGAATCCAGCCAACGTGTCAGATTTCAAAAATGCTTTCCCGCGAAAGCAAACAATGCTATTATCTGAGGATAGCACCCCAGCAAACAATCACAGACCATCATATTTCAACCCTCCCGGCGCGACACAAAATGCAGAAATAAAGATATAATTCATGCCTTACCTTTGACGAGCTTCTTCTGTTGGCACTCCAATATGTCCCATAAACATCACAAATGGTCCTTTTGTTCGATTCATTCCGTCGATATACATCCAAAGTGTCCATTTATTTGGCGCGTTTGATCCAGAAAAACACCGGTTCCAACTCGCTCAACATGACTACAAAAGTTACCTGTAAGCTTTGTCCAAACATTTCAAACTACTTTTTGTAATCCAACTTTAGGTATTTTTTTACGTAAATAATCAATAAAATTGAAGGAGGGATGATCTGTGTTCAATACCGAAGGAAAACAATGTGTAGCATGCTTTCTGGTCATGCGCCTCTAACAAACAGTACACTTCACTGCAGCCTCATTCTGAACATGGCTACTTCTTCATTTCTCAAAGGAAAAACCTCAACCAATTTCTAAAGACTGTGACATCCAGTGGAAGCAATAGGAACTGCAGGAAGGTCCCTTAGAAATCTGGATTCCCAATGAAATCCATTGAAAAGAGAGTGACCTCAACAACAAAAAATATCTGAATGGTTTGTCCTCTGGGTTTTGCCTGCCAAATAAGTTATGTTATAGTCACAGACATGATTCAAACAGTTTTAGAAACTTCCGAGTGTTTTCTATCCAATACTAATAATAATATGCATATATTAGCATCTGAGACTGAGTAGGAGGCAGTTTACTCTGGGCCTGCTTTTCATCCAAACGTGAAAATGCTGCCCCCTATCCATAACAAGTTTTAACCTCTAATTCCTCCCAAACCCGGATCCGGGAGCACCCCCCACAGTAAAAAAAGCTGACTAGCATAGCCTAGCATAGCGTCACAAGTAAATACTAGCATCTAAATATCATTAAATCACAAGTCCAAGACACCAGATGAGAAGGGTAAAATATGTGCGTCCGAGAGTTACACGTTGCTCTACTGCTACCAGTAACGGTCTCTAGTCGATTTGTGACTGGTGGTGCACATTGTAAACTGTGGAGGTTCCTCGACCTCGAAAACTCCAGTGGAGGGGCGCAGCCTTGTTTTTGTTTTATCGCCTAAACAATCATATCCTTGTATCGCCTAGTAATGCCTCCATGATATATGTTTTATCGCAGACCTGTCATCTGAAGAGGTGTTTTTCTTGGATTACCCTCGACGGCCTTGTGCCGTGCGATACCTCCTTATCTTTAGTTGAAGGGGGGCGCTCGCAATTGGTATGGTCTAGCGCATCTCGTAGGAGTCAGAAACTGATGGCACCGTGAGAATAATATGCTTCGGTCTGTCGGGTCTTCTGTGCTAACGATGTTCTTGTGGTAGCCGAGATATCGACTGATTCCTGAACAGTAGATCTTGCTTGTCCTCTCCCCCTGTTACAAAACATTGGCTAAATATCGGCTGTAATAGTCCCGGCCTTTGGCCTCTATTGCCGGAACCACACGATTGTTCTGTATTTTTCAAATTCTTGCCTGGTACCATTGTTGGACGATCTTGTGGGATTGCTTTCTAGCTGATATTAGACGCCTAACTCACTTCGTCAGCTGTTGTTGAGGACGCTTGACTGCTATGCTACTATGGCGTGGATTTCCATGTGTGTTTGGTGGGGCGGGCCGGGGTGGCGGGGTGCTCCCGGAACTCTCGGGGCCTGCGAGAGACGGCCTCCGTTATCGACGCAGTTAAACTCTAGCTTCTAGGGGGATTAGTGCCAAACTAGTTGTAGCTTTGGGGTAGACGTGTAATTTAGAGTGCTCGAGGGAAAGGTGTCCAAATAAGGCTGCGGTGCTTGTGAGACGCGCATGCATAAGAAACTAGTCCGCCACAACGAGATTGGGCAATATTCTGTAGACATGAATATGTCTTTTAGAAGAGTAAAATACAAAAACGAATCATGTACGTAAGCTGCAAAAAAGAGGAGTAGTTTTATACCGCCTCTTGGTCGTGCGCCTGAGGGAGGTTGTTGTGTACCGCCGTCTAGTGCTGGCCACGCATTGTGTCCCCTAATGCATGCGGCAGTGGTTTGTGGAAAACTGCAGTGCAGGCGCCTACATAACTGAGCATAGTGAACTTTTCTAACTCAAATAATGATCTAACCTTCCATTGGAATATTCTGGCCTAGCGACGCAATTAGTCACCCAACATTGTATATAGCTTGCACACTTGTCAACTGGTAGAGACATTCCAGTCGACATCGACTGCTTCAGATTTCAAAAATGCTATCACCGCCTGCTGACAAGCAAAGGCCGGCAATGCCTATCACTTATTCTGATGGATGAGCACTATCGCGGTGTGGGGCCCGCTTGTACGCAGGCTATAAACAACCGTCACACGGACTCATTCACAGGTATTTCTTCCAATAGTCACCGCTCCCTGCGGCCCGTGCTGACAACAAACAGGCTATGTTGTGTTGCTGGGCGTTGCTGCCCTCCGAAAGAGCCATAAGCATATACTTCCTATCTCATCCTTCTTTGCCTTTGCCGCTTTATCTCCCTATTGCAGCGGATGGCTTCTGACCTTTCCTGTTGGCACTGGCCCATATTTATTGCTCTCCGCGCACTTTTAAACTATGTACGACTATGGTGCAATGGAGTATCTCCTGTTTTTTGTGGTCGAGTTTCCGCATGGGTTTCTCGCCGATTATATGTCAGTCCGATCATATTCGGCAATATTTCACATGGTTAGTGCGCCCGTGTGGTTTTCCCTGTTCGCACCCTTGGCTAAAGAAAAACCTACTTGCGTCGGGTTCTCAACTCGTCTGGCAATTCCATGACTTACGTCTGTGATAATGATTTGGTGTATTTACCTGCATTTGTTGACAGCTGTCCATAATACGATGCTATATAAACTCTTGTTTTTCGATTCGCGAACCTGGTTAGGTTTGTCCTTTATTGTTTGTACGTATAAATAGGCAACGGGATCAATATTTATATGAATTCGATTGAAGCCGGGTGAAATGTGTATTCGTTTGTGTCTGTCGTTGCTCTATTGAGGCGTGGATCCTCTCTCCGGGGTTCATTGCAGAGGAAAACAATGTGTAGGCACCTGTCTCAATGCATCACTGCGTCATTTTGTCCGGGCGCGCCTCTAACAAAGACAGTACACTTCACTGCAGCCCTCAGATTCTCGCACCATGTGCCTACCTATCCCTTCGAGGTTCTCTCAATATGGCTATGAAATGACTCTCAATCCATTTCTAAAGACTGGGTCTGACTAATCCAGGTGCGAGCGGCTAATTATCTGGGGAACTGCAGGATGCGTGTCCTCTTAGATAATTCTGGCATTCCAATTGAAAGGCCACTGTGTTAAAATAGAGCCTGATGCCTTCACACCGAACCATATAAATATTTTGAAGGTTATGTGCTCCTCGGGGGTTTGGCCGCGTTTTTGTCCTGCGCAAATAGTTATGTTTAGGTCAAGACATGATTCAATAGCTGACGATTTCTTGATCGGCAATACTGGGTGGGGGTTTCGGGTAGGCCCCTGCTTCCCGTATGTTTTCTTCTATCTCGAGATGAGCTAGATAATATTATTGATTGCCTTGGATTTAACTAAGCATCTTGAGACCTTTGCCGCTAGTGAGGGGGAGCATGCAGTCTGTACCTCGGGCCCCTTCTGAGCTTTGCTTGGCAGTACCAACGTACGTATGGGAAAATCTGGCTTGCCCGCGGGTCGGGGCCGGGGTACGGCCTGGAGGACTTAGGCCGATGGTGGTGTGTCGCTCTAACCCTTCATTAAATTGTTCCATCCGCAAAGCTAGTCCGGGATGCGGTGAGAGCCACGAAGCAGCTTTCCGGCAGTGGCGCCGCTCCGAAGTTTTCCAGATTCTGGTGAGTAACAATCTGAGAGCTCCAACTAGTGTCTAGTCGCCTAGGCCATGAGGTGCGTCAGCAGAGTAACTAGCGTTTTATCGGCCGGTGCTCCAGTTCGATGGTGTCTAAAATATTATTAATATGCGTAGCTAAGATCCTAAGACCACAGATGAAATGAAACAGCATCCATCGTGAAATCTCCAGCCAATCATTTTCCGTCTGAGTCTTTTAACCTGTTTGGGTCTCCCTTAGCACATGGCCGAAGTGATCGGGCAGCACAATATTATAAATGCTTATGTTCAGCGTTGGCCACCGAGACGCGGACTCTCACGGTTAGCTATAGAACGAGACCACCACCTTTGTTCTTCACTCCAGCCGCGGGCGCTTTTTCTACTCCCAGGTCATAGCCCACCATCGTCAATGTCCGTGCGATCGCAGAAAGTATGAGGAGATATAACATTAGCGGCACTAACCCAAGAGAACGCCATCGTTCTTATATAGTATAGACAGTCTGATAACATATTTATTGTACTTACTGCATAGGGGGGTTGAGTTTGTGGTTTTGTCTGAGATAAAACTCCGGTGAGGTGGCATATTCAGGTAATAAATCACTAGTTTTTACATGGCGAGCGGCAGATTCGCCTGAATTAGTGCCGTTCTTTGTGATGCAAGCTGGCAGAAATTAATATCTACCGAGACCCAACCGTCAGAATACCTAACTACTCATCTTAAAACATTTCTGAGAAGAGATTGACCAGGGCCGCAGGTCGTTGCTATCAGGCAAATTGTATAAGTGCCCTCATTTACTATCTTGTGAATCCGGGTACTCCATTATATCTCGTTAGGACCTTTTCCTTTAAGTGGGTTTTTTCTTTTATCTGATACAGTCGATAAGAGTACATTTCTTGTCACATGAACTATTTAAGGTGCTTTAATTTATTTATCTTTTCTGTCCTAGCTTAGTGTAGTGATTATGTGCGCTCCTATGGAAAATGCCGTTGTTTTTTGTTCGTTTGGGTGGTGGGTCAGGCTGGGACATTTCGTAGCTAATTTTAACCCAGGCCAGCCATCAGGCTTAGGCGATCGGTTAATGATATAGGCACGCACTGAGAATAATTTAGACTTATCGTATTTTGTGGCAACTGGATACCTTCGCTAGACTGCTTTCGTTTGGGTGCGGTTCAGATTTGCACAGTCCTTGGGTACTATTCATTATGTTGTATGACAAATGCATATGAGGTTTATTGGCTATGTCTTGATTGTTTGTGTCGCAAAATGTGCGCTTATTGGTACGCGAGTCGGACATTATTCGTTGTATCATGCGAAACTGTGATGTGCAACGCTGGCAACAGGTCATCGGGGTCATTCCTGGCCGGCGCCATTCGGGTTTGGAGGCATGTGCACCTAACGTGGGGTCTTTATCGGGTATTGTTTATTTATCGATTAGAGATTTCTGTGATCATTAAAATATTTGACAAGGTATGGCACAAGTGCATAATTGAGGACGAGACTGTCATTGTAGTTATTATATGCTGAGTTCCGCCTTGGGAGTTTAGATTTTTTCACTATGGGATTAACTCTGTTTTATCCTGAATGAGGGCATTACCCAGTGTGCCGTGTTACAGGCCCAGGGTATCTAGTTTGCTCGATATTAATGGGCTGGGACAATATAGCGTTCTTGGATTCAAGGTTTGTTTGATCGGGCACAAAAGGTCAGTCGTGGGTAGTAGTACATGTCATTAGGGGTGATTAGTGAATTGCTCTTGTACCGGTTGTGGTTTGAGGTTAGGAGTCGACGCTCATCCATTTCAGTATGATCCCGTTGGGGCATAGGTCTGGTTCCTTTGCTTGAGGTGTCCGATAACAGCGTATATGGCTGTTTTGTGGTTGGGTGTTGTTTGTTTTAAAATGTTGTCGTTTGGCGGATTAAATCTTCCGGAATTTTGTTTCATGCAAGCTTTTAAGCTGAATTCTCAGCTTTTATTTTGGGCTGGGCGCATAGGCGGATTGTTCGTCATAGGTGATTAGTGCGCGCTTGGCGGACTAGTTTACGGTGTTCAAATAGGTGACCTTTAGTTGACATATCGTTTCCTCGCAGAAATATTGAGCGGTAATATATCTCTTCGCAATCTGAAAGCCTTGATATAATTAGCGGTTCTCCCGGGTGTAATTAGTGATTCAACTTCGTTTTGATTTGCTGATTTTGCATTTATGCCGTGGGTAGTAACTTATATGTCGCGGAATTAGAATGGACTGTGAGAGGGGATTGTTGGGGCAGTAGTGAGGCGTAGAGGGGCGATTTAATCTTGTCATGCGTTTTCGAAAATGGCCATCTTGCTGAGGTGTCCTATGGCTTTTGCGGCAGTGATCTGAACGACTCGGATTCTGGGAGGTATTGGAAGACGAGTCTTCACTTCTGTCTCCTCCTGTTTTTTGTTGTTTGTCGTTCTGTATATTTATAGCGGTTCTGTTTTTATTCTGAATCTTATCTTGTTTGAGTATCTGGGCGTTGTGGAGTCTGTTTGTTATGGCTCGATCTGCTTATCTTCGGTGGTAGTTGATTCTACTCGTCTATGTTTGCGGTTTAGAGTAGTCTGCCGGGGGTTGCAGTTTCCAGGTCGACCCTATCAGGAGGCATCTCATCTAGGTTGGAGCTTGTCATCCTTTATCTTATACGTTTGGATTTTTTTGATGGTATATCAGAAGCCCTTCTGGTTATGGTTGGGTGTTTCCATCAGACCTGGGGTTCGCATTGGCTTTTTTTTTCTTGTTTACCCTTGGAAGGTTTTTTGTTTGGGTCGTTCTGGTTGCCTGTTACAGCTGTGCGAGTGAAGTTTTTTTGGGTTGTTTTTCCACGTGGGGCGCTCACTAGACATAATTCTCTAATTTGACGTGTTTTTAGGTGAATAACTTTTGTATGTAACGATTTGGGTTTCGTCTATCCATAATGTAGCCTTATATTCAGATATGTGCATACTTGTCGTAGCTTCGGGCGTATCCGCGACATGATAACGTTTTTGTTTGAGTACTTGGTTAGGCAGTTTTCATGTTATGTTGTTGGAACGGTGGAATGTTGCTGTTAAATGTTCCCCAGAGCCTTTTTGATACTGGGCCGTGGGTATGGGTAGGTCCCCTCGGCCCCCTGTGTATTTGGTGTGTTGTGTCAAAGAGTGTAAGTTGTTCAGGTATCTCCTCACCTTTTTTGGTGTTGGCTGGGTGAGTGCGTTTGGGGAACATAAATTGATCAGTGGGGTTAGCGAATTAGGGTAATCTATCTTATTAGGGGTTTCTGGTGGGAATAATCTGTGAACATTTTGTCCTGTCGTGGTGCTTCGGTTAGGTGGCCCATGACCTTCGTATTCGGTTTGCAGTGTAATGGCTTGAAGTATCCAGTTTTTGTTTTATTTTGACTTTTGGTTTTGTCTACCTCTTTCATTTGAACGATAATGTTAGGGGCTATTGTTTTGAGACCAAGTTCTTGCTAGGTTTTGGCGACTCACTGTGTTGGGGCGTACTCTGTTGTGTTTCGGGCAGCCAGAGTTTGTTAGTTTATGAAGGCCGGATCTAGTAGCGCAGTGTTGCACATCACCGACAAATCAGTGCCCGTGACGAGTGGTTACGCCAGGCGATTATCTCTGATTTTTTGCGATTGCTGGAGTTATTGGGTATCTAGCGCTAATTCTTCGGGAGAAGACGTTATAGGTTCAGGTCCCATACTTGAGGCACTTCGATGTCTGTTTCTTTAGATCATGAGATTCAAATTTTGAATGGGGCTTTTCCGATAGGTGAATCCACTTCTAAGAGTGTACCTAGGCGCATGATTTCTGTGTGCAGGAAAATGGTTTGCTTTTCTGGTCTAGACGGGTATTGGCCTATCATTTCGCCAATACCTGCGTCTGTGTATATCGTACCATTACCTAATTTGTTAGCGAAGATAATGTAGACAATGGTATCAGTTGTATATGTAAATATTGTCATTTCAGTATGATCTCGATTTGTTGGCGGGGTGTGGGGGCGGGTGGCGGTAAGCTTGGAGGTGAGATCGATAGCTGTGTGGGGCTGGTTTGTGCTCTAGAATGCTCAACGATGGTTGTCCAATGATATAAATGCTTGAGGATAGGTAATCGGTTAGAAGCGCTGCTATGTAGGGGCGGGGGGTGGGTTGGCACGGTTTTTGTATTGGCTAATTGAGTGTGGTCGGTAGTTTTGGGTTGTGGGGTTTAGTTTGTTGTCCGGTTAGTGGCGTTATGTTATTGGGTTTGTGCCGGGGACTTAGTGGGGCGGTTTTTTTGTGGTCTTATCTATTGTGTGTTGTTGTTGCTGCGCGGTCGATCTGTGTGTTAGCTTCTTCAGTTCTTGGCATGGTTGTATGGCAGGTTAGGTGTTGCCTTTTCTAGATTGATTTTGGTCAGGGTTGGTGTTCTTCTCTGTTAGAGCGTTTGGTTGGTTAGGGATATGAGAGTTACCAGTTCCTCGCGAACTTACAGGCCTGATTTTTTGCTGGCTGGTTTGTTCCGTTTCTATAGTCGATCGTGTGAGTGCGCAGCGTACTGTACTGTGGATAGGATGGAATGTTTGGGCTGTGGATCCAATATGAGGTTTTGGGCTTTAAGTGGGGGATTGTTATCAGGGTGTTTGACGATCTTAGCGGTGCTGACTTGGTTGTTGCTCTGGTGAGAGTCTTGCTGTGCTGGGGTGGCTGCCTTGGGGGGGTGTGTGTTTGAGTTGTATTGCCGTATTAGGTCGTGATCGGGCTAGGTTGTAAACTGAAGATAGTGGGGGGTCTCGGCACTTGGGCAGGGTTATTTTTGCTGGGCGGGGGTTCGTCTTTTTATACTTCCTTAGTCTAGATTAGGTGCCGTTGGGTGGTAGTTGTATCTGGCTATGGAGCGGCGTATGTGGGTTCGTTGGTGGTCTGTCCACTGAGCTTTGAACATGTATGGCCAGTGCATCCTCGTTTGGGGACGCTAGTTTCTGCTAGGCTTTTGGGTTCTGGTCCGCCTTTGGGCTGGGTGTTTAGGGCATGTGTTTATTCTTTTAGGTTTGCTCTCGTCTAGGTTGTGGTGTTTGGTGTGTGGGTGTCGTTATATTGTGTAGGTGCGCGTCGTTGCTGCGTTTTTTGAGTATACAGGGAGACTACGAATGGCACTGGTGTGATTATAGTAATTTCTTTGTTGTCTTTGTACTGGTCTCAGTTATGCTGCGTGGTCAGCCTGTTTAGGTTGCGAGTAATCTTGGCGTGGTCGATGGTTGGTAAGTTTGAGTTGTTTCGTTTATTTGTCTTCGGTTTGTCTGTGGTTTAGTGGTTGGATTCGTTTGTTTGTTGGATCTGTGGGATCTGCTCCGGTGGTTGGTGGGTGAGCGAGGGGTTTCGAAGGGTGACTTCGGTTCCATCGGGTGTTGTCGGTTCCAGTTAGTTTTGGCGTTCTTGTCAGTTGTTGTGAGTTTGTGTGTGGTTGGATGGTGCGTACTAGGGTAACTAGTTTTTTGGGGTCGGGGTGCTTTGGTGCGCTGTTCATGTGATGTGTATATATGTATGGGTTGGTATCGGTTGGGTTTTGTGTTTTGTGCGTGTAATAGTGAGGGTGATAGGCTTTTGTGTTTCCGGTAGGTGCTGTTGGATTTGGCTTGTTGATTTTTGGAATTTTCTGGGTTTTTATGGTGTGGTGGGTTTTTTTGTATTCATGATGGTTCTTGTGATATTGTATTAGGTTGTTGTTGCAGTGTCTGATGCTCTAGAACACCTATCCGGTCATGCTGTAATATGATTGTCTGGCATTCTGTGGTGTGTGATTTTTTTTATCGGTGCTTATGTGGTTCTCGGGGTCGGTGTGTATGAGCGCTTGTTTTTCCTCATGTGTGTCGGGGGGTGGGTGGCGGTTGACTGCGGGTGTCTGTGAGTATGGGCGGTATGGTTGTTGTGGTGGTTGCTTTGTTGTTTGTGGGTTCCTGAGGTGTTCGTAGCTGTTCTTTTTTCTTTCCTTGCGTCGCGGGTGCCAGGCACCTAGCGGTGGCACGGTTATGACGGCGGGTCTGTTGTCGTGGTGAATCAACAATGTTCTAGGTGTTTTTCGGCCTTATTGTGTGGTTCATGTTTCGGTACCGTAACTTACTCTTCGGAGCCGGGGCTTGTTATTTAAATGAGTCAGCTCGCTGGATGTGCGCCAGTACCGGAAGGGAGTGTGCTTTGTCGTACCCTTACTTTGCGGCATTTGAAGCCGTTTGGGGAGGTGGGTGGGTCCTGAGAGGGTTTATTCGAGGCTATGGTGTTTTCTCGACTGGGTTGAACGGGCGGTTTGGCTTTGCGTGGAAGTTTGTGTATTCTTTACTGGTTGTGTGAGGAGTTTGGCCTTGGTGTTTGCCTTCGTCTGACTTTCGGATCGTATGTTTGGTGTTGGGATGTTGGCGTTAGGTGAATCGCCCGCTGGCTTGAGTCATAGTAAGGCTCAGCATGCGAGAATGGCATTTTGATGTGGGAGGTTATGTATCTCCTGGGAGAAAATGTAGCTTCGGCCCTGAGCAATATGTTGTGTGAAAGGCCGGCTGGGTGGTTCTCTCTTTCGGTGTTTGGTTCTCGTATGCAAGTGAGTGAGGCTTTCAGTGGTTGTCATCTACAGGGATCGGACCGGCGACAAGATTACAGTGCCGCTTGCACGATTTGACCTAGCACCTTGTATGCGAACCTGCTCTGGTCTGCTCAAGTAGTTTGTGGGCTTGGAGGGCGGGATTGGCAGGTTCAAGGCAAGTCATTTTAGAATATATAACCGAGGCTACTGAGTTCGTGTTGGCCGAGGAGAGGTAAAGTCTTGGTGTTATGTTGACACGATGTCGATGGAAGGCCTTGGCGCAGCGGTCGGATGAAAGCGACGGGCTGGTGCAAAGCAGTAATCTGTCTTTTATCGATGGGGTTTATGAATCGTTTAGTAACCTTGAGCGTTTGGCTGAGGTGCACCCGTGACCGGCTTCGGAAACCGGATTGCACAGGCGTGGAGAACCGGTACGGTGGGGATTGCGAGATTGGTCAGTGACTGTGTTTGTTGACAGTCTGGCTTTCGATAGACCTTAGATATTGGCAGGGCAAGGATGGATATAGTCTGTAACAGTTTTGGGGTCCAGGGTGTCTCCCCCTTTGAAGAGGGGAAGACACGGCGGGCAGCTTTGCCAGACTGGGGATGTCAGATGATACGTAAGGACGAGGTTGAATCAGGCTGGTAATAGGAGGGTGGACAATGGCGGCGGACAGTTTCAGTAAAAGGGGTCCAGATTGTCAGCCGAGCTGATTTGTTATGGGTCAGGTTTCCAGCTCTTTTCAGAACATCTCTGCTATTGGATATGGGTAAAGGAGAAGCTGGGGAGGCGTTGTGGCGAGTAGCAGCGGGGGCGCGGGGCTTGTGGCCAAGGTTGGAGTCGCCAGGGGAAGGCATGGGCCAGCATCTGAGAATGTTGTTGAAGGTTTTCGCATTTATCACTGGAACTTTATGCCAGTGTGTCGACCGTGTCTACCTAGCCTCAGTTGCAGTGGGCCTGGGAAGGCTAGGTGCTCTTGGGTTGTTATCCTAGTTGGATCTTTTTATCGTGGCTTATTGGGCTTTTCCCATGTCTTATTCTGTGTTTTTGTTTTGGTTACGTTAGTTAGTTGGGTCTTATGCTGAGTGTGATATGTTTGCAATGATGTGTTCGCGTGCGTCGGGTAAAGGGGAAAGCTAGTCGTCGTGGTTTCGTGCTGTTGTCGTGGTATGGTTGTGGTCTTTCTCTCTCTTGTGGTGTGCATCTGATCGTCGCTTCTGTTGGGAGTTGGGTTTTCTTCTTGTGATTGGTTTCTTACTGTGTTTCTTGGAGTATCAGTTGTTGTCAGTTGTGATTCTTTGCGTCCTGGGGGTCTGTGTTGTTCTGTTATCGCTATGTTGTACTAGGTTTCTGCCACAGGATGTTTTTTGTTGTGTGTCTGGGGTCTGCTAGGTGGTAGTAGTTCTGGGGGTAGTGTTCCTGAGAGGTGCCAACCAAGGGCTAATACTCTGTTTAGGGTCTTGGCGTCTTGGGTTTTGTTCTATTTTGGGCTGGTTTTTGCTACTGGTTTTCGAGCATGCTTGCTAACGATGGTACTTGAGGAGGGACCAGTTAACTTTTAATAGACATGGATTCCTAGGCAATCTTTCTGTACGGACACTGACGGGATGAGGTCAATATCCTTCCAGGGTAACCCGGGCCAGGTCGATTAGAAAGGCCTGCTCGCAGAAGTGTTTAGGGAGCGTTTGACAGTGATGAGGGGTGGTCGTTTGACCGCTTGCAGCTTTGGTTCTCTGGTGTGATGGCGTTGTATTAGTTCAGGTGTCAGATTGAGGCTAGTGTTGGGGCTCGCTGAGCATTCTGTTTTTGATTAATTGGGCGTTACTGAGACTTATTTCCGTCTAGGTGGAGGGGTGATAGTTTGGGTAACGGAGGGCATGATGGTGGGTCCAGGATAAGTGGTCTACGATACTGTAGTGGTGCCCGTATTGGTTTTTAGGTTTGGCTATGGGGTTTTTGGTCTGGGGGTTGGGCTGTGACCTTTGGTTTGGGTTGGGGATGCATGGGTGGTTTTGGGGGTTCCTTTTGAATGACTGTGTTGTGGTGTAGAATTTTGGATTGTGTGACGTTTGGAGGCGGGTTATGTCAAGCTTGTGGGGAAGTGTTTTGTGTTCAGGGGGGGCACGTGGGGCCTTTTGTTTGGTGTGTTAAGCACTGAGGTCGTTTTGCCATAGTTTGTTTAGGTGGTGTGTTCTCTGGTTCTTGTGTTTTATGTGACAGGATGATCATAATGAGTACTTTCGATTTGTGTGTAATGATCTTAAGATGTTTGGTGTTGTTGTTGTGGGCGTGAGGGTTTCGTATTGCAATGTATTCCCGTGTATCTCATTCTGACGTGTTTGGGCGTTGCCGTCAAGGTGCACGTGAGGGGGGTAGTGTGTCTTTGGGTAGTGCGGTGGTGAGTTGGGGGGTGGTCATGTCTGTGGGTAGCTAGGGCGTCAGAGCCAGGGTGCAGATCGACTTTATGGGTTGCAGGGGAGGGAGGGAGTTTTTAGATTTGATGATTCCTGAGTATTAGGAAGGTTTGCGCGTGGGTCAGCTGTGGGGGTGTTGGGCATTAGATCGGCGTGGGGGTTGAAATGGGTGATTACTGTGGGGGATCGCTTCTAGCCAATCTTTTGGTCCCATGTGGCTGAGTTGGGTGGGTTGTTCTTTTGCAGTTAGATTGTTGTTTCATTGTGCCTGTCTCCTGGCTCTTCTTTGTTCGTGCATGCTTTGTTTTCTAGATGCATTCTTGACGCTGGGAATTTAGTTGAGTGTAGTGATCGTGGATTCGGCGGTGGGATGGGAATTTTGCCCTATCGAATCTTTTTTGTGGGTGGGGTTTCCGGGTTTCCTTGGGAAGTTCCAGGGAGGTTACTGTTTTGTTTTGACACGGTGCTGGGCGGTGAATTACGACAGTTCAGTGGTTGGTTGGTGCGTATTGTTAAGTGTGGGTGCTAGAAGGGGCTTGGTGGGGGGTGGGGTTATTGGGTATTGTGGTAGGCTCATTGAGATGCTTCGTTCGTGTTGGGAGGTGAGTTGGGCGCGTTCTGCGAGTGTAGTTGATTCTTATTGGGTTTGTTTCTTTCATGTTGATGTGGCCACGGATGGTTGAGTGTGGGCCCATTATTGGTGGTTGGGTGTGTTTGGTTGGTGGTTTGGAGAGGGTGTCTTGGGTTGGTTGTGGGTGGACAGTAGGAGTCAAATCAAATGGGGAGGAGTGTGGTTTCTGGTGTTGGGTACATGTTGCGTTCGTTTGTAGGGTCTCTGGCGTGTGTTTTTACCTCCAGTGGCTTAAGTCGGACGCCGAGGGGTAAGTGGCTGGATGTTTGGTGTAGAGTTATGTGTTACGATTGCAGGGGACTGTGTGCTGTGGTTGCTGGGCTGTTTAAGTAGGCTATTGCCTGACATGTTGAGGTTGATTTGCGGCGGTTTTCTTGCTGGTTCGGGTCCGGATACGGATGCGGTGTGTTGTTGGTGGGACTTGTCTCTTTTGCGGTAATTATTATGAAGTATTTTTGATTGGGAGCTTTTAGATTGTTATTTTGGCTGTCTGTTGAGTTTGTGGCTGTGTGTGTGGTGTGTGGGTTATGTGTGTGGATGGTGTAGTATGGTGTGTGTGTATTGTGGTGTTGTGTGGTGTGTCGTTGCGGTCGGTGCGTGCGATTGGTGAGTGAGTGCGTGGTGTTTTTTATTGTTCTTATGGTATAAGGGATGTGGGGAATAGATTGTGTCGTCGTTTGCCGTTGGCAGGCGTTGCTGTGTTACATTGTTTGTCGGGTGGTTGTCTGGATGTGCGTAATCTCCGCATGGGTGACTATCTGGCGTGTGATGGATTTGAGGAGTGTTAGTGTATGGTTTTGGTGGTATCTCGTGGGGACATGGCTCTTGGTCTTGATGTTGACAGGGTGGGTTTGATTTAGGTTCTGTTCACATAGAGTCTTATTTGTGCATTCTCAGATTGCTTACGATTTTTCAGGTTAGGGAGGCCCACCCTTGGTGACTATCCTCCGGGATATGTGACGTTAGGGTGAGTTTTTGAATGTGTAAGGTTGGTACGTATGTGACATAAAAAGTGGTGCCATAGATTAGGTCTCACTATGAGGTCTGGCCATGGTGGTTTATATCTAGGTAGTGGGTTGCAAGGATGGGACATAGACGCTGAGTCGCGTGGTTTTCAATTTTTCGTTTTACTTTTTCTTTTAGTTTTTTTATATACTTATTTCCTTTTTTTTTTTTTGCAGCGATGTGGTATGTAACTTTTGTAGGAATATATGGAAGTTTTCAGATTATTTTTTGGGGTACTTCAGATTATCCACAGTTGTCTGTAATTATCTTTGCCTCTCAGAGGGGCCTTATCAAACATGAGCATATATAACATAATAAAGTTAAGATGATTTAAAATAAAAACATTATCCTAAATATTTAGGGGAGCTATCTATGACTGTGTGGAATGACCACCAGTGTTAAATAGTGAGGGTTTGTTTTTTTTTTACCACTTGGCGTTTTTTTATCTAGTGTCAAGGATGGCTTTGTTGTATGAACAGTGTTTGTGGGGGCCGCCAGTCGTTGGGAGTGCAGTTGGGATGACAAAGTCTGCGTATCGGTTGGTGGGGAGGTCTCATTTTTGTTAGACATAATTGCCTGTATTGTATGTGTGCTTGTGAGTTCACCAGTTTGTGTATGATGTTTAGAGTGCTTCTTTCTTTTTATTAACGATTCGGGCTTGTGGATGTGGTTCCTAAGTTTTCGTCTTGAGCTCTTGGCTATGGTCCTTATTTCACTAGTAAGAGCTTCATTCTGGTGATGACTTACATTAGTGGATGCATTTGCGAGTGATGGGTGAGGGGGTAAAGAAATGTTTAATTATCACTTGCGTAGTGGGTCGGTCAATTCAAGGCGAGCAAGTTCTCGCGTCGGCTCAGGAGAAACGATACGCAACTCATGAAGCAGGCCTTGGTCCCGATTGTTGCTCGGTCTCGAACAATACGGCCTGTCTATCCGTTCTCGAGCTTCTTTCGAAAAGTTTGTTGGGGTTTTGCTTGGGTTTCGTCGGAATTGGTTGTTTTTATATTGGTGTGGCCCTCTCATTGCGAATTGAAAATTTTTAGTACCGTGTTGCATATTGCGGCTGGCTGGTACGAGAATGGTGCTCACGAATCTGCTTTTTGGCTTTTTTTCGTTAAGTGGGGGGCATGTGGGAAATATTGTCCGGATCGTGCCCCTGTCTTTGTCGTCGTGTCGGCTGGTATTTGATGTAGCTGTTTAGATAGACGCTGGAATCCACGGCTGTCGGATTTGTGCTCTTGGGGTCTCCTCCGGAAGTTTGCCAAGACTAATGTTTGCGGGCCCTGGGTATCCAGCGTAGGAGTAGCCGTTCTAACTTCTAGTTCTCCTCCTCTTCCGTGTCTTTCTATACTTGTGGGATTTCTTATTGCGGCAGTTGTGTTCTCGTAGTTTTTTCTGGTATTTTTGCCTCCTGTTCCCGCGGGCGGCATGGTTTTCTTTATAGCAAGACTCCGACTGTATCGCTATGGCGTGATTTTGTTGAGATCGGCAAGCAGGGGCTTGGATTGGGCTAGCCTGGCTAAACCGACTGGGGGGCTGTAGGCGGGTGGCACGTGGCTGTACGTTGTCTGGGGCGGAGACTACGACGGCAGGACAAGTAGCAGGACGTGTTGAACTGACTAGCCCTGGTGTTGGGATGATGGGATTCGGTGTTCGGGCTGCTCGGGATCGTGAGTTTGGGTCGCTGGATTATGTGGGGTTGGTTAGGATGGATGGTGGATGATTGTTATGTGAGGGTGATAGGTGAGGTTATGGAAGGGGAAGAGGATACGAGGCCGTATATATGTGACCGATGTGTATCGTCATGGAGTAAGGGGGGTGTTTGTACGAATGAGGCATTCTGGATGTCTGGCAGTAGATAATGTATTATTAAGGTCCCACAGGGTTATTTATAACTGGTGAATTTTCTTATGAGGAAGGTTTTCTATTATGGGTTTATTTGATGTATAGTTAGAACTTCGTATTTGATATTGTGCCGAGTGATCATAGCGTACATATGTATGGGGTTGTTGACACACGATCTCGGGTCATAACAGGATATCCAACAGACGGCTGAGGATGGTTCTGGAGGAATTAAGCAGAGAGAATGGGTGTTTTCGACTTGAGTAGGGGGGTATCTGGGTTATGCGGGATTAAGAGCGATGAGTGGTGTCGAGTTAGCTAGTATATATTAGAGAAGTGCTTAATAAATTTACAGGTTGGTTATCTCTTGAAAATCTTATATAGCATTTCTACCGTGCACATCAGAATCGCTCGGTCCTACGGCATTTATTCTATTCATGCCCAGTTGTTCTCTTGCTTTTTTGAGGTCCTTTTGGGTGATTTTTTTTTTCCGGTCTCTTGGTCCTATCGCTTATCTTGTTATGCCGCTCTTTCTTTGTAGTTTGACCTTTTGCCTGTGGTTTGTGGCGCGTTAGCCGCTGCGCCTCTACTGTACTTTTTTTCTCGCACATGTTTGGCTTTAGGTTGTCGCGTGGGGAGCGTAGCCTAGTTTGTCATGTGCTCAGTTGGTTGACCTGTGCGTGTTGGACGTGATGTCGGGGGCAGTTTTCGGGTTGCCGCTGTTTTAGTCAATAAATCACGTGTCCACAGCCCGCTCTACAGCCCTCCAGTTGTTAAGCCCTAGTCTTATGCCCAACAGCTCTTGCTCATTCATAACTATCCCTGAATGGAGGTGGATCTCTGCCCTGTTAAAACACTGGGCCCTGGGAACAGAGCGTATATCCGAGGGCGGTGCGACGATCTTTAGCATCAGTGGAACGAAGGGAGCTGATTTAGCCGTTACTCCTGTGGTCAGCCTGCATTGTGAGGGGAGGGTCAGAGTGATGCATCAGCAGGTGGATGTTGGCTATTCGGAACGATCTCGTCATATGGATTACCTCTAGCGACAGCCTAGGGCACGAGCCGTGTTGGAGGCGTCATTTAGGAGAAGAGGAAGTTTGGGGTTGATTTTTGGTGGGTGCCGGTAATGACTTTTGTCAATGAACTGGAGCTCAATATTAAAGTAATTGGTTGAAGGTGCATAAGACGGCGCGAGGAAGCTGGGTTTGAACTCCTATATTGAGCCCATTGTTGTCGGGATCTAGATGTTATGAAGAGCATTGTACAGGTTGTTTTTGAATGTCGCTTTTTGGTGTTTGTGGCAGTGTAGTGAAGTGTTTTGTTGGATTGGACGAGTGAGTGGAGGGAGGGCAGTGGTTGTTGTGTATATCTGTCGTTTCTCATTGATGCTGTCCATGAGTTGTTTCTTGCTAGTGGATATATGTATCGCATTCAGCAACGTTGGTCAAGTAGAAGAATATGGCCGATTAGGGATAGAATTATATAAATGCGGATCTAACAATAGGTAATGGGCTTGGGATTGGGAGGTATTATCTGGTATTTCTAAATGGAGAAGCTGCTTACCAACGAGTTCCGTATTTCAATAGACGGGCCTCTCTTCCTATGGCAGGTGGCCGTCCTAATATTCTTATTTTATGCAGTTACTATAAGACTATTTGTTTGACATTTAGTAATTATAACAGCAGTGTATAAAGAACATATTGAGAACTTCTCATACTAGTTGTTCAACTGGTGGTAATTCCGTAACAGTGTGTATGGCTTATCCATTTTAGGTGAATAGAAGTGGTTGTATCGATTTGGTTGTAAAGATCATTCTGAGTTGTTGATTATTTGCTTTGTTTATATAGTCAAGTGGAATAAGGCCCTCTGGAGAGGCAAAGATAGGATTATTGGTTAAGGAGCGAGGTGGCTTGGTCTTGTTGATACCTTATTCTTGTGAGAGTATTATCCGCTGGGTTTCGAAACAGATATCGTTTCCTTAATAGGGTGGGTTTCTTCGCTATAGAACTGGATTGTTTCTGTTTTTTGGATTAGTTTTTTCTCATATTGTTCCTATTTTTCCTATTTGAATATTAGTATGTATCCAATATAATTGTGGGTAGTTTCTACCTAGTGTACGTTGACAGCATTTTCAGAATATGACTCTTGCTCGCGTTTGCTTAAAGCCCTTTGGGGTGTAGGTTTTTTTATCCTTGTGCTTCTTGGTCGGTTTCGGGTGTGTGTTTTTTGTTGTTTGGGTGGTTCTATCTTCTGTGTGTCTCTCCTGGTTTTTCCTCTGAGTGATTAGAGTTGTGTTGGGGTTGTGGGTGGGATTGGGTGGAGATGGGCCTTTTAGAACGGGTGTTGGGGCTTTCATTTTAGGGTCCACGAGCCGACTTCCAGCCGGATTGGTTTCTGCAGGTATGGTGGTGACTGGGTTTTATCAGGTTGGTGGGGGTACCTTTGGTTGGTGTTTTCTCTTTGTTGCTTGTATTTTTCTTCACATTCCCTCCCGTGTTTTAGGCTCTCATTGTTGTTGTCGTCCTTGTTGTGTGGTTTGGTGACCTTTAGTTTGGGTCTCTGCTCGGCCGGTGCTTGCATAGGCCTGCCCTTGTTGTGTCTCCCTGTATCTCATTTACGTTTTCCCACTCTGTAGTTATCTTTGGTCTATTTCTTTTTTGAGGTGTGTTGTAGCGCTGAGTTCTTATATGATATTTTCTTGATTTTTTTTTTTAGTGTCTTGTTTGCTCACGCGCCCGTCTGGTTGGTGTGCTTTAATATTTTTTTGCTGTGGGCTTCCGTCTTTTATTTTTGTGTTGTTATTGCTTTGACTTTCTTGGGTCTCTTTTCAGAGTCGTGGGTGTCTTCTAGCGACAGTTTCTGTCTTTTGATGCGGCGTGTAGGTGTGCGCTTGGGTGTTAGCCTGGATCATCCTTCTCTATTCTGCGTGCTGCTGTGTAATCTTATTCTTTCTGTCCGTTTCATGGTGTGGTATCCTCTTGGTGAGGTCCCGGATGGGTTTAACCACCTATTGGGGGCGACTCTCGATGGCCATCTTGATCGACTGTCCTTAGTTCATCTTTGTCGCCCCGTGCCAGTTCTTTGAGGCCTTGCCGACCGTTGTTTCTTCCGCTCGTCGAGTCTCCCAGTTGAACTCTTTCTTCGTGAGCCAGCATGCATCTTCCTTCGGGAAGCCGCGTTCAAATGTGTGGTTTGCGATTACTTTGTTCAACCATCAGAACGTCCATCTCTTTTCCTGCGGTGCGGATCGCCCTTCATTACCCCAGTGTTTGTCCATCTTCTACCACTGCCTGTCCAGACGTGGTGTCTATGGCCGCATCTTCCCTGCCGCAGTCCAACTCCCCTTTCCCTTGCCGATGTCCTGCCTTTGTTTTGCGGTTGGTTGGCGGCGTTGCGGTCGCGTTGTTGTGCCGCTCTGTGATTTCTCGACGGTTGCGCTGCCCAAATGACTCTGCGTCCGGCCTGGGCCGTTACACTGGTGAGCAGGCGCCGTTTGCTCAATGTTTAGTATGATTTTCCTGTGCCCGATGTTGTCCTCCCTATATTGCCAACTATCTATACACTTCCGTTGGCATAGGCACATGTGATCCATTTGATAGAAGTCTTGGCCTAATATGCTGGGTCGGTGGAGTTGCGGGAATCCCGTGGTACCTGGTGCCGCGAGATAGTCGTTTCCGTTTGGGTGCGTCCTGATGCAAGGTATGGTGTTGTTTTTTTTGCGGGTCTGTTTGGTGCGTTTTTTTCTTTCCGTTGATTGGTGTTGCGTTTGGTCTCGTTTGTTGTGCCTCATTGAGTGCTATTGGCATTCGGTCGTTTCGGTGTTTTGCCGAAGTTACGAGTGTCGACAGCGTGTTTTCGTTTGTTGCGAAGATTTTTTTAAAGTATATTTCTATTACTCTTCCGCTAGGGAAATTAGAGTTTCCTTCACTTGTTTGGCCGTTGTCCTGCATCCTTTTCGTGCGTGCCCGTTGTCTCTTCGTGCTTTTCGTGCCGTGTTCTTTTTCGTGGCTGTTCCCAGTTGTCTGTGGGTTTGTGTTGTGAGGGTGTTCGCCTTGGTTGCCCGTTGCGGTTGTTTGTCGTTTGGTCGCTGCTACTCGTATAACCCCGCGTGCTTCTGGCGCATGCGGGCCGGCAGATCTCGATGCGCGTGGCCGTCGGGCGTATGTTCAGCCCTAACCTTCTTGTGTGGAATCATTGTTGTGTCTGGTCATCGGTTCTCGCCGGAATGCTTAGCTGTTCATAGTAGCCTGGTTTGGTGTTTGCTGTTGGTCGGGTAGGTTTGGAGGCAGCTTGGGTTGGCTGTGCTTGCGTCTGAGGAACTGGGCCATGGTGCCTTTACATGCTACTCGCCTTCGTCCGTTGGGTGCCGGTTTCCGGGTCCACCGGTCCTTCTCTTTCAGCTAATTGCAGATGGCTTGGACCGGGCTGGTCCCTCAAGCCTTCACTTTTATCACAATGTTCGTGAGTGGTGGCAAGCGAATTCTTTCGCTCACTCTAGGGTTCGTGCTGTATCACGCGGCGGCACTCTCTCACATTTTCCCGTATTTAATCTGTGTTCAGTTGTGGGCTGATGGCCAGCTGGGGATGTTAGTGAGTGATCATTCTGCGTCCTACATCTCTGTCTGCCCATGCCCTTTTGGTTGTTGACCTTCGATATAGCCGCGTTTGATCACCCTTTCCCGCTTGGTCGTTCACCATCGAGCTGATCTCTTCAGTCGGCGCCTGATTCAGCGTGCCGGTGTCATTCCGCCCTCTCTGGTTTAGTGTCCTCCACCGTCGCCCTTGCTTACGCGTTGGGTACGGCCGTGCTGGAGTTGGTGGGGCCGCAAGGGGCCGTAGCTTTGCCATCCCGTCGGCGCTGCTCTGTTCATCCATCTAGTTATACACGCTCCCTGGAGAGTAAGACTTCGCGAGAGCGAGTGGCCTTTTTCTAAACTTTCGAGGCGGGGGTTCCGTGGCATCCTGCGCCGCTGGTAGTACCTTGGCCGGCCTCGGCATCATATGTTGGGATGATTGCTGTGTGACTGTTAGCTCTCGCAAGCGCTTTCCTGTCGAGTTTGCTATGTTCTCTTGTGGGATTGGGCGTACTGGTATGTCGGTTGTGCCGTGCGGGCGATTGAGTAGAGGTTTGTACTTCCTGCTTTATTCTCTATGTTCCTTGGTCTGGATTAGACTTAGAGCGAGGCTGGTTGTGTTGGTTGTTGTCTCTGTTAAGTGAAATGCATGTGATCTTCCTATGTCTATCTAGGTTATTTATTTCCTGCGTTTGGTTCATACCTCCAGCGTGACTGTCCCTCCTGTAGCCCAGCACCCTGAATCGATCCTGTGGCGAATCTGCATAGTCTTGTTGCAGTCTAATTGTATCCTCGTCCCCGCGATGAGCGCAATACTCTGTGTTCATTGTGTATTTATTCTGTGATGCGCTACGGGTATATATATTTCTATGTTATCTATGTTGTAGTCTGCCCTGTGAGGAGATGGCTTCAATGATGTGGGCTCCGGCCGCCCCCCCGTGTTTCCGGTTTTTTTGTGGCGTTCCCAGGTTTTTCTACCAATGCAGTGAGAATTATCGCATCTGTTAGGGTTTGCTTCTTAATTCCACAAAATGTTTGTGGATACCTGGCCTGTCATGCGATAGTCCATGGAAGTTACGTGAAGAAGCACTGCGGTCGTCGCAAGTCCCAGCCCTGCCCACCTGCTATCGAGCGCAGGTCACCACTGGTCCACATGCTTACAGCTTCCGGGATAATTCGAAACTTTTCATGCCAACTATTTTCTTATATGTCTGGGTCCATTCGCCCTCTGGCCTTGCCTGGCGATCTCCGACTCTATGGCCTACCTCATTGCCTCTCTTGCGCATGCTCCTGTCGCCCCCTCTCTCCGTCGCCGTCGTTCTTATCTGCAGTTCTATTATCGTCCCGCCCTCCACGCTCTCCGTTGTACCGGCTATTATACCTCAGTAATCCTTAGGCTAGTATTGTTGGTCGCTCCTTGTGAGTATTAGATGTGGTTCGCATATAGGGTTACCCCTCGTGGTCGGATCAGCCATTACACAACTCAGCTGCTTGGGCATCTGCACACAGTGGCGTGGGCCATCCTTTCCGCGTAACTCTTGCTGAATACTGTCCGCGCTGACCTTGGTGGTTCGCCACCGCCTCTTATTACGAGTCGCTGTTTCACGCCTCTCTTTGTATAACTGAGAGTCCCCATAGTTGGAAAAGTCTGCCCGTGCGGTCGAATCCCTCTTCTTCAAAGTGGGACGAGCACTTCTGGAGCCGCATTTAGGAGCTGTGTACAGACCTATTACTCATTCCGGGCTTGCGTCTTCTTGCCCTATCTAGAGGTCTTCGACAGCCAAGTCTAACTTATAACATGATCACTGACGCATTCCTCGAGGGGAGTGCGGCCACCGTACCTTACCTCCGGGCTGTGCGAATTCCGGTGGGTTTTGCCGAGCCGGTCACGTGGTGCACCGTCAAGTCTTGGAGCGCTCAGGTATCTTTTAAACTGATGGATTGTATATTATGACCGCGTGTTCATTCTATCCGTATTAAATTTAGCAACCAGTTATGGCGTCTGCTGTGGGTCGCGTGCGCTTCAGTCGCACCCGTGCGCCCAATGGGTTGCTCGCCATCTGTCGTCATCACCATATGTTGTCCCTCTCCATCGGCAGACTCAGTAGCCCTCGGTTTGTGGGTCTAATGACTGCCGGGTTGCCGGCTTGGTGTTGTCACCAACTTATCTCGTTGCAGAGACCATGAGTCTTCTTATGTGCTTGTCAAATTCGGAAGGGCATGGTCTTTTTGTCCCCGGTGTCTCCTTTTCTGGCATGTCTCTATGTTGGGGTATCCCACAGGGTTCAATTCTCGGGCCGACTCTTTTCTCTGTATACATCAATTGACCGCCGCTCTGCTCCTTGCTGCGGGCGATTGCCTGATCCACCTCTACGCCGACGAACCATCCTCTAATATGCCACTTCCGGCCCTTTTCCCTTTGGATCACCGTGCTATCTCACCTGGCCAAACGAGCTTCCAAGTATGCATACACCAACTGACTCGCTTTCGGTGCTCCCCAGGCTTGCTCTGTTAATGTCTAGTTATACAGAGCCGAGGAGAGGTTTTGCTATTTGGGGTGTCACTACGCGCTTCGCTGCCTTGCTACCCTCACGGGCTTTGTTCGCACGGCTCCGATCCCTCGAGTCATGGTTTACCTGGGTACGCTCTGGCGGTCGACCTTATGATGAGGATGTGACTCATTAGTATAGTATCTCCGCAGGTGTCTGCGTTAGACCTCGCAAATCTGCTCTTCTGCGGATGCCTAGCTTTCCATGGAGCAAACATTGCGTCCAATCAAATATTGAATCCAAGAATCGGTTCTCTCGGTCTACCCTCTGTCTGCTCCCTGCAACAAAGCCTTCTAGCGTCACCGATGCGACGTCGCAACATGCTGTGCGTATCCCCTAACGTAGATATGGATGGACGCTATGCCTGATTTCCTCGGGTTACCTCCGACGTCTGCTGTATGGTCCATTCTACAAGAGTGGGCTCTCCATTATCTCTAGTTGCTGCAGCCTTCATGACGATGCAGTGCCCGTTGTGGGTTATCTTATCCATGTGCTCCTTTGGTTTCGTTTTGCTTCCTCACTTAATCCCTGCATCCTTGATTGAGGCGCGACCAACATCGCTACATTTGTCTGATGCCTTGGCTATTTGCGCCTATTCCGCACCTGCCTGGCACCTTTCGCTACATCGTTACCGTCGCCGTCTAGTAGCCCCATCCTGGTAGTGCAGGTTTCATTGCTGACCAAGTTGCTTTGGGCCTTGGTGTATAAGTGCCGTGCGCTGCCCCTTTTACCTAGTTTCTACTTGGTTACCGATGTGACTTACTACCTCACCCGCTCCCACGCCTAGGACCGGGCTTCCAGCAATGGTAGTCTCACTCCGTTTTCCCGTATCATTTTGCCTGCCCTCTAAAGCGAACAACGTCATTTTGCCCGTACGCTTCTGGGTTTCACTTCCATGTCTCGTGGCTGTTCCCTTGTCGGAGCTGGAAGGATATTGCGAGTCAGAGAATTTTTCGGTTGTAACGGGGTGACTTGAGAGTCTCTCTCGAATAACACTGAGACTGACTGCCGTAATATCTTCGCCTTATCCTGACGCAGCGTGCGAATGCTAGAGTCCGCGTGCCTGCAGTCTGTATTCTATCTGATTTCCGATCTTTGCGTATACATCTACCTAGGTTCTCCCTCACTTTCTGCCCATTTCTACTATCCCTTCGACCCATAGCCTGCTATTTTATTTTTATTTACTTTTCACTGCCTTCGCCCTCTTTGGCACATCGCACGCTCACGGCGGTCACTTCGCATCATGGAGCTCATCGTGTAGAGTTACTCACTTCCTAGTTCGTTATACAGTGGCTGCTTAGAACTTGGCAACTTCGATTCGAATTCTTTGACTCCGGTGCTCTTACTCCTCTGCTCTTTTTGCACTATCTATCTCGTGCTCTTAGGTTACTAACGTAATCATATGTCCTGGTTCTTTTTTCTTGTTCTACCATTTCTTTTTTTGTCACTTGTGTCTATCTTTGATCGGTTACTCTCCATTGTCTTGTGATATCCTCTCTCGTCTGTTTTGTCTGTTTGTTCATGCATGCTTATGCCTTTATTCTCTGGTGCCGAGTGTCTGCCAGTGCACACTGAGAACTTTGTTGCTCTAACTGAGCTTACCGGGGTTATAATTATAAGTGTGATCACCAAAATACATATAAACACCTATCGAAAACCAATTGGTATATGTCCACGTCTGAAATACAGTCTGCCTCCAAAGCGAGTAATCGTTTCGATTCTCCTTAAGTCTAGTACTGAGCCTGTTCGGACACGGTGCTGTTTTATTGAGCTTGCTCTAATTTTTTGTGTTTGTTTTCTCATATCTCCAACACAGTGACGAGTACTAACAATAATCTTTCTTCCGATAGCTCAGCCGGGGTGCCTAGTTTCTCTAAACGTTCGTTGTGACATTTCGATCGCCTCCCACAACTTACAACCTTGCGCTCGTACTGTTTCATATATTTGCTCATCGCTCTTGTCTGGCACAAGTAGGCACTACTTATTGCTGATTGCTATTAACAGTGTATGGGGCCCGGGGAGGGTTGGTACTAGTGAACCATATCAATCTCCTGTATGCTGCTCCTAATAACCCTTGTTCCTGCAGAATTGATGTCTCTGGCCTGTGTGCTGTACTGATCCATTGAACTCCCCTCTCTGCATGCGCTATAATGCCTTCCATGTACTACGGTAAAAGCTGCGACTAGGGTCTTGCAAAAGGGGGAGGCTCTGTTTATCTGCAGAGCAGCTTCTTTAAAGCTCTGTTTATCGTGATTTCTCTATCGGGTCGTATCGATGAACTGCTATCGCGGCCTTCCCCCCTTGGTAGTGTCAGTAACGCATTGAGATATGTGGAATTGGTTCAGTTGTTTCTATCGTAGTCTTCGTCAGGACGCCTTGATTAACTATAGGGTGTAACGGC
The DNA here is from genome assembly GCF_002910315.2 of Salvelinus sp. IW2-2015. Taxonomy (NCBI): domain Eukaryota; kingdom Metazoa; phylum Chordata; class Actinopteri; order Salmoniformes; family Salmonidae; genus Salvelinus; species Salvelinus sp. IW2-2015. The sequence goes on along the minus strand of NC_036875.1, from coordinate 13,511,958 downwards.
GCGGAACCGAAGTGTAGCCTACCTCCTTTTTCGCGTTTTCGTTTTCTATCTGTGGGTGTTTGCGCAAAGCTTACGACCTCAATGATTGGCATTTGGGGGCAGAATAGACGCGCTCTAGCTTTCTCCGGGCTGCTGTAGCTAGGTAGGCTCCACGTTCCGTCGTACCGTTTGTTTGGTCTCTCCCTGGCTGTCTTGCGTTGTCTTGTTTGGTGGATGCTTTGGCCCTTTTTCTCTTCTGGGGCGGTTTCCTTTGCTGGGGTTGCTCTTGTCCTCTTCTTTTTTTTATTTCGATTTTTCTCGCTCTTGTTCTTGGTCAGTGGTCGCTAAATCGTTTTAATTCGATATAGGTGGGAGAAAGCATCGACAATAACTGTTTATATGTTCTATTTGGTGTAAAAACGTAGTTATAATCATGTTTATGCCGAAGTTATACTTGGGCCGCACTTTTTTCGGATATTTCTCTTCTCCAGCTATTGCGCCCTTTGCGGGATTTGCCCTGGGGCATTGTTCGTTAGCTTCACTATGGCCGCTATGGTTTAGCTTGTCAATGTTCCGACAGCTTGTGGGGAATCGACTCACCAATCTTCTTTGAGGATGTCTTACCACAGCCACCGAGTCTTTTGCCCACAAAGGACACCCTCTTTTGGCCCCAAGATTCTGATGGGAAGCTAACGTCCAAAGTAAGAAGTATTTTCTGATTGTTAATGTCGTATTTATTGTGGAAAGATGTAAACGCATTTGTTCGCGCCATACTTCGGCACTAGTCTGCTGTAAACCCACTGTTAATGTCTCGTAAAGTTAATTTTAAAAATCTAACGTCAGCAGGTTGCATTAAATAACTCAAAATGCACTTTGCAATTTGCTGTCTCAATCCTGTAATTTTGTTGTTGTTCAAGTCTAAATCGATGAAATAATCGTAAACCTTAGGGTGCCTTTCCCAAGATGGCTGCCGGCGAGAATATGCATGACCTTGTTGCCACTGATCATATTGCTATAACCGACGATGTTGTGCGCTAAATATGCCACTTTTCGAACAAAAAATATGGCATTGTTAATATGATTGTTACAGGATCTGGTCATCTGACGAAGTATTATTCAAGGTATTTTCCAAAAATTATATATATTTTGCTGTAATTGTTACATCGCTAACCTGTGCTGCTGGTAAAGTTGCTTGTGTTTCTGGCTATTGGTGCTAAGCGAATATAATGCTAATTCGTGTTTTCGTGGTATATAACACTTACAAAATCTGACATATTGGCCGGATTTCACAGATGTTGGGCTTTCATTTTGGCTGTACGCTGTTGTATTTTTCAGAAATGTTTTTAAGAGTGATGTAATAGGTATTTGACGTTGGTCCTCTGTAATAATTCTGGCAGCTTCGGCACTATTTCAGATGCAGCTGCAATGTAGAACTGTGATTTATTGACCTGAAATATGCACATGTTTTTCTAAAACCACATATGCTTATTACATAATATGTTATCAGACTGTCATCTTATGAAGTTGTTTCTTGGTAGTGGCTATTTATATCTTTATTTGTCGAATAGTGATGCTACTGATGGAGTTAAAAAAACTGCGTGGAGTAAAAAAGTGGTGTCCCTTTGCTAACGTGGTTAGCTAATAGATTTACATATTGTGTCTTCCCTGTAAAACAATTTTAAAATCAGAAATGATGGCTGGATTCACAAGATGTGTATCTTTCATG
>NC_036875.1:13474297-13510228 GCF_002910315.2 Salvelinus sp. IW2-2015 | reverse complement strand
CTTATTCTTGTCCCCAACGCTCTAGTGCGACCAGTTTCTGATGACCTTTAGCCGCACCCTGTCATATCTACTACTCCTCTTGGCCTCGGGGTGATGTGGAGGAACCCAGGCCCTTGCATGCCCCAGAGTCACCCTATTTGTTGACTTCTGTGATCAAAAAAAAGCCTTGGCCTCATTGCATGTCAACATCAGAAGCCTCCTTCCCTAAGTTGCGCTTACTCACCGCATTTAGCACACTCTGCCAAGCCCCTGATGTCCTTGCCGTGTCAATTCCTGCTTAGGGAAGGCCACCGCGAAAAATTCTGGGGATTCCGAACCCAACGTATAACACTGTCCTGTCAAGGATAGAACTGCCAAAGGGGAGGAGTTGCAACTTACTGCAGAGATAGCCTGGCAAGTTCTGTCGATACTTTCCAGGTTATGCCCAAACATTCAACTTCTAATTTTATAAAAATAATCTCTCCCAGAAAAAAGTCTCTCACTGTTTGCCGCCTGCCTACCGGACCCCCTCAGCTCCCAGCCTGGATATGCCCGGGACACCATTGTGAATATCGCTCCCCATCTAAGCTTCAGAGTATTGTTCTGAGGTGACTAAACTGGGATATGCTTAACACCCCGGCAGTCCTACAATCCAAGCTTGCATGCCCTCAATTCTCACGACAAAATCACAAGGAACCCACCAGGTTACAACCCCTAAATCCGTAAACTTGGCGCACCCTAATAGGACATTACCTGGACCAACCTGCCCTCCAAATACCACCTCTCGCTGTCTCAATTCTAAGATCCAGCGCATCCCTGCCTCATTGCCTGTATCCGCCACGGGTCCGCGGTTCAAACGACCACCCCTCATCACTGTCAAACGCTCCCTAAAACACTTCTGCGAGCAGGCCTTTCTAATCGACCTGGCCCGGGTACCCTGGAAGGATATTGACCTCATCCCGTCAGTTGAGGATGCCTTGGTCATTCTTTAAAAGTTACTTTCCTCACCATATTAGACAAGCATTGCTCCCGTTCAAAAAAATGCAAGAACCAAGAACAGATATAGCCCTTGGTTCACTCCAGACCTGACTGGCCCTCGACCAGCACAAAAACATCCTTGTGCGCGAAACTGCAATTAGCATCGAAGAGCCCCCGCGATATGCAACTGTTCAGGGGAAGTCCAGGGAACCAATACAGCGAGTCAGTCAGGAAAGCAAAGGCCAGCTTTTTCAAGCAGAAATATTGATCCTGTAGCCTCTAACTCCAAAAAGTTCTGGATACGTAAGTCCATTGGAAAAACAAGAGCAGCCTCCTCCCAGGCCCACTGCACTGGAGGCTTTAGGTAACACGGTCACCATGATAAGTCCGTGATAATCGAAAACTTCAACAAACATGTCTCAATGGCACTGCGCCATGCCTTTCCTCTCTCTGAATAAAAGGAGCAGATTTATGGGCGTGGTAGAATAGATTCTGGGCATAATGTGCAGACAGGGGTATGGTGGGGCACGGGTACAGCGGAGGCAAGCCCAGGCACTGGGTGATGATAAGAGAGGTTGTATCTCTGGACATGCTGGTCTAGTGCTTACTGAACGTTAAAGCTTCATCACACAAACCCACACACTCCTAATGATAGGGAAAAGGAGGACACAAAAGTGAAAAACCACAGAGCCAGGTAACTAAGGTTGCAAAGGGAGGGTATATTACTGGAAATGTTCAACGTTTACCAGTAAACTACCCACATTTATGTAACTTTTTAGGAATATATGGAATTTTATCAGATTATTTTTTGGGGTACTTCAGATTATCACAGGTGTCTGTAATTATCTTTGCCTCTCAGAGGGGCCTTATCACATGACATATATAAAATAATCAAATAAGATGATTTTAAAATAAAAACATTATCCTAAATATAAGCCATCAACTGTGTGAATACCACCAGTGTTAAATATGAGGGTTTTTGTTTTTTTACACTTCTTTATTTTACTATGTCAATATGTCTTTGTTGTAAATGTTTTGGGGCCAATCTGGAGGCAGTTATGAAAATACGATCGTTGGAAGAGTCTCATTGAAAATAATGCCATAAAGCCATTTTTGATTAGATGCTTTTTTTATTAATTCGGCTATTTTCTCTTGAACTGCATGGTCTATTCACTAGAAACTCATGGACAATATGGACACAGATATAAAAAATGTATACTATGTCATCAACACATTCACTCTCTGCCAAAAAAACGAATCAAAACACTGTCATGTTCTCTCTAACAACACTGCTCATTGGACTTCAAAAGTTTTGGGTTTTTTTCTCAATTTTTTATTTGGCTCCTTCATTGAAAATATACCGGCACCAAAAATCCCACAACTGCTTTTCTAATGGCCTAAACGGTCGTGCCCTTGTCGCTGGGTATTAGAGCGTTAGATAGCAATCCACTGCTGTGATTCTCTGCTCCTCATCACAATGCAGGCTGACCACAGAGTAACTCTAATCAGCTCCCTTCGTTCCACTGATCTAAAGCTCGTGCTGATGGATTTGGCTCTGTCCCGGCCAGTGTTTTAAGCAGATCCATATCAGGGTGATTGAATGAGCAGGCTTTGGCTAGCTGGCTAACGATGGGGCTGACGCTGGCACTGTGTTATTGCTAACACAGGCAGGACAGTAGTCAGGGTGACACTAGCCTGGGTGTGGAGATGGATCGGGCCGCTAAGGAGGAAGGTTAGAGGGAAGTAAGATGGAGGAGGAAGGAAAATAAGGTAAAGGACAATGGGTATGTATGCAGTAGGACGAAGCATTCTGGATGTTGCAGGTAGAAATGTATTAGAATTCAAATAAAACTGTAATTTAAGACTTTCTATTATATGTACTAGAACTTCGTATTAATCCGATACAATACATATAGTAACACTCAGTCCGATTGGAGAAAGAGAGGAGGAAAGTCTGAGGATATAGGTAGATGATAGGAGATGGAAGGCATGGGAGGTAGGTGGGAGGTATAAGGTGGGAGTGTTGTTTGATGTTGGCTGAAGTCAGGCCAGTCTCTGGAATTAGGCTCCACTAGCCACAACAACCTTCAGCTGGACCACAGGGATGGAAGGAATGCTGTTTGTCCAACTCCAACCTGCTTGCCTGCCTGGGATTTGATATCCTCTAAATCCATTGCACACATCACCGGACCAGAGAGATGGGTGGGGGCAGTAGAGAGAGAGAGGCAGGGAGGGTAGAGAAAGAGAGAGGGGGGGGGGCAGAAAGGAAAAGAGAAAAAGAGTGATATGATATTCAGTAATAAAACCAGTAGATGAAATAAACATAACAAATCAAATATCACGAGGAACGACGGACCACATAAGTACAGGTAACCCTCAACAAAAAAAGGAAAACATAAGGAAAGATTAAGCAGGAAAAAGATAAATGCATGGAGCATTGCGTTGGTGCCAGTAGGGCGAGTGTGGCTTCTGTTGTGAGGCTTTTCTCATTATCCAGTCTATCAGCATGGTAATAAAGAGCAGTGACCCCAGCTGACCCTGGTCCCTGACCTCAGATAAGCACTGCAAACACAACACTGGAGCACTGGAGTGGCCCGCCCCAGCCATCGCGTTCACACGCACACGTGCGCTCAAGCACGCACTTGCTCGCACACACCATGGACACACACGACACACAATACACACACAACACAACACTCACAGACCAACCACATTAACACCGGAGGTGAACCTAAGCTTCCATGACAAGATGCCAATCTCACTCATAAATGAGTTCTGTGACTGAGTACTGTTGTGTGTGTGTGTGTGTGTGTGTGTGTGTGTGTGTGTGTGTGTGTGTGTGTGTGTGTGTGTGTGTGTGTTGTGTGTGTGTGTGTGTGTGTGTGTGTGTGTGTGTGTGTGTGTGTTGTGTGTGTGTGTGTGTGTGTGTGGTGTGTGTGTGTGTGTGGTGAGGTGTGTGTGTGTACATGTATGTTTGGAGTGTGTGTGTGTGTGTGAACGTGTGATCATGTGTGTGTGTGTGTGTGTGTGTGTACGTATGTGGTGTGTGTGTGTGCATGTGTGTTCGTGCACCCATTGATTTGTGTGACTTCCAGTTTGTTGTTGTTGTCTCCCCCCTCTCTCTGCTGCTCACCAACAGGCTGGTCTTTATCGACATACAAATCGTTCTCCTTGGTTTACAACTGCTGTGTAAGGAATTCAACAAAATGGGGGAGAAAAAGAGACCTCTGTTCTCTCACTCTGTCTCCCATTTGTCACCTCTCTGCACAGAGAAAAACTCTCAACTGAATTAGCGATGTTCAGCGATGTTCAGCGATGTTCAAGCTGTCAGAAAAGGTCTTTTCAACAGCTTTTTGGACAAGCTTTCTTTTCCTTTCTTCTCACAGAAACAAAAAGATCATGTGTTGTGACAAATGTTGACAAACAATACTCACTCATTTGTCTTTCTGATGGAGGCTGAACTATGTGAACAAAAATATAATAATTGTAACATCAGGTTCTGGTCTGTTTGTTAACCGATGATAAATCCGACTCAATGTAAACAGATATTGATTTAGGATTGAAGATAAATTACAACTAGTCTCCATTTTAGAATGCTTAGGTACATCAATATATTTTTTGATGCTTCCAGAATGAGATGTATCACTCAGCTCGGTTTGCTTAATTGCAAAAAATGTACATGTAAATGTACTGACTATAAAAAGTGCATAATATAATTTATTTTAGTGAATGATTAGCGTTCATATAAGGCTGTCTTGTATGTGATTTACTCCTAGTGCTAGATTATGGTAATTGCCTGCACTTAAGCAATTAGACAAACCAAAAGCTGAAGTGGTGAATATGTGAAAGCTCTGTGCTGAATCATATTTTCCAGGAGAGGAAAGCAGAAACGAAAGGTGGAGTTTCTTGTCATCAATCTCAGAGTAAAGCTGGTCTCTCTCTTTGTCTCTCTCTGTCTTTCTCTGCCTCTCTCTCTCTCTCTCTATTTCCCTCTTTCTTTCTCCCCCTATCCCCCTCTCTCTTTCTCTACCAGTCACTTTTCAGCATGCATTGTTCTTTGCATGGTGATTGTTCTTTCAGTTTTCGGAGAGACGATAAAGGACTACACAGTCATATCCCCAGAAGCTCTCCCAAACAAAAGGCTACAGTGACAAATGAGTAGCAATTTCCCTCTTACGTTTTATAGTTTTTTTTCTGCCTCAGCCGAGAGAGACTAATACGGAGGTCAATCGGTTGATAATGCCTGTGTTTGAAATGGTTTGGAGGCTTTTATTCTGTTTTTACACTTTCAAATGTCTCACCTTTGATAAATGCTGATGTGTTTGTGTAATGTGTGTGCCAAGTCTTGTGGTAGATAGGAAGGCTTGTCTCAGCCATAAACACACACAAACGCACGTCTTAACATAAACACACATACACGTCTCAGGCACACATACACACTCACTGTCATTCTGTAAGTCCGTTAACAGGGAAACAGTTCAATGTTGCCTCCACTACAAAGCATCATGGACGCAATAACATCTCAATCATTTTTTCACAAGGTTTATGAAATACATTCTTATATCTCTCAGATACAGGACAGACACTTTTTGGGCCACTATCGGGCCGCCCCCAGGTGTTGTAGGTAGGCAACAACACTTCCACTACGCTGATCCTCAACACTGGGGCCACACAAGGGTGCGTGCTCAGCCCCCTCCTGTACTCCCTCTTCACCCAGGACCACGTGGCCACGCATGCCTCAAACTCAATCATCATTTACAGACGACACAACAGTGATAGGCCTGATTACCAACAACGACGAGACAGCCTACAGGGAGGAGGTGAGGACCCTAGCGGAGAGGTGCCAGGAAAATAACCTCTCCCTCAAGGTCTACAAAACAAAGGAACTGGTGGTGGACTTCAGGAGACAGAAGAGGAAGCACGGCCCCACCCACATCGATGGAGCCGCAGTGGAGAAGGGGAAAAGCTTCAAGTTCCTCGGCATACACATCACTGACAATATGAAATGGTACACCCACACAGACAGTGTGGCGAAGAAGGTGCAACAGTGCCTTTTCAAACTCAGGAGGCTGAATAAATTTGGCTTGGCCCCTAAGACCCTCACAATGTGAGGATGCACTATTGAGAGCATCCTGTCGGGTTGTATCGCCGCCTGGTACGGCAACTGCACCACCCGCAACCGCAGGGCTCTCCAGAGGGTGGTGGGGTCTGCCCAACGCATCACCGGGGGCACACTGCCTGCCCTCCAGTATATCTACAGCACCCAGTGTCACAGGAAGGCCAAGAAGATCATCAAGGCCTCATCTGCTAAATTGGCATACAATGGCGCCTGACAGGATGGCTGACTTTTTACGGGCTCCAAACAAACTGTGATGTTTTTTCGCTTATTTTGTACATAACGTTGCTGCTACTGTCTCTTATGACCGAAAAGAGCTTCTGAATATCAGAACAGCGATTACTGCAAATATAGGGGGTGAAGATTGCGTTGCCTTGTGAGAATTCATCGGCGAGTGGGTAACCCCCCTCTACGATCTGTTCTATTGGCCAACGTGCAATCACTGGAAAAATAGACTTGATGATCTGCGTTCGAGATGATCCTACCAACGGGACATTAAACTCTGTAATATCTTATGTTTCACTGAGTCGTGGATGAACAACGACATGGTTAATATAGAGCTGACTGGGTTTTCTATGCATCGGTGACACAGAACAGCTACGTCTGGTAAGATGAGGGATGGGGGTGTGTGTCTATTTGTCAATAAAAGCTGGTGCGCAATGTCTAATATTAAAGAAGTCTTGAGGTATTTCTCGCCTGAGTACCTCATGATAAGCTGTAGATAAGACTATGTACCAATAGATTTGTCACCTATATTAAGCGTAGCCATCTATTTACCACCACAAACTAATGCTGGCCTTAAGACTGCACTTAACGAGCTGTATAAGGCCATAAGCAAACAAGAAAAAGCTCATCCAGAAGCGGTGCTCCTAGTGGTCGGGGACTTTAATGCAGACAAACTTAAATCCGTTTTACCTCATTTCTACCAGCATGTCACATGTGCAACCAGAGGGAAAAACTCTCCAGACCACTTTTACTCCACACACATAGATGCATACGAAGCATACGATTCTATTCTCTTGATTTCTGCTTATAAGCAAAAACTAAAGCAGAAAGTACCACTGACTCGCTAAATACGGAGGTGGTCAGATGACAATGATTCTACGCTACAGGACTGTTTTTCTAGCACAGACTGGAATATGTTTCAGGATTCATTCAATGGCATTCAGGAGTGTACCACCTCAGTCACCGGCTTGACTACCGACCCGTAGCACTCACGTATGTAGCCATGAAATGCTTTGAAAGGCTGGTCATGGCTCACATCAACACAATCATCCCAGACTCCCTAGACCCACTCCAATTTGCATACCGCACCAACAGATCCACAGATGATGAAATCTGTATTGCACTCCGCACTGCCCTTTCACACCTGGAGAAAAGGAACACCTATGTGAGAATGCTATTCATTGACAACAGGTCAGCGTTCAACAGCATAGCGCCCTCAAAGCTCAACACTAACCTAAGGATCCTGGGACAAAACACCTCCCTCTGCAACTGGATCCTGGACTTCCTGAAAACACATCCGCCATGCTGATCCTCAACACGGGGCCCCTCAGGGGTGGGTGCTCAGTCCCCTGCTGAACTCTCTGTTCACTCATGAATGCACGGCCAGGCACAACTCCAACACCATCATTACGTTTGCTGATGACACAACAGACTGATCACCGATAACGATGAGACAGCCTATAGGGAGGAGGTCAGAGACCTGACCGTGTGGTGCATGGACAACAACCTCTCCCTCAACGTGATCAAGACAAAGGAGACGATTGTGGACTACAGGAAAAGGAGAACCGAGCTCACCCCCATTCTCATCGACGGGGCTGTAGTGGAGCAGGTTGAGGGTTTCAAGTTCCTTGGCGTCCACATCAGGAAAAAACGAATGGTCCAAGCACACCAAGACAGTCGTGAAGAGGGCACGACAAAACCTATTCCCCCTCAGGAGACTGAAAAGTTTTGGCATGGGTCCTCAAATCCTCAAAAGGTTTTACACTGCACCATCGAGAGCCTCCTGACGGGTTGCATCACTGCCTGGTATGGCAACTGGCCACCGTAGTCATAGACTTTTCTCTCTGCTACCACACGGCAAGCGGTATCGGAGCGCCACGTCTAGGTCCAAGAGACTTCTAAACAGCTAATCAAATGGCTACCCAGACTATTTGCGTTGCCCCCCTTCCTTCTACGCTGCTGCTACTCTGTTATTGTCTATGCATAGTCACTTTAATAGCTCTACCTACATGTACATATTACCTCAATTACCTCGACACCGGTGTCCCTGCACATTGACTCTGTACTGGTACCCCCTGTATATAGCCCCGCTGTTGTTATTTACTGCTGCTCTTTAATTATTTGTTATTCTTATCCCTTACTTTATTTTTAGGTATTTTCATAAAACTGCATTGTTGGTTAAGGGCATGTAAGTAAGCATTTCACTGTAAGGTCTACACTTGTAGTATTCGTCACATGTGACAAATAACATTTGATTTGATTTGACTAACCTGAATCCCCGCACATTGACTCGGTACCGGTACCCCCTGTATATAGCCTCTTTATTGTTATTTTATTGTGTTACTTTTTATTACTTTTTTTACTTTAGTTTATTTAGTATATGTTTTCTAAACTCTATTTCTTGAACTGCATTGTTGGTTAAGGTCTTGTAAGCACTTCACAGTAAGGTTGTATTCGGCGCATGTGACAAATAGCATTTGACTTGATTTGATTTGAAATATGTTTATGCAATCAACAACATTAGATTTTAATTTGATTTTGGAATTGCTGATTTTGAATGGTTGACATAACAGAAAGGTAGGCAGATTTTTTGTTGACTCCAAAGTGGATGTAAACAATAGTGCTTGTATAGCTTACATTCCACACATGTATATAAAGTTGTTCAGGCTATGGGTGGATTCTTGTATCATCTTTCCAACAAAAGTAATCCAAAATTCAGACTTACTGTACATACATCAGCCAACACAATTTAAGTAATACAAGTTGTATGACAAAGATGTTTCTGATTTGATTTAACTAGGCAAGTCAGTTAAGAACAAATTCCTATTTACAATGACAACCTACCAGGGAACAGTGGGTTAACTGCCTTGTTTAGGGGCAAAACAACAGATTTTTACCTTGGGGATTCGATCCAGCAACCTTTCGGTTACTGGCCCAATGCTTTAACCACTACCTGCTGCTCCTGATCGAGTTGAAGATCATTTTCAAATGAATTAGATGACATATTAGTAGCCTTTCTTTGGTACAGTGCACACGGCTCGCCTCGATCCCTCTGACAGTCAAATAAACGGTGAGGCATTGAGATTTTTTTTAATGATAGTAAGGCAAATAATATAATGAGAAATATAACGCATGACCTTCGACACAAAGTAATATTGTAACGTAACGGTTTACTTTTGTTACATGTAACTTTTTTAAGAAACAAATCCCAACACTGCAGACAGGTCAATTTGGCCTTTATGCCCAGAAGCCCGAGACGATGATTAGACTAGTATGGGACATCAGACATTTATTTATAAGATGGCTGTAATACATTCGGCTCGTTATCCTGGGTAGATCAGCATGGTGTTTGAGAGCGCATCCTGTCCCATGGTGGCTCTGCCCTGCAGTGTAATGATGGGTAATGGCTGCAGTGGCCGTCCCTGTTTATTTCCTGTCATTTCCTGAGAAGTGATGTCTCTTTTTGTGATTTCGTGTTCTAAAGGGATTACATGGGAGATGAGATGAAATGGTCCCGGAATTGCCCTCTCTGTATCCCTCTATCCCTCTGTTCTCACTCTGGCTCGTTATCTCCCTCAGTCATCTATCTCTTTCTACCTCTCTCTCTGGCTCATTATCACTCTCTCTCCTCTATTTCTTTCTACCTCTCTCCCTTTCTCCTTCTCTCTCTCTCTCTCTCTCTCTCTCTCTTCCTCATTTTCTCTGTCTGATAATCTCTCTCTGTCTCTCCTTTCTCTACTTTAATAGTTATTCACTAACACTTCCTGCTAATGGGCTAGGTGCCATCCAATTCTTGCCATCCCAAACCCCCACATCAAGAGACTAGAAAACATTTTCAGCAATGGCATCATAGATATAGGCAACAATACTCACTTAGCAGTAACAGTTGAACTTTGATTATATGTCTAATATGGTAAACTCCGGCTTTTGCAATGCCTTTATGTGGTTTGAATTACTTTGTGGGTTGTGAGTCAAAATTGAATACCAATCTCTAAATCCTTTGTTTGTTTTCAATGTATTCACTTCCTCTGTTCATTGAGTTTTGATGTGACAACTTTAATCCCTTTTAACTTTTAAACCTTGGTAATAAGTCGGTATGTGCACTTCTTTCAGCGACGGTTTGCGTTGCAGCTTTAAGCTCGGAAACGCTATGGCGTCTAGTTGTTTGCTCTCCGAACTGAACCCTTCAGTCAGTAAACACTGTGTTTAAATGGTCCCTGGTTGGGCCTCAGTGCAAACACACAGGTTCTGACCTGCATATTGACTGTTGATCATGGATGTTTTTTATGAATAAAGAATGAAACAACATTTGCAAACAGTCATATTCAGTTCATTACGAGCAAACTATCTAAATGAATTATTAGCGGAGGAGGAAATATGAACTACCAGTGATATGGGAAGGGGAGAAATGCTGTACACAGCTAAATCATTGGTGTGCATTTAACTCGGAAACTGCTAAATGTACACCATTTTCAGAGTCCCACTGAACTGGTGTTAAAATAAGACTTTTGACTGTGTTAAAGATTTAACTCTGTTGCGATGTTACTCATTCAACTCTTAAATTAACTTTATTGTGGTGTTTGCATAGCTCTAATGTAGAGTAATACCAGCGTGGTCACCCATGATACAAGTCAGTATTCGACGTCCATCCATGTCTGAGCACACCCGGGATGAGATGACATGGAAAGCGGCCACTAGGGGCAACAGTGGGCGCTGTTACCTTCAAGTAGGTTTTGGTTTTTCTAGGACTAGGATGTTAGACACGGGGATGATGGATGGGCATTAGCATCGGATTTCAAAGGTTACAATTTGGAATCCAGTGATATAAATATTTTTTTTCAATATTTTTGTTTCAAGCCTATCGCAAATCTTGACCCTTAACTTAACCATTTGGGGTTAATGTGTAACCTTAAGATTTCAGATTTAATGCCTAAACTTAACCCTAACCTTAAAAATTCATAGTTAATGTCTAAAAATTCATCTGAAACACTTCAAAATTTGACATTTGCAACAACTTCGAAATTTGATGTCTAATTCTGACATGAGACTGTGAGAGCTAGTTGGGAGTGGTTCTGAGGAGTCTCCAGCGACGGTCCCCAGTCCGGGGTCTCCGGCGACGGTCCCCTGTCCGGGGCCTCCGGCGATGATCCGCAGTCCAGTATCTCCGGCAATGATCCGCAGTCCGGTTCTACAAAGGTGGGGGGGATCAGCGTAAAGAGGGGGGGCTGCGTCCAGAACCAGAGCCGCCACCGAGGGTAGATGCCCACCCGGACCCTCCCCTATTGGTTCAGGTTTGCGGCCGGGAGTCCGCACCTTTGGGGGGTTACTGTCACGCACTGACCTTAGATATCTCTGTTTTCTTCATATTTTGGTTAGGTCAGGGCGTGACTAGGGTGGGTACGCTAGTTTTTGTATTGTCTAGAGTTTTTGTAGGTCTAGGATTTTTGTAGATCTAGGTATTTGTATGTCTATGGTGGCCTGATATGGTTCCCAATCAGAGACAACGATAAACAGCTGCCTCTGATTGGGAACCATATCAGGCCACCATAGACATACAAATTGGGGATCATATTTAGGTAGCCATTTCCCTTTGGTGTTTGTGGGATCTTGTCTATGTGTAATTGCCTGTCAGCACTCGTTTGTATAGCTTCACATTTCGTTTTGTTGTTTTGTTAGTTTGTTCAGTGTTCATTCTTTAAATAAATAAGAATGTACGCATACCACGTTGCGCCTTGGTCCGATCCTTATAACGAACGTGACAGTTATTGAATTCCTTCCTTTTAAAGGCCTGTGCCTTTCACCAAGTGAATACCTACTGTACTTAAATGCTATGACAATACAATACATATATCATAAGGCCCTACTTTGATGGCCTAGTCTTACCTTAAAAATGGGGTTAGGAAACTCCTGGTTTACAGGCTACATCACGTCTGCAAGTCACATTATGTTGGCTTGCAAAGTGATGTGTAATTCCTATTGGTATCCAGACAAAGTTATGAAGTCCAAATGTTGGAATTTGTATTCTTCTTCAACCTGCATTCATTATGACTGTCAGGGTTAGGAAAGTTGATAAGAAGATTACCTAAACCATTTAAACTGGAAGAACCATTTCACTAACAGATTGGATTTGTTTATAAAAATGTATGTTATTTATCTTTGTGTAGGATAAAATTAACCAATCAATCAATGAAGATGCCAAAAAATAGATATTAGAAACAATCCCAAAAAATGTAATTGCTGTAGAGCATGCTGGGAAATATAATAGCGGACTATTTAACTCTGGTTATTAACACCAACAATGGGGGATATTTTACACCACTGAGTGTTAGTTTTACTCTTAAAGAGTGAATTTTACTCCTGAATCAGTATTGGCAATTTTACTAAGAAAAATCAACAAAGGCCAATTTGCTGTGTATGTTCCATCTCTATCAATTCCTTTTATTATTTTCCCTTTGCTCTGAACATAATATCCTTCAGTGTCTATCAAGCAACCTCAAAGTACGCCCCTGTAGTTTTCTTCAAAGTACTGTATCTGCCTCATATCACATCACTTTTGGTTCTCTGCAACAGCTCACTTGGAAGGGAGAGGAAAGAGAGAAAAATAACAGCATTTCCATTTGCACCAAACATGCAAGGACATGGTGAAAACTGCTCCGAGCAGAGATTTGCTCCTTGTTAATATGTTTCAAACAGACTATTAGGATTGCATTCCTTCAATAGCTGCTAGCCACTAGCACGGTGGGCCTCCTGTGATGGGTTGGCACCACAGGGGCAGGTAAAAGGGAAATCAATGAGAGTCAAGTGCATATAAACAGGATATTATGTGTGAGCAGATTCCAGCGCACGAACACCAGCGAGAGCCCAGGAGCCAATACGGTTAAGCTCCACACACTAATCGATTCCTAATCAGGTGGAGATACCTTGTGTGTGTGTGTGTGTGTGTGTGTGTGTGTGTGTGTGTGTGTGTGTGTGTGTGTGTGTGTGTGTGTGTGTGTGTGTGTGTGTGTGTGTGTGTGTGTGTGTGTGTGTGTGTGTGTGTGTGTGTGTGTGTGTGTGAGAGTGAGTAAGTGTTAGTAGATTGATGTAACTGTTTGAATGAGAGTGCTCATGCATTTGTCTAAGGAAAGGCAAATCATATTAAGCAGCCTTATTGTATACCTCTCTGTGACGATGAAGAGGCTTAGTACAGAACTGAAAAGTGGTAGGTCCGATGTTCAAGTCTCTTTGATGACATGTCTTTAAAACATGTAGAACTACATTTGGACAATACTCTAATAAAATAGCATGATTTAAGAAGACTGGAATGCTATTTGTAGGCTAAGTTGAATATAATATAGTAATATTACACATCAATATTAGAAGATATTTTCATTGAAGTATGTTCTTTGAACATTATTGGAACATCATTTTAGAACATTACAGAAAGAAATGTTATAAGAGTCTTGCAAACATTTTCGTTGTTTGTTTTAATAGCCTTATTAATAATATGTCCATCAATACTAGCCAAATATTCCAGGAATGTGTTCTCAGAATAACTTCAATTGCTCACACATTTTATTGCTGCAGGATGTTCTGAAAATGTTACTGGAACATCATGTCAACAATGTCAGACTTTATGAGATTCTTCTGGAAAAATGTATTGTCATGGGTGTTGGAGATAACGTTTCTGTTAGCATTAGCAGAACATTCCAGTCATGTCTTCTCAGAACCACTTGTGTTAAATCCAGACATAATTGCTGAAGTATGTTCAGGGAACGTTGTTGGAACAATTATCTCATAACTTCACACTATAACTTCATGTGTGTCTTGTGGTAATGTTCCCTGCATGTTGTTTTGGGTGTTTAGGATGACGTCTCCATCAACGTTCACAGAACGTGTCTGTAATGTTTTTTTTTCAGAACCTAGTCAATTGAATCGTTATTGTTGAAGTTTGTTCAGGGAATGCTTTTGGAACACCATGTCATAATGTTCTTCTCAGGGGAGCAACTTTGGTTATAGAAGTGGGGGACACAACTTTTTTGATAAAAAAAATTCCACTCCAAACAGCCTACCCGACAGCTCGGAGGCGTCCGCATGGTCCTAAAGCACACCGTTCCCTTGTTTTGCATCTCATTCCAATGATAAAATTGGGGGGGGTACAAAAATGCAATTTCACAATGTGGGTCCCCATTGAAATTTGCACCCATGGTTCTTCTATAACTTTATGATAGTCTTGTAGAATTAACTGCTTGTTGTTATGGGTGTTTTCAAAGATATCTCCAACAACATTAGCAGAACGTTCTTTTAATGTTTTCTCAGAACCACTCCCATTAATCCCATATTTTGTCGCGGCAGTATGTTCTAAGAACATAACTGGAACGTTGTTATTACATTCGCGGGCAACCTAATAAGAACCTGTGCACATTTGAGTGAATGTCAGGAGAACATTCCACCGATATTTCATCTCAAACATTTTCTTAGAAACATTCAAAGAATGCTTTTGTGATGTTATCATCCTAATGTTACATCAAACTCTAACTAGAACCTAATGGGAATGTTAGCTAGTCCTGAGAATGTTAACTAGTCCTGGGAATGTTAACTAGTCCTGGGAATGTTAACTAGTCGGGGAATGTTGAGAAGGATGTGTCTCTGGAGGTCCGATCTCAAAGACATTTAATTCAGCAAAGAAATGTTCTCTCTCTCTGTCTCTCTCTCTCTCTCTCTCTCTCTCTCTCTCTCTCTCTCTCTCTCTCTCTCTCTCTCTCTCCTCTCTCTCTCTCTCTCTCTCTCTCTCTCTCTCTCTCTCTCTCTCTCTCTCTCCAGAAGTGGGCTATATTAGTCTCTTTGATGTCAGCCTTTTATTCTATTAGAAGAATGTGTCCTAGATGCCTGTATACCCCTCTGTTCTCTGGGAGCCTGTGGTGAGCTGTCCCTGGAGTTCCTGAGTTTTTAACCTGTGCCAGGCCTCATGTGTGGCTAGATCTGAGCCAGAGCTCAGAAAGTGTGATGGATTTCAGCTCTCAACAGTGGCTGCTACCATGTGTTTGTAAATACATCTGTGTTAATGACTAAGTCGGTTCTTGATGAACGTTTGTTTTTTCACATAAACAAATTTCCCAGAACTATCTGAGCTGCTCAGTCTGAGGTGGCTACTTAGCGGCCCCGTCGATCCCCCGGCTCCGGGGACTAATCCACGGGGCTAAAGGTCATCCTCAGGGTCTTGATCCTGGAGAAACCCCTGGCTGGGTATGTTTCGTATTTCTCCTCTATGGCCAATGTCTAACTACATCATAATACCTCTCATTACTCTCTCCCGGTGAGCCCCTGTAACACCCTGCTTCTCCTTTCCACCACCCCCCAACAGGGTTCAATAGAGTAGTAGGGGCCTGAAGGGAACCAGAGGATCAACAGAGGCCATAGCCCTCCTTAGCCCATGATTAGAGCCTTTCCTTGGGCTAGGTTTCTGACCTGTGGCCCAGGCCTGTGTGAACCTTCCTTTAATTATATTAGCTGTGGTGTTCAGACCCTTGGCCTTGCCTTTCACAAGCACTTTAAATCTCCAGTGTGGTTTTCATCACCAACTGATTTGAAGGGCCCCGTGTTTTGGTCGGCTATGCTAAGCTCCATCATCATAACTATTTGTCAGACAAGGTCATGTCACATTAACTATTGAAGATGTAGTTAATGTGCATGGCCCTCCTTTATAAATCTTTTCATCACTGGCACTTTTAAGCCTGAGACAGGCCTGAGTGACAGCTACGGCCCGCCCATGTCTTATCCTGACAGAGTGGGTGGTCAAGTTGACGCGCCCACACACACACACACACACACACACACAGACATACACACGCACGCACACGCACACCACCTCTCTCCGTAATGATAATCTGCTAGCTGTGAGTAATGATCACCCCAAATGCTTGGTTGCACTTTCATGGCCCCTCTCAATCAGACACTACCCACCTGAGAGCTAAAGTTACCAGCCATTACCACAGGTTCACAGAGATTTACTATACACAACAGACAAACTCAACGGTTTCAAGTCCAAGTTTACATTACAGCTACCTCTCTCTCTCACACACACAGATGCTAGTTTTCTACCTCTCTTTTTACCTCTCTACGTGACAGAGCCGACAGGCAAACAGAAGGCTGTTGGCTACAATCACAGTTGGAAATGGTTAAAAATATCTATAATGAATAATCAAGAGTCACTTGAAGGCATAAAGCGCGCTGCTTGCCTGTGTAACCTAGCCGTGTAGCGCAGCTCAGCATCACATCCCAGAGGACCTCCGAGATGGAATTAGCGTCGTGTTCCATCTAATTGCTCAGTGCTGGCAAATTAAGGTGCCCTTATTCAACTACGCATTTGCGAGAACGTATTCATGCTGTTTGTTTCATGTTTAAATCGACAGATATTTGCACATGAACAGATGAAGCATCGTTGTTAATTACATTGAGTTGGGTAGTGTTTGGGAGCTAAAGTATCACAGAGAGACTAAATTGGCTTCACTCACACTGATTAGCGGTCATATATTACTAGGACACAGTTTGTTTCCTTTAAAACTTGAAACACAATATAGAAATATGCACAAATAAATGCTAGCATTGCAAATGCCTTTGTTGGGTGAAACAGTGTGGATCTGTGTTAGCATAATGCTAATGCATTCTTAGTGATTATATACAGTGCATTCGGGAAATAATTCAGACTCCTTGACTTTTTCCACATTTTGTTACATTACAGATTTATTCTAAAATGGGTTAAATCATACTTTTTACTCATCAATCTACACACGGTAACCCATAATGAGAAAGGGAAAACAGTTTTTTTGATTTTGTTGCAAAATTACAAAATATAAAAAACAGAAATAACTTTTTTGCATAAGTATTCAGACCCTTTGCTATGAGACTCGAAATTGAGATTAGGCACTCTCAATGATCACTCTGACAGAGCTCTAGAGATCCTCAGTGGAGTTGGGAGAACCTTCCAGAAGAACAACCATCTCTGCAACACTCCACCAATCACTCCTTAATGGTAGAGTGGCCAGATGGAAGCAACTCCTCAGTTAATGGCACATGACTGCCCACTTGGAATTTTCCAAAAGGCACCTAAAGACTCTCAGACCATGAGAATGCCTGAACGGCCTGAATGCCAAAGTGTCACGTCTGGAGGAAACCTGGCACCATCCCTATGGTGAAGCATGGTGGTGGCAACATCACGCTGTGGGGATGTTTATCAGCGGCAGGGACTGGGAGACTAGTCAGGATCAAGGCAAAGATGAACGGAGCAGGAGTACAGAGAGATCCTTGATGAAAACCTGCTCCAGAGTGCTCAGGACCTCAGACTGGGACGAAGGTTCACCTTCCAAGACAACGGGGGAGTGGCTTTTGGACAAGTCTCTGAATGTCCTTGAGTGGCCACACCCAGAGCCCAAACTTGATCCCGATCGAACATCTCTGGAGAGACATGAAAAATAGCTGTGCAGCAACGCTCCGCATCTAACCTGACAGAGTTTGAGAGGATTTGCAGAGAATAATGGGATAAACTCCCTAAATACAGATGTGCCAAGCTTGTAGCATCATACCCAAGAAGCCTCGATGCTGTAATCACTGCCAAAGTTGCTTCAAAAAGAGTAAAGCGTCTGAATACTTATGTAAATGTGATATTTAATGTTTTTTTGTAATAAATGAGCAAAAATGCATTAAAACCAGTTTTTGCTTTGCCATTACAGGGTATTGTGTGTAGATTATTGAGGGAACAAAAACAATTCTATTTTAAAATACGGCTGTAATGTGACTCAAAGTAGCCACCCTTTGCCTTGATGACAGCTTTGCCCACTCTTGGCATTCTCTCAACCAGCTTCATGAGGTAGTCACCTGGAATGCATTTCAATTAACAGTTGTGCCTTGTTAAAAGTTAATTTGTGGAATTTCTTTCCTTCTTAATGTGTTTGAGCCAATCAGTTCTGTTGAGACAAGGTAGCATGAGTACACAGAATATAGCCCTATTTTGTGAAAGACCAAGTCCATATTATGGCAAGAACAGCTCAAAAAAGCAAAGAGAAACGACAGTCCATCATTACTTTAAGACATGAAGGTCAGTCGATCTCGAAAATGTCAAGAACTTTAAAAGTTTCTACAAGTGCAGTCGCAAAAACCATCAAGCGCTATGATGAAACTGGCTCTCATGAGGACTGCCGTAGGAAAGGAAGACCCAGAGTCCTCTGCTGCAGAGGATCTTAAGGAGCGGACCTTTTTTTTCTTCAATTTTTGCCTATAATGACATACACAAATCTAAATGCCTGTAGCTCAGGACCTGAAGCAAGGATATGCATATTCTTGATACCATTTGAAAGGAAACACTTTGAAGTTTGTGGAAATGTGAAATTAATGTAAGAGAATATAACATATTAGATCTGGTAAAAGATAAAGCAGGAGAAAGGTCACAATGTATTATTACAGGTCAGGTGCAATTTCAAGTGTATGCGCAAAGTTTAAATTGATCCAATGAACCATCGCATTTCTGTTCAAAATGTTGTATCTAGTCTGACCAAATGTTCCTAATTGGTTTATTGATACATTTTGAAGTTCAAAACTGTGCACTCTCCTCAAACAATAGCATGGTATTATTTCACTGTAATAGCTACTGTAAATTGGGCAGTGCAGTTAGATTAACAATAATTTAAGCTTTCTGTCCATATCAGATACGTCTATGTCCTGGGAAACGTTCTTGCTACTTACAACCTCATGCTAATTACATTAACCTACGTTAGCTCAACCGTCCCACAGGGGGGATACCGATCCTGAGTTCAAGTAACAGACACATCTCAACATCAACTGTTCAGAGGACACTGCATGAATCAGGCTTTCATGGTCGAATTGCCCCTTCTAAAGGACACCAGTAATAAGAAGAGACTTGCTTGGGCCAAAAAACACGAGAAATGGGCATTAGACCGGTGGAAATCTGTACTTTGGTCTGATGAGTCCAAACTGGCGAATTTTGGTTCCAGCAGCCGTGTCTTTGTGAGACGTGGAGTAGGTGAACAGATGATCTCCCCATGTGGGTTCCCACCGTGAAGCATGGAGGAGAAGGTGTGATGGTGTGGGGGTGCTTTACTGGTGAAACTGTTGGTGATTTATTTAGAAACCAATGCACACTTAACCAGCATGGCTACCACAGCTTTTCTGCAGCGATACGCCATCCCATCTGGTTTGTGTATAGTGGGACTATCATTGTTTTTTCAACAGGACAATGACCCAAAACACACCTCCAGGCTGTGTAAGGGCTATTTGACCAAGAAGGAGAGTGATGGAGATGGTTTGGGATGAGTTGGACCACAGAGTGAAGGAAAACCAGCCAACAAGTGCTCAGCATATGTGGGAACACCTTCAAGACGGTTGGAAAAGCATTCCTCATGAAGCTGTTTGAGAGATTGCCAAGAGTGTGCAAAGCTGTCATCAAGGCAAAGGGTGGCTACTTTGAAGAATCTAAAATCTAAAATAGATTTTGATTTGTTTAACACTTTTTTGGTTACTACATAATTCCATGTGTAATTTCATAGTTTTGATGTCTTCACTATTATTCTACAATGTAGAAAATAGTAAAAATGTAGAAAAACCCTTGAATGAGTAGTATATAAATACAGTGCACTGCATACCAGAGGTGGTTAGCTGTAGATTGTGTTCTCTTACAGGCACCTTATAGATATCCTTGTGGTGCTTTGGCATTAATAAATACAAGCTTTTAGCGGTGGGTGCCACAAGGTACAGGGCACTTCAATGTATTTATTGCTGCAATAACATTAAAAAAAATTAAAGTGGATGTGGGCTAAATGCTATTCCCCTCTCCTTCCCACAGCTCTCTTTAAATCAGAGTAAATGTAAGGGGAGGCTGGCTCAGGCTGGCCCAGCGTAGCCCGGGTGCCCGGGTGCCTGGGCACCATTGTACCAATATACAATCTTAAAGAGGCTCTCCATAGCTCCGGTGCATGGGCAAAAGTGTACCAGTGTACTGGCTAAGGGAAAAGGAAAAGCTGGGCATAGACCAGTGGTAGTGGCTATTGCTAGCCCACAATGGTATCTCATCTATTGCCGAGCACATCGAGGGGGCAGTAGTGGAGAGGGTTTGAGAGCTTCAAGTTCCTCGGTGTCCACATCACTAAGGATCGATCATGATCCACGCACACCAACACAGTAGTGAATAGGGGAAGACAAAGCCTTTTCCCTCTCAGGAGTCTGAAATGATTTGGCATGGGCCCTCAGCTCTTCAAAAAGTTATACAGCTGCAAATTGAGAGCATGTTGACTAGCTGCATCACCGCTTGGTATGGGAACTGCTTGGCATCCGACCGCAAGGCGAGTAATGCGTACGGCCCAGTGCATCACTGCGACCGAGCTCCCGGCCTCCAGGACCTCCATATCAGGGATGTGTCGGAGGAAGGCCCAAACATGTTTCATAGACTCCAGACACCCAAGTCATTGACTGTTCTCTGTGCTACCGCATGGCAAGCGGTACCGGTTCACCATGTCTGGAACCAACGGGCCTCTGAACAGCTTCTCCCCCAAGCCATAAGACTGCTAAATAGTTCAATAGTTACCCAGACTATCTGCATTGACCATTTTTGCACTAACATTTTTTTACTCATATGCTGCTGGTACTATCTTATTCTCTATCCTGTTGCCTAGTCACTTTATTCCTGGTAATATGTACATACAGGGCATTCGGAAAGTATTCAGACCCCTTGACTTTTTCAAAATGTTGTTAGTTTACAGCCTCACTCTAAAATGCATTCAATAGTTTTCCCCCCCTCAACAATCTACACACAATACCCCATAAGGACAATACACCAAAAATATATATATTTTTTACGGAAATATCACATTTCCATAAGTATTCAGACCCTTTGCTCAGTACTTTGTTGAAACACCTTTGGCAGCGATTACAAAAGCGAGTCTTCTTGGGTATGACGCTACAAGCTTGGCACACCTGTATTAGGGGAGTTTCTCCCATTCCTCTCTGCAGATCCTATCAAGCTCTGTCAGGTTGGATGGGAAGCGTTGCTGCATAGCTATTTTCAGGACTCTCCAGAGATGTTCGATAGAGTTCAAGTCCGGGCTCTGGCTGGGCCAATCAAGGACATTCAGAGAAGCCACTCCTGTGTTGATTTGGCTGTGTGCTTAGAGTCATGGTTCTGTTGGAAAGTAAACCTTCACTCCAGTCTGAGATCCTGAGCCCTCTGGAGCAGGTTTTCATCAAGGATCTCTCTTTCTTTACTTTTTCTTATCTTTGCCTCGATCCTGACTAGTCTCCCAGTCCATGCCACTGAAAAACTTCCCCACAGCATGATGCTGCCACCACCATGCTTCATTGTAGGGATGGTGCTAGGTTTCCTCCAGACGTGACACTTGGCATTCAATCCAAAGAGTTCAATTTTGGTTTCATCAGACCAGATAATCTTGTTTCTCATGGTCTGAGAGTCTTTAGGTGCCTTTTGGCAAACTCCAAGCGTGCTGTCATGTGCCTTTAACTGAGGAGTGGCTTCCATCTGGCCACTCTAAAATAAAGGCCTGATTAGTGGAGTGCTGTAGAGATAGTTGTCTTTCTTCAAGGTTCTCCCATCTCAACAGAGGATCTATAGAGCTCTGTCAGACTGACCATCGGGTTCTTGGTCACCTCCCTGACCAAGGCCCTTCTCCCCCAATTGCTCAGTTTGGCCAGGCGGTCAGCTCTAGGTAGAGTCTTGGTGGTTCCAAACTTCTTCCATTTAAGAATGATGGAGGTCACTGTGTTCCTGGGAACCTTCAATGCTGCAGAATTTTTTTGATGCCTTTCCCTAGATCTCTGCCTTGACACAATCCTGTCTTTGACCTTGACGGAAAATTCCTTTGACCTCATGGCTTTTTCTCTAACATGCGCTGTCAACTGTTGGACCTTATATAGACAGGTGTGTGCCTTTCTAAATTATGTCCAATCAATTGAATTTACCACAGATGGACTCCAATCAAGTTGTAGAAACATCTTCAGGATAATCAATGGAAACAGGATGCACCTGAGCTCAATTTCCAATCTAATATCAAAGAGGTATTTGTTTTTATTGTTATACATTTCTAAAATCCTGTTTTACGCCTTGTCATCATGGGGTATTGTGTGTATATTGCAGCAAATCTTTTATTTATTCAATACATTTTAGAATATTGCTGTAACTTAACAAAATGTGGAAGAAATCAAGGGGTCTGAATACTTTCCGAAGGCACTGTATCCACCCCAACTCGGTACTGGTAGCCCGTGTACTGTATACAGCCACGGTATCATTACTCATTGTGTATTTATTGTTACTTTTATTATTATGTGTTATTAATTTTCTATTTTCCTCTTTCTGCATTGTTGGGACAAGGCCTGTTGTTTACGGAGCATGCATGCACACATAAATATGATACAGTTTACTTAGTCCTTTATGTGGATAATTTATCCTTCCATTCAATTCCCCTTCTGAGAACTTCAACTCTCTGTGGCTGGCATCTACTGTTCTACTTTTTTCCCTGGCGTAAGAGCCGATTCCAAACAGGAGAGTTGACTTAGACTGCTTGCCTTTGGGTCCATCAGGAGAGGGAAGTGATTCTGTGAGAGAACATTAGCGGGTACACAGACAGCCCTGAGAAGAAAAAGAGTGTTTGGGTTTCTGCTCTTCTGTTGCTGAATAAATGTTCTCATGATTTATTCACTACATCCTGTGGCCCATCTGACTCCTTGGCATCGACTGGAACACACACGCACGCACGTACGCACACACACACACACTTGTGCGCACACACACACGCACACGCATACGCTCGCACACGCACACGCACACACATATCACTCTTCTCCCTAGACTGTAAATACCTGGCATCTCTCTTGATTACCAACGTCATAGCAATTGGCAGGTTTCTCATCTTTAGCCAGATCTACACTGCCTTCACCTTCACTGCCTTTTGCGTAATGGCCGCTGGACGCTAGAGGGTATAATGGCTGTTCCCTTCTCAATCATTATCAGGTTTCTACTCTGTTTCTAACAGCTTTCATCTCCTGGAATGATGGAGCTGGGAGCTGGCTTAAAATCAATGCCAACTGGACAACACACATCCTGAGTCCATGATTACTTCACCCCTTTTTATTGAGGTAAAAATGTGAAGAGCATTGCTGCAATAGTGTTTTCATATGATAGTGTGTTGGATCAAGCTGTTGCAACCCGTGAGTAATAATGGAATTATAACACATGGTAATTGGAACTCATGGAGATGTTGAATGTAGGATCCACACATATTTATGTGTGCTTGCATGTGTGTGTCCATCCTTGGTGGGTGAGTTTGTGTGTGGTGTGTGTCCATCCTTGGTTGGTGAGTTTGTGTGTGGTGTGTGCGTGTGTGCCTGCATATGGATGTACGTGCAAGCGTGTATGAGGATGTGCATTTGTGTGCGTGTGCGCTTGCGTCCGTCAGTGCGTTCCAGCATGTGTGTGTATCTATAGATGACTGGACCATATAGCAGGACTGGGCCACTGTGAGTGGAGCAGAGAGGATCAAGGGAGAAATGATTCTGCGTCTATTCATCCCTCCTGCCTGTCTGCCTCCTCTGACAACATGCTTTGGCAAACGCAGCAAAATCCTCAGTCATAATAATTGATATCTGCTCTTTCTCTCTCTACTCTCTTTCTCTCTCCATCTCCCTCTAATTTCTTTCTCTCTCCCTCTCTCTCTGTCCCTCCCTTTGTTTCTCCCCTGTTCTGGGCTCTGACCAGCTGAATGGATGTTAGAGCATAAATTTAACACTGAGGTGGAAGAGAGAGAGAGAGGGATGTGTGGAGGAATGAGAAGAAAGGATGCAGGTGTGTGTTAATGCTCCAGGGGTGTCATGGCCATTATCCGCAGGGGCGAGTCTTGAGTGAAACAGGTACGTGCATGTGTGTGGTTGAAGATATCCCTCTAGTGGTGTTGGGGCTGTGCTTTGGCAAAGTGGATGGGGTTATATCCTGACTGTTTGGCCCTGTCCGGGGGTATTGTTGGACGGGGCCACAGTGTCTCCCGACCCCTCCTGTCTCAGCCTCCACTATTTATTCTGCAATAGTTTGTGTCGGGGGGTTAGGGTCAGTCTGTTATATCTGGAGTATTTCTCCTGTCTTATCCAGTGTCCTGTGTGAATTTAAGTATGCTCTCTCTAATTCTCTCTCTCTCTTTTCTCTCTTTCTTTCTTATCTTTCTCTCTCTCTCTCTCTCTTTTTCTCTCTTTCTCTCAGAGGACCTGAGCCCTAGGACCATGCCTCAGGACTACCTGGCCTGATGACTCCTTGCTGTCCCCAGTCCACCTGGTCGTGCTGCTGCTCCAGTTTCAACTGATCTGCCTGTGGCTATGGAACCCTGACCTGTTCACCGGATGTGGTACCTTGTCCCAGACCTGCTGTTTTCAACTCTCTAGAGACAGCAGGTGCGGTAGAGATACTCTGAATGATCGGTTATGAAAGCCAACTGACATTTACTCCTGAGTTGCTGACCTGTTGCACCCTCTACAACCACTGTGATTATTCTTATCTGACCCTGCTGGTCATCTATGAACATATTGATCATCTTGGCCATGTTCTGTTATAATCTCCACCCGACACAGCCAGAAGAGGACTGGTCACCCCTCATAGCCTGGTTCCTCTCTAGGTTTCTTCCTAGATTGCGGCCTTTCTTGGGAGGTTTTCCCAGCCACCGTGCTTCTACACCTGCATTGCTTGCTGTTTGGGGTTTTAGGCTGGGTTTCTGTAGAGCACTTTGTGACATCGGCTGATGTACAGAAGGACTTTATAAATACATTTGATTAATTGAATTGAATTGATTGATTGTGTGTGTGTGTGTGTGTGGTGTGTGTGTGTGTGTGTGTGTGTGTGGTGTGTGTGTGTGGTGTGTGTGTGTGTGTGTGTGTGTGTTTCGTGTGTGTGTGTGTGTGTGTGTGTGTGTGTGTGTGTGTGTGTGTGTGTGTGTGTGCGTGTAGTAGCGTTGTGATGCTCCATCTCTGTCCTGTTTACCCTGGGGTTACCTTAGGCAGAAGGACTCACCCTACAGTGAACAGTGGGGCTTGTGTTAAACAACAGGTGGGGGGAGGTTGGAGGGTATGTGTGGCTTGTAGTGATTGTCTGGTCATTTATTGAATGTAGACGCTGGTCGTTTTGTCTTGGTTGTGGCTACCACTGTAGCATGGTACATTAATGTATCACAGGAGGTTGTTAGCACCTTAATTGGGGAGGACGTGCCCGTGGTAATGGCTGGAGCTGAATGAATGGAATGGTGTCAAATACATCAAACACGTGGTTTTCAATGTGTTTGACGCCATTCCATCCGTTCCATTCCAGCCATTATTATAAGCCGTCCTCCCCTCAGCAGCCTCCTGTGGAATATATGTAAACTTGAACCCTTTCTTCCTCTCTTCTTCTCCATCCACCGCTCTCCATATTTCTCCCTCTCTCTCTCTCTTTTTTTCTCTCTATTTCTCTCTCTCGTTCTCTCTTTCTGTCTCCATCTCTCTCTCTCTCTCTCTCTCTCTCTCTCTTTCCCCAGCTTTCTTCCAACTTTGTGTAAAAGTGGAGCTGCCTAGGGGTCTGGAGAACTGCCTACTTCAACCAGCTTAGGTGATTGAGTTGCCATGGCAATTGTACCCAAATAACCATCAATGGGTCTGGCATGTTAATAATGGTTATTACTGCTGTATGAAGACTGTTCCAAGAAAATGTACACCTTTCTCTGAATTAGGGAATACAACTGTCCGTGAATGTCAGAGGTGAGCTTTCTTCTAGCGCTGGAAATCATCATTAAATCCATAAAACATGGTAAACTGTCTCTAACCTCGCTAAGTTTAACTATCCACCTCGTCAGCCCTGGAGGTTCTAACACCAAGGGAGTATTAATGAACTGCTTATCTGGTTTAGTGAAGCAGACACACAGGTTACTGTGGTTCTCTGTCTTACAGAGAGCACTGGAACTATGATGTTGATAAACAACACACTCGCAGTGTTTCTGGATCTCTGAGGCGCATCAGGAAACAACATGTTCAAGGTCTACTAATGGACGTTGCGGAGAACTGGTAATGGCATCTCTAGTATATAGAGAGGGAGCTGTTGCTTACAGATACTGACGTCAATACATGGACGTTCTGATAATATCCCTGCTCTTAAAGCTCTTGCAAGCATTTATAACAGCTTTGTTTCCCTGTGTGAAGGTGTTCCACTGAGTATGAGAGAGATACGGAGAAATAGAGGGAGGGGGGAGAGGAAGGGAGGAATGGAAAAGGGAGGTTGGTACTGTGACTATATCCAAACCGTCTGTTCTCTCCCATCCACCAACAGCACCATTACCGGTCCTTCGCATCTCCTCGTCAGCTCTACCGGCTAATTAACGGCAGCGAGTGTTTTCCTGTGTCGCCATGGCGATTGTGCTACTCCATTACCCCTCTAATAGAAAGCTGCTGGGTTGTAATGTACCCGCCTGCCATTCCTCATTTACTCTACATTATTATAGCTAACGCATCCTAGCTAGCCTCCGGCGCTACCGCTCCTTAGGGGTATGGCCTCAACAACAAATATGGTTTTCTCTACTCTCATTCTTTTTAGACATTATCTCAAATATGTATCTGTTTCCAAAACCCTCTTTAGTGTGTATATATGGGTCTTGATAAGAGAAGGGCAAGAAGCAAATCATTGGGTTATGATGGAGAGGAGGTTAGAGGGAGGGAAGGAAAAGGTTGCCAGGGAGGAGGTCAAAGCCTGGAGGAGGTTTAATTGACTCTTTTCACTTTTCTTTTTTTCTTTTTGGAGGGAAATGAAAGCAATCTCTCTGTCTGTGGGAGACCTGGGAGGGGCGTCACTATGGAGCTTAAGCTGCCTGTCACTCAGATCTATTTAGATTCCAATTACACCTGTCAGCCTGTTCTCAGCCTTAATCTCTCTCTCCCTCCGTCTGTCTGTCCCCCACTCTCTATCACATCTGTCCCTATGTCTTTCTCTATCCTCACTCTCTCTCTCTCTCTCTCTCTCTCTCTCACACACACCATACTTTCGCTTTCTCTCTTTGCCTTTACCCTCTGTCCCATTCTAGGCTTCGATTCCTGTCTCTCTCTCTCTCTCTTTCTAATAATGATGCCCATTCAGTCGTGCTGAGTGCTGCGAGGAACAGGGAAACAGGGAGAGCAGGGAGGTGATGTTTCTGTAACACTAGCGGTGTTGACGCTCCTTGGGATGTGGAGACAAGTGTGTTAGGAGGTTGAGTTGGGTCCAGACTGTGAGCAGAACACACATAAAGAGAGCCTCTGTATCTGTAGCCATAGTTCCAGTCCAGACCCCCTTTCCTTACCTCCCGCCCCTAACTGACAGACAGATGGACGGATAGACGGATGGGCAGAGCAGCCGAAAAAGGTCCCCCCAGGGCAGAGGCTTGGTGACAGTCATTCTGAGTGATCACGTCCTGCCTCTTCATGGGGTAGGCATTGGGGTGACCCTGGGAAAGGGACCTGGCTGACACTGCCAGAGAGAGAGGAAGAGGCCGGGGGAAGGCTGTGCAGCTGAGGATTAGGGCTATGGATGACGACAAATATACTTTCCCCCACCCTTTTCTTACGGCCGCACAATCCTCTATTGTGTCTTAGTCTATCAGGCGGCTGAGGTCAGAGCTCCGCATGTGTGAAACATTGATAGTCCCCCCATATCAGCTAGAGCTAAAAGCTGCTACTGAGGAGTCATATGGCACGATCGTCCACCCAGGTTGTCCAGCCATTAACTTCTAATGGCTGGGTGGCAGTATTGAGTAGCTTGGATGAAAAGGTGCCCAGAGTAAACTGCCTGCTACTCAGGCTCAGAGGCTAAGATATGCACATTATTAGTGGATTTGGATAGAAAACACTCTGAAGTTTCTAAAACTGTTTGAATGATGTCTGTGAGTATAACAGAACACATATGGCAGGCAAAAACCTGAGAAAAAATCCAACCAGGAAGTTGGAAATCTGAGGTTTGTAGGTTTGCCTATCCAATATACAGTGGGATATTGGTCATATTGCACTTCCTAAGGCTTCCACTAGATGTCAACAGTCTTTAGAACCTTGTTTGATGCTTCTGCTGTGAAGAATGAGGGAAGGAGAGCTCTTTGAGTCAGGTGTCTGGCATGAGCTGAACATGCACGCTCACGTGAGAGCAACCTGCTTTCCATTCCATTTCTGAAGACAAAGGAATTCTCCGGTTGAAACATTATTGAAGATTTATGTTAAAAACATCCTAAAGATTGATTCTATACATCGTTTGACATGTTTCTACGAACTGTAATGGAAGTGTTTGACTTTTTGTCTGACCTGCGCGTCATGAATGTGGATTACTGGACTGAACGCGCAAACAAAATGAAGGTATTTGGACATAAATGATGGACTATATCGAACAAAACAAACATTTATTGTGGAACTGGGATTCCTGGGAGTGCATTCTGATGAAGATCGTCAAAGGTAAGTGAATATTTCTAATGCTATTTCTGACTTCTGTTGACTCCAATAGCATGGTGTGCTTTTTCCGTAAAGTTTTTTTAAAATCTGACACAGCGGTTGCATTAAGGACTTAAGTTTATCTAAAGTTCCATGTGTAATACTTGTATCTTTTATCAATGTTTATTTTGAGTATTTCTGTAAATTGATGTGGCTCTGCAAAATCACCGGATGTTTTGGAGGCAAAACATTACTGAACATAACGCGTCAATGTAAACTAAGATTTTTGGATATAAATATGAACTTTATCGAACAAAACATGCCTGTATTGTGTAACATGAAGTCCTATGAGTGTCATCTGATAAAGATCATCAAAGGTTAGTGATTAATTTGATCTCTATTTCTGATTTTTGTGACTCCTCACTTTGGCTGGAAAAATGGCTGTGTTTTTCTGTGATTAGGTGCAGACCTAACATAATCGTTTGGTGTGCTTTCGTCGTAAAGTCTTTTTGAAATCGGACACTGTGGTGGGATTAACAACAAGTTTATCTTTAAAATGGTGTAAAATACATGTATGTCTGAGGTATTTTAATTATGAGATTTCTGTTGTTTTGAATTTGGCGCCCTGCACTTTCACTGGCTGTTGTCATATCGATCCCGTTAACGGGATCTCAGCCATAAGAAGCACCAGCAAAGTCAATGTTGGGACATACGATCAGAGCCCATGAAACGATATTCACACACACAGATAAGCAACCAGCTCTCACAGTCTCACGTCAGAATTAGATGTTCATCCATGTTTCTCAAACGTCAAATATCGAAGTCTTTCTAAACGTCAAATTTCGAAGTGTTTAACTTCTTATGGCTGCAGGGCGGTGCCTGTACACTTATGACAACAGCCCGTCCAAGTGCAGGGCGCGAAATTCAAAAGATATTTTTTAGAAATATTTAACTTTCACACATTAACAAGTCCAATACAGCAAATGAAAGATACACATCTTGTGAATCCAGCCAACATGTCCGATTTTTTAAATGTTTTACAGCGAAAACACCATGTATATTTATGTTAGCTCACCACCAAATACAAGAAAGCACAGACATTTTTCACAGCACAGGTAGCTTGCACAAAACCAACCTAACTAACCAAGAACCAACCAAACTAACCAAGAAACAACTTCATCAGATGACAGTCTTATAACAAGTTATACAATAAATCTATGTTTTGTTCGTGCATATGTGCATATAAATGTGCATATTTGAGGTATAAATCATAGTTTTACATTGCAGCTACAATCGGAAATAGCACCGAAGCAGCTAGAACAATTACAGAGACCAAATTGAAATACCTAAATACTCATCATAAAACATTTAGGAAAAATACATGGTGTACAGCAAATTAAAGACAAACATCTTGTGAATCCAGCCAATATTTCCGATTCTTTAAGTGTTTTACAGCGAAAACACAATATAGCATTATATTAGCTTACTACAATAGCCAACCACACAACCGCATTGATTCAAGCCAACAGTAGCGATAACGAATAAACCAGCAAAAKATATTAATTTTTTCACTAACCTTCTCAAACTTCATCAGATGACAGTCCTATAACATCATATTACACAATACATATATGGTTTGTTCGAAAATGTGCATATTTAGMGSYRMAAWYCGTGRTTATACATTGGGAAAACTTMGCATCTTTTTCCCARAATGTCCGGATATATTTCTGACACTMACCTATTCTAATCAAATAACTATTCATAGACTTTACTAAAAAATACATGTTGGACAGCAAATTAAAGATAGCTTAGTTCTTAATGCAATCGCTGTGTTAGAATTCTAAAAATAACTTCATTACGACRTGCAGCTTACGTTATGGCGAGAGAGCGCCCAAAATCTGGGYGCAAACTAATAGTACACATGTTCGACAGATATATRAAMTAACATCATAAATGGGTCCTACTTTTGATGATCTTCCATCAGAATGTTGTACAAGGGGTCCTTTGTCGGGAACAATCGTTGTTTGGTTTTAGAATGGCMTTTTTCCCTCTTGAATTAGCAAGCASACTAGCCAAGTGGCGCGAAGCTCTCCTTCSTSAMCAAACGCARAGAACGCAAYACGCCTAAMCTCCCGAAAMAAWTTCAATAATATGATAAAACTATATTGAAAAAACATACTTTACGATGATATTGTCACATTTATCAAATAAAATCAAAGCCGGAGATAGTAGCCGTCTATAACGACAGCTTTTCAGAAGGCAATTCCCGGTTCCTTCTCGCGCCTTCCAGAAAACAGGAAATTGGTGTCACGTCATGCCAAGAGCTCTTATTCGACCTCAGATCAAGCTATACACTCCATTTCTTCTCTCACTGCCTGTTGACATCTAGTGGAAGGCGTATGAAGTGCATGTATACTAATACATATCAAGCAAATTAATAGGGATGCCCTGGAACAGAGCATCAATTTCAGATTTTCCACTTCCTGTCAGGAAGTTTGCTGCTAAATGAGTTCTGTTTTACTCACAGATATAATTCAAACGGTTTTGGAAACTACAGAGTGTTTTCTATCCAATAGTAATAATAATATGCATATTGTACGAGCAAGAATTGAGTACGAGGCCATTTCAAAATGGGCACCTTTCATCCAAGCTACTCAATACTGCTCCTGCAGCCCAAAGAAGTTAACCTGTCTAGGACTGGGGTTCCGCCAACAGCCAATGAAATTGCAGGGCGCCAAATTCAATCAACAGAAATCTCATAATTAAATTCTCTCAAACATACAAGTATTATGCACCATTTTAAAGATACAATTCTCGTTAATCCAACCACAGTGTCCGATTTCAAAAAACCTTTACGGCGAAAGCAGAACATATCATTATGTTAGGTCAGCAACTAGTCACAGAAAGCATACAGCGATTTTCCAAGCAAAGAGAGGAGTCACAAAAAGCTGAAATATTGATAAAATGAATCACTAACCTTTGATATTGATGACACTCCCGGGACAACATGTTACACAATACATGCATGTTTTGTTCAATCAAGTTCATACTTATATCCAAAAACCTCAGTTTACATTTGGCTTTGCCTCCAAAAAATCCTGTGAATTTGCAGAGAGCCACATCAAATCACAGAAATACTCATAATAAACATTAATAAAAGATACAAGTGTTATTCACAGATTTAAAGATATACTTCTCCTTAAAACCTCTCTGGGATATGTGGGACGGTAGCGTCCCACCTGGCCAACATCCAGTGAAAATGCAGAGCGCCAAATTCAAATAAATTACTATAACAATTTCACTTTCATGAAATCACACATTCAATATACCAAATTAAAGCTACACTTGTTGTGAATCCAGCCAACGTGTCAGATTTCAAAAATGCTTTACGGCGAAAGCAAACAATGCTATTATCTGAGGATAGCACCCCAGCAAACAATCACAGACCATCATATTTCAACCATCCCGGCGTGACACAAAACGCAGAAATAAAGATATAATTCATGCCTTACCTTTGACGAGCTTCTTCTGTTGGCACTCCAATATGTCCCATAAACATCACAAATGGTCCTTTTGTTCGATTAATTGGTCGATATATATCCAAAATGTCCATTTATTTGGCGCGTTTGATCCAGAAAAACACCGGTTCCAACTTGCACAACGTGACTACAAAATATCTCAAAAGTTACCTGTAAGCTTTGTCCAAACATTTCAAACTATTTTTGTAATCCAACTTTAGGTATTTTTTTACTTAAATAATTGATAAAATTGAAGACGGGATATGATCTGTGTTCAATACCGGAGGAAAACAATGTGTAGCATGCTTTCTGGTCACGCGCCTCTAACAAACCGTACACTTCACTGGAGCCTCATTCTGAACATGGCTACTTCTTCATTTCTCAAAGGAAAAACCTCAACCAATTTCTAAAGACTGTTGACATCCAGTGGAAGCGATAGGAACTGCAGGAAGGTCCCTTAGAAATCTGGATTCCCAATGAAATCCATTGAAAAGAGAGTGACCTCAAAATTTTGTTTGTCCTCGGGGTTTTGCCTGCCAAATAAGTTCTGTTATAGTCACAGACATGATTCAAACAGTTTTAGAAACTTCAGAGTGTTTTCTATCCAATACTAATAATAATATGCATATATTACCATCTGGGTCTGAGTAGGATGCAGTTTACTCTGGGCACGCTTTTCATCCAAACGTGAAAATGCTGCCACCTATTCTAGAGAAGTTAATGCAACTGCTGTGTCAGATTTAAAAAAAAAATACGGAAAAAGCAAACCATGCAATAATCTGAGTACGGCGCTCAGATTACAAATCAACCCAAAGAGATATCCGCCATGTTGGAGTCAACAGAAGTCCGAAATAGCATTATAAATATTCACTTACCTTTGATGATCTTCATCAGAATGCACTCCCAGGAATCCCAGTTCCACAATAAATGTTTGTTTTGTTCAATATAGTCCATCATTTATGTCCGAATTCCTCCTTGTTGTTCGCGCGTTCAGTACACAATCTAAACTCACGACGCACGGGCAGGTCCAGGCAAAGGTTCAGCGAAAAGTCATATTATAGTCCGTAGAAACATGTCAAACTAAGTATAGAATCAATCTTTAGGATGTTTTTAACGTAAATCTTCAATAATGTGCTAACTGGAGAATTCCTTTGTCTTCAGAAATGCAATGGAACTCAAGCTAACTCTCACATGAACGCGCATGGTCAGCGCATGTTCAGCTCATGGCAGACCTTACTCAACCCCCTCTCATTTGCCCCCACTTCACAGTAGAAGCATCAAACAAGGTTCTAAAGACTGTTGACATCTAGTGGAAGCCTTCGGAAGTGCAACATGACCCCATTTCCACTGTATCTTTGATGAGCAAAGAGTTGAAAAACTACAAACCTCAGGTTTTTGCCTGCCATATGAGTTATGTTATACTCACAGACATCATTCAAACAGCTTTAGAAACTTCAGAGTGTTGTCCATCCAAAGCTACTAATAATATGCATATCCTAGCATCTGGGCCTGAGTAGCAAGCAGTTTACTCTGGGCACACTTTTCATCCGGACGTGAAAATACTGCCCCCTACCCCAAAGAAGTTAACAAAAATATCAAAAACAACTTTCTATCGCTAGATTTCAAATTGAACCTTTGGAATCAGATGCTTACGCCCATCCACCATTGTCGTCCACAACACCCTAACAAAATTGAAACTTACTTGAAGGTAACAATGCTCAATGTTGCCCCTGGTGGCCGGTTTACACGTCATCTCCTGACATCCTCAGATATGGACGGACATTGAATCCTGACTTGTATCACGGGTGACCTAGCTGCAGAAAAGAGCAACACAGATGAGATGAAAGGTGTAGTGGCAACCCAGTGCCCGATCTCTCTTATCAGCTGTTTGCAAGGATTATTTTGCATTTCTCTGGAATGATGAATTATCAGTGTTGCTCTCCCCTGTTATGTCACATTTTATTTTATTTAACGTTTATTTAACTAGGTAAGTCAGTTAAGAACAAATTCTTATTTACAATGACGGCCTACACCCGCCAAACCCGGTCAACACTGGGCCAATTGTACGCCGCCTTATGGGACTCCCAATCACGGCCGGCTGTAATACAGCCTGGAATCGAACCAGGGTGTCTGTAGTGATGCTTCTAGCACTGAGATGCAATGCCTTAGGCCACTGCTCCACTCAGGAGCCCCATCTCTGAGAAGCAGAGGTGCTGTTGTGATGACATCCTGTAGGTACGATGATATGATTATAATTTCACTTTACGCTATTGGTCAACCCAGATTTTGAATCCAATCAAGTCAGGTGGTTATAAAGAAGTCTCAGATGCATTGCTGTTAATGTTTTGTTCCTAACCTGTTCTGGTGAGATTCCTAAACTGTATCTCTCTTCTCCCCG
This sequence comes from Salvelinus sp. IW2-2015, assembly GCF_002910315.2. Classification (NCBI taxonomy): domain Eukaryota; kingdom Metazoa; phylum Chordata; class Actinopteri; order Salmoniformes; family Salmonidae; genus Salvelinus; species Salvelinus sp. IW2-2015. The sequence goes on along the minus strand of NC_036875.1, from coordinate 13,475,568 downwards.
TGGACTTGTTGAAGAATGGTCTTTCAGGCCAGGAACTCTCTGTCTCTCTCCCTCTCTGATCATGCCTATATACTTAATGCTTTGTTAATGCAAGTAATGCCTTGTAACTTATGGTTTTGCTTGGTATGTTTTGCTTGGTATGTGAATTCACTCAAAAGAGTGTTGAACAAATCAAGAAATAGTTTATTTTTTAGAGTCTTCAAAGTAGCCACCCTTTGCCTTGATGACAGCTTTGCACACTGTTGGCATTCTCTCAACCAGCTTCACCTGGAATGTTTTTCCACTCTTGAAGGAGTTACCACATATGCTGAGCACTTGTTGGCTGCTTTTCCTTCACTCTGCGGTCCAACTCATCCCAAATGGGTTGAGGTCAGGTGATTGTGGAGGCCAGGTCATTTGATGCAGTACTCCATCACTCTCCTTCTTTGTCAAATAGCCCTTACACAGCCTGGAGGTGTGTTGGGTCATTGTCCTGTTGTAAAACAAATGATAGTCCCACTAAACGCAAACCAGATGGGATGGCATATCGCTGCAGAATGCTGTGGTAGCCATGCTGGTTAAGTGTGCATTGAATTCAAAATAAATCACAGACAGTGTCACCAGCAAAGCACCCCCACATCATCACACCTTCTCCTCCATGCTTCACGGTGGGAACCACTCATGGGGAGATCATCCTTTCACCTACTCCGCGTCTCACAAAGACAAAGGGTGGCTACTTTGAAGAATCTCAAATATAAAATAGATTTTGATTTCTTTAACACTTTTTTGGTTACTACATGATTCCATATGTGTTGTTTCATGTTTTTGATGTATTCACTATTATTCTACAATGTAGAAAATAGTACAAATGAAGACAAACCACGGAATGAGTAGGTGTGTCCAAACTTTTGACTGGTACTGTGTGTGTTTTGATAAACTTTGTTACAATACTATGTGCATAGTCTTAATATGGTCTCTGGTAGAAATATATACTGTATCTAAAATATTACCCAGTACAAAGGGATCACATGAGTCTGTGTGTATGTGTGTGTGTGTGTGTGTGCGCGTGTGTGTTCGTATCAGTGTGTATGTGTGTCTGTGAGCAGTGTTGGGTGCGAACGCAGCCCATCTGTGGTTAATAATGTTTAACACATCTGATGTGCTCCACCACTGCTTCTGCCACACTGTAAATCACACACATCTGCTTCACTGATCTCCTACTGCTGCACACACACACACACACACACACACACACACACACACACACACACACACACACACACACACACACA